>NW_026781909.1:945000-1275000 GCF_031769215.1 Ylistrum balloti | reverse complement strand
GTTAATAATTTCAATTGAATTAAAATAGGTCACTAACCCGTATCTATATACATATACAATTACATTCTGATACACATGATAGATAACGTTAGGTTATATAATTAATTATTTTATTTCCAAATGCAGTACAGCATATAGGATTTACAAATCAGGGTACACAATAATATCAATATAGTTTATGCAACATGACGGTGGAGAACACTACACACAATTAAAACGTAAATAATTTCATCAAGTATTCTGACAGTAGCAATTGTTTCCCAATTAATTTCGATTTGATCTCACAAGTTTTTCTAACTTATGAGATACAAATAATTGTAATCAACTTATTGGATGCAGACAATTTTACGGATTTATAATATAATTATGTAATTTGTAGTTAAATTACAAAAATAGTCATTCCTTACATCATCATCATCATCATCATCATCATCATCATCATCATCATCATCATCATCATCATCATCGATGTCAATTCATCATCATCATCATCATCATCATCATCATCATCATCATCATCATCATCATCATCATCATCATCATCATCATCGATGTCAGTTCATCATCATCATCATCATCATCATCATCATCATCATCATCATCATCATCATCATCGATGTCAATTCATCATCATCTTAATTATCATCATCTTAATTATCATCATCAACAACAACGTCAATTATCACCATCATTGACGTCATTTCATAATATATAATATATTTTTATAATAAGGGTACATCATCTTCTTATACCGGTACCTAACACCTGTGTAAAGGCCTGCCACTAGTTAGACGACGCTGGACACTTAATTACCTGTGTCCACGTGTTCACCCAGGTATGACATGAATTAACATACCAGAAGACATTCTTATACTATATAATTAATTCTATATGCTATTCGCATTTGGAATTAATGAATTAAATAATTGATATTTTATATTTATTTGTAAAGGAAATCGTCCTAATTCTAAGTAAACCATACAATTATTTACAGACTTTTTAACTCCAAGAACAGTTCAACTTCCTTCAAAAAATGCAAATGCACTTTTATATGAACGTCATAGGCCGGGGCGTATAATCTGCTATAACTGTACGAGGCGTGAACCTATTTACGTCAAAATAACCTTTAAATATCCAACACATATTTTACTTATCAATACATTGACCAAAGTTCAATTTTCTGTTCATTGCAATCTGATTCATTATCCGATATAGTGATAAAAACACTACACCTGATGCTGTAGTTTACAAGCCTCTAGTTTCTACCAAAAAGAACTGGTTGGTTGGTCATTAATTCAATGTCGACTGCAATGCCACTAACAGGTACATTTATTCGCTTCCATTTTTCCTTCAGAGTTACTAAGTGACCTGGGACATTTAACGCGTATCTATGACAAACAGATGTAATATAAACGATATAACAAAAGTACACATTTATTTATGTTTCTTTTACACACCTTGAGTCATGCGTTTTTGGAGGAAAAAGTACACAGTATATCAACAAATGAATAGGTACGACTCACCTTACCTTTCCAGAGTACTGGCATAAATTCCTCCTTAATAAGCTGTACTATTTCCAGTTATTTCCTTCAGAAAAATAGTTCACTGGTCAAATTTTAGACAACCTACGACTGGTCACCATTTTGCACATGCTTTACTAGTCAAGCATTTACACGACCAAGATTGAAAAAATATAAACAAATAATAGCCATATGTTATACAGCATTTTTTAAGCGCGTAAGTGACATAGTAAAACTGTATGATATTATAGTTAACAGAAACAATTTTAAACCGATATTTAAATGTTATGATGCTTTCTATTAATTATGAAATGAATATCTAACAATTTAGTCCCTTTTATATATATGTAAATGCTAATTATATATGTAATTGTTTATTTTTATTTTCTTGGTTCTGTTTGTTTGGTTCGTTTTTCTATATAAAAATTATGCTTTTGTTTTAATATTGCCGTAAAATTATGTCTAAAAGACGTGATTCATCTGATGTTCATTCCATATGTAATTTCATGATTTATAAATATAGCTTGAATGTGAAAATTAAAATTTTCAGTGACCGGGTCGTGAAAAGTTTCCTTTTGTTTGTTGAAGTTAGCTCATTTCACACATCAGACTTTTTTTTGCACTGCATATCGCCGAGATGAACCCAGGACGATGATGTATGTTATTTTTCAACTGCATGTTTATTATACAAAAACACTAAATATGTTTAACATCACTGAATAATCTAATCTGCCTATACTTGTTGAAATAAGAGTATAACACAGACACTAATTAAGTATCGATGTCCATTTAACGGTAAAGTGTCGGTAAAATACAGAATCTCGGAAATATGTGTTTGGATGGCCAAACAATGCTTTTTGTACATTCTTCGTTTGGTTATGACGGCAATTAGAATATTTTTCAGTCAACTGTAGGTTAAAATCAGAATATAATATATGTGTTGAGATTGACATTTGTATATATAAGCATATACTTTCCATATTTGGTTATGACAGTAATTATAAGTAAATATTTTTCGTTCAGCAATACAACATGAAAAGTTTGCGAACTTGAAACCAACATTTCAATTTCAGTTCTGTATTTGTTAGCAATCAATTTCAAATTGCGAACATCTCAATAGATAAAACATACCTTGATGATGACCAGAGTTAGATTTAGATATCTAGTGACATCATGTAAAACAGACTATAATAACTAAAGATCAAGGTAAGTATAGGTGGTAAATAGCCAATAATCCAATAATGAAAGACATCTGATAACTTTTGACAAGGGTGAGGTCACATCCAGGCCTGGGTGACTACATATAAAGAAAGAATAACGGTCTTTGTTGGCCCCCAACTCTGCCTTTCAGTTTCCGGACACTTTTCAACTGCCAGAGTTAGGATAAGGCACTATTAGGGCCTGGAGCCATCTTCTAACACTAGTATAATTATACAATCACCGCTACAGACGGTTCCATCCCAGTGATAATCTGTACTGGACGTAAGGTCTTAAATGTGGAGTTTATTTGTGTATTTTCACTCCTTTTCAGCCGTTTGTTTTAACAAATACTTGAAGGGGCGTGTTTACTTGTGTGTGGTGCTTTATTTATGTGTACAGTTTCAGATTATTTTACAAATGTGAATGCTGGGGATGGGGCACAGAGGAGGACATCACATACTTCATGAGGTGTCAGTATGCACCAATGAAAGGGAGTGACAGTAGTAATCCTCTATGGTGCAGTCTGTCTGGGTATCATGGGGATCGTACCGACTGTGTGTAGTGTTGTGTATGTGCCTAAAGTTTTGGAGTTGTCTCCCTTCGACCTTTCTCGGATTCTCTCGGAGAGTCTTTACAATACATTCCGTCGTTGTTCAAAGTCATCGCGCCGACTATACGGAGGTTTTCATGTTAACTTGTAACAGTCATGTTACAACACAAACAAACAATAGAGATGGCCACTGATAGAAAATGGTGGGACTGATTTGATTTTAAATAACTTGGTAGTACTGTTCGAAACATTTCAGCAGAAATTCAGTTTTTACGAAAGCTATGACACGTTTTGCTTTACAGGTCTATTGGTTTAGTTACTATATCACTATTATTGAAATGTTATATTTCATAGTTCATAGGAAAGGTGATGTGTTGTGATAATACATTTGCTGAATTGAAGACGCTAAACTTCGATTTAACCTTAACCTTTCTTACATAATGACGGGAATACCAAGATCTATGTCACATAACCAGGTTGCCGATTATCCAGCAATTATGATGAATTCCGTGAATCACATTTTATGTCACAGCTGGACCAATAATTTCCGGTTCAAACGAGGGACATACACACAGTAGCAACGAACACGGACACACCCATGAAATTATGGACGGGCCGGGAAAGTACACAGATCGCGATGTCCCTTTAACACGCATGGACTGGAAGGAGGTCAGTATGAACAAGGTCAAGGTCTAATCATTAGTAGACAAGTATGGTTGGTGTAGCGCGTAAGTAAATATCGAGCTCATTTGCAGGAAGTCGGGGCTACTTCGTGAGGAAAGTCCTAGCTCCTATGAAAAATGTTGGGTCCAGAGCGCGAGTAAAAGCCTAGCTCGTGTGAAGAATGTTGGGTCCAGAGCGTTGGTAAAGTCCTAGTTCGTGTGAAGAATGTTGGGTCCAGAGCGCGAGTAAAGTCCTAGTTCGTGTGAAGATGTTGGGTCCAGAGCGCAAGTTAAGTCCTAGTTCGTGTGAAACATGTTGGGTCCAGAGTGTGGGTAAAGTCCTAGCTCGTGTTAAGGATGTTGGGTCTAGAGCGTTGGTAAAGGCCTAGCTCTTGTGAAGAATGTTGGGTCCAGAGCGTGAGTAAAGTCCTAGATCGTGTGAAGATGTTGGGTCCAGAGCGCGAGTTAAGTCCTAGTACGTGTGAAACATGTTGGGTCCAGAGTGTGGATAAAGTCCTAGCTCGTGTTAAGGATGTTGGGTCTAGAGCGTTGGTAAAAGCCTAGCTCGTGTGAAGGATGTTGGGTCCAGAGTGTGGGTGAAAGGCTAGATCGTGTGAAACATGTTGGGTCCAGAGCGCGAGTAAAGGTCTAGCTCGTGTGTAGGATGTTGGGCCCAGAGCGTTGGTAAAGGCTTAGCTCGTGTATAGATGTTGGGTCCTGAGCGCGAGTAATGTCCTAGATCGTGTGAAACATGTTGGGTCCAGAGCGCGAGTTAAGTACTAGATCGTGTGAAGGATGTTAGGTCCAGAGCGTGGGTAAAGGGCTCATTCCTGTGAAGGATGTTGGGTCCAGAGCGCGAGTAATGTCCTAGATCGTGTGAAGCATGTTGGGTCCAGAGCGTTGGTAAAGGCTTAGCTCGTGTATAGATGTTGGGTCCTGAGCGCGAGTAAAGTCCTAGATCGTGTGAAGGATGTTGGGTCCAGAGCGTGGGTAAAGGGCTCATTCCTGTGAAGGATGTTGGGTCCAGAGTGTGGGTAAAGTCCTAGCTCGTGTGAAGCATGTTGGGTCCAGAGTGTGGGTAAAAGGCTAGATCGTGTGAAGCATGTTGGGTCCAGAGAGCGAGTAAAGGTCTAGCTCGTGTGTAGGATGTTGGGCCGAGAGCGTTGATAAAGGCTTAGCTCGTGTATAGATGTTGGGTCCTGAGCGCGAGTAAAGTCCAAGATCGTGTGAGCCATGTTGGGTCCAGAGCGTTGGTAAAGGGCTCATTCCTGCGAAGGATGTTGGGTCCAGAGCGTTGGTAAAGGGCTCATTCCTGTGAAGGATGTTGGGTCCAGAGTGTGGGTAAAGTCCTAGCTCGTGTGAAGCATGTTGGGTCCAGAGCGTTGGTAAAGTCCTAGTTCGTGTGAAGCATGTTGGGTCCAGAGCGTTGGTAAAGGGCTCATTCCTGTGAAGGATGTTGGGTCCAGAGTGTGGGTAAAGTCCTAGCTCGTGTGAAGAATGTTGGGTCCAGAGCGTTGGTAAAGTCCTAGTTCGTGTGAAGAATGTTGGGTCCAGAGCGTTGGTAAAGTCCTAGTTCGTGTGAAGGATGTTGGGTCCAGAGTGTGGGTAAAGTCCTAGATCGTGTGAAGGATGTCGGGTCCAGAGCGTGGGTAAAGGGCACATTCCTGTGAAGGATGTTGGGTCCAGAGAGCGAGTAAAGGTCTAGCTCGTGTGTAGGATGTTGGGTCCTGAGCGCAAGTAATGTCCTAGATCGTGTGAAACATGTTGGGTCCAGAGCGCGAGTAAAGTCCTAGTTCGTGTGAAGCATGTTAGGTCCAGAGCGCGAGTTAATTACTAGATCGTGTGAAGCATGTTGGGTCCAGAGCGTGGGTAAAGGGCTCATTCCTGTGAAGGATGTTGGGTCCAGAGTGTGGGTAAAGTCCTAGCTCGTGTGAAGCATGTTGGGTCCAGAGCGTTGGTAAAGGGCTCATTCCTGTGAAGGATGTTGGGTCCAGAGTGTGGTAAAGTCCTAGCTCGTGTGAAGAATGTTGGGTCCAGAGCGTTGGTAAAGTCCTAGTTCGTGTGAAGGATGTTGGGTCCAGAGTGTGGGTAAAGTCCTAGATCGTGTGAAGGATGTCGGGTCCAGAGCGTGGGTAAAGGGCTCATTCCTGTGAAGGATGTTGGGTCCAGAGAGCGAGTAAAGGTCTAGCTCGTGTGTAGGATGTTGGGCCGAGAGCGTTGATAAAGGCTTAGCTCGTGTATAGATGTTGGGTCCTGAGCGCAAGTAATGTCCTAGATCGTGTGAAACATGTTGGGTCCAGAGCGCGAGTTAATTACTAGATCGTGTGAAGGATGTCGGGTCCAGAGCGTGGGTAAAGGGCTCATTCCTGTGAAGGATGTTGGGTCCAGAGCGCGAGTTAAGTCCTAGCTCGTGTGAAACATGTTGGGCCCAGAGCGTTGGTAAAGGCTTAGCTCGTGTATAGATGTTGGGTCCTGAGCGCGAGTAAAGTCCAAGATCGTGTGAGCCATGCTGGGTCCAGAGCGTGGGTAAAGTGCTCATTCCTGCGAAGGATGTTGGGTCCAGAGCGTTGGTAAAGGCTTAGCTCGTGTATAGATGTTGGGTCCTGAGCGCGAGTAAAGTCCAAGATCGTGTGAGCCATGCTGGGTCCAGAGCGTGGGTAAAGTGCTCATTCCTGCGAAGGATGTTGGGTCCAGAGCGTTGGTAAAGGCTTAGCTCGTGTATAGATGTTGGGTCCTGAGCGCGAGTAAAGTCCAAGATCGTGTGAGCCATGTTGGGTCCAGAGCGTGCGTAAAGGGCTCATTCCTGTGAAGGATGTTGGGTCCAGAGTGTGGGTAAAGTCCTAGATCGTGTGAAGGATGTTGGGTCCAGAGCGCGAGTTAAGTCCTAGCTCGTGTGAAGCATGTTGGGTCCAGAGCGTTGGTAAAGGGCTCATTCCTGTGAAGGATGTTGGGTCCAGAGTGTGGGTAAAGTCCTAGCTCGTGTGAAGAATGTTGGGTCCAGAGCGTTCCTAGTTCGTGTGAAGGATGTTGGGTCCAGAGTGTGGGTAAAGTCCTAGATCGTGTGAAGGATGTCGGGTCCAGAGCGTGGGTAAAGGGCTCATTCCTGTGAAGGATGTTGGGTCCATAGCGTTGGTAAAGGGCTCATTCCTGTGAAGGATGTTGGGTCCAGAGCGTTGGTAAAGTCCTAGTTCCTGTGAAGGATGTTGGGTCCATAGCGTTGGTAAAGGGCTCATTCCTGTGAAGGGTGTTGGGTCCAGAGTGTGGGTAAAGTCCTAGCTCGTGTGAAGAATGTTGTGTCCAGAGCGTTGGTAAAGTCCTAGCTCGTGTGAAGAATGTTGTGTCCAGAGCGTTGGTAAAGTCCTAGTTCCTGTGAAGGATGTTGGGTCCATAGCGTTGGTAAAGGGCTCATTCCTGTGAAGGATGTTGGGTCCAGAGTGTGGGTAAAGTCCTAGCTCGTGTGAAGAATGTTGTGTCCAGAGCGTTGGTAAAGTCCTAGTTCGTGTGAAGGATGTTGGGTCCAGAGTGTGGGTAAAGTCCTAGAACGTGTGAATGATGTTGGGTCCAGAGCGCGAGTTAAGTCCTAGCTCGTGTGAAGCATGTTGGGTCCAGAGCGTTGGTAAAGGGCTCATTCCTGTGAAGGATGTTGGGTCCAGAGTGTGGGTAAAGTCCTAGCTCGTGTGAAGCATGTTGGGTCCAGAGCGTTGGTAAAGGGCTCATTCCTGTGAAGGATGTTGGGTCCAGAGTGTGGGTAAAGTCCTAGCTCGTGTGAAGAATGTTGGGTCCAGAGCGTTGGTAAAGTCCTAGTTCGTGTGAAGGATGTTGGGTCCAGAGTGTGGGTAAAGGCTTAGCTCGTGTGAAGCGTGTTGGGTCCAGAGCATTGGTAAAGGGCTGGTTACTGTAAAGGATGTTGTGTCCAGAGCGCGAGTAAAGTCCTAGCTCGGGTGAAGGATGTTGGGTCTACCGTGTGAGTAAGGTCTAGATCGTGTGAAGGATGTTGGGTCTACCGTGTGAGTAAGGTCTAGCTCGTGTTTAGGATGTTGGTTCTACCGGGTGAGTAAGGTCTATCTCGTGTCAAGGATGTTGGTTCTACCGGGTGGGTAAGGTCTAGCTCGTGTTTAGGATGTTGGGGGTCTATCGGGTGAGTAAGGTCTAGCTCGTGTGAAGGAATTTGATTCTACCGTGTGAGTAAGGTCTAGCTCGTGTTTTGGATGTTGGGTTCTATCCGGTGAGTAAGGTCTATCTCGTGTTTAGGATGTTGGGTCCAGCGGGGATGAGTAAGGTCTAGCTCGTGTTTAGGATGTTGGTTCTACCGGGTGGGTAAGGTCTAGCTCGTGTTTAGGATGTTGGGGTCTATCCGGTGAGTATGGTCTATCTCGTGTTTAGGATGTTGGGTCCAGCGGGGATGAGTAAGGTCTAGCTCGTGTTTAGGATGTTGGTTCTACCGGGTGGGTAAGGTCTAGCTCGTGTTTAGGATGTTGGGGTCTATCCGGTGAGTATGGTCTATCTTCTGTGTAGGATGTTGGGTCTAGCGGGGATGAGTAAGGTCTAGCTCGTGTTTAGGATGTTGGTTCTACCGGGTGAGTAAGGTGTAGCTCGTGTTTGGGATGTTGGGTTCTATCCGGTGAGTAAGGTCTAACTCGTGTTTAGGATGTTGGGTCCAGCGGGGATGAGTAAGGTCTAGCTCGTGTTTAGGATTTTGGTTCTACCGGGTGGGTAAGGTCTAGCTCGTGTTTAGGATGTTGGGGTCTATCCGGTGAGTATGGTCTATCTCGTGTGTAGGATGTTGGGTCTAGCGGGGATGAGTAAGGTCTAGCTCGTGTTTAGGATGTTGGTTCTACCGGGTGAGTAAGGTGTAGCTCGTGTTTGGGATGTTGGGTTCTATCCGGTGAGTAAGGTCTATCTCGTGTTTAGGATGTTGGGTCCAGCGGGGATGAGTAAGGTCTAGCTCGTGTTTAGGATGTTGGTTCTACCGGGTGGGTAAAGTCTAGCTCGTGTGTAGGATGTTGGGGTCTCTCCGGTGAGTAAGGTCTATCTCGTGTTTAGGATGTTGGGTCCAGCGGGGATGAGTAAGGTCTAGCTCGTGTGTAGGATATTGGTTCTACCGGGTGGGTAAGGTCTAGCTCGTGTGAAGGATGTTGGGTTCTATCCGGTGAGTAAGGTCTATCTCGTGTTTAGGGTGTTGGGTCCAGCGGGGATGAGTAAGGTCTAACTCGTGTTTAGGATGTTGGTTCTACCGGGTGGGTAAGGTCTAGCTCGTGTGTAGGATGTTGGGTCCAGCGGGGATGAGTAAGGTCTAGCTCGTGTTTAGGATGTTGGTACTACCGGGTGGGTAAGGTCTAGCTCGTGTGTAGGATGTTTGGTTTATCGGATGAGTAAGTTCTAACTCGTATGTGATATTGGACCTAGCCAATAAATCAATTTGTACATATGTTATTTGGTATCTATTTGTTTGGTTTAGATAGTTCGCAAAGGTCTGACTTGTGTGTAAAATGTTTTCAAATAATATATAAGAAGATGTTAATGATTTACAAAATGTACACAGGTGAACAGCTCAAAGTGAATGAATTATAATGCATCATTCAGCTGTTCTGCCCACTAGGACCCTTCCGTAATGACAAGAACTTGAATTTTGAAGCCTTGGGGGCGACTAAAGTCAAAGTTATCGGAAGAATAGTCAAAACCAGATAGGGAGGCGTACCTGCCCGATAATCCAGTATCCACATAGTATGATGGGTATTTACAAGGAATGTGGTGTATTTCATGCTATTTTCTTTATAAATACAGGTACTTTGCTGTCACTAATTGAAAAAATCTACCTTTTACAGAGAGCTTTCACCGTCGGGATAGGCGGGCCCGTGGGGTCAGGAAAAACAGCCCTTGTTCTGGCACTTTGTAAACACCTTCGAGAATCTCACAATATTTGCGTAATTACCAACGACATATTCACCAGGTAGGATGTATTTACTTAAAGTTATGTGTTTGTCTAATGCTTTAGTGTAGAACTGTGACCTGATATTGAACCGGTTTTATCTAAAATCCCGTTAACTCTTCATCAACTACATTGACGTTTTCTACAGAGACATTTGGCCTAAAGTGTTTGTAAGGTAAATGTTAGAGTTAACTGTTCGATATCATCAATGTGCACGACCTTCAACATTATAGAGGTCAATTGTGTTAGAACTAATAAAAAAGGCAAGATTGTTTTGTGCTAATTTGGTAAAAAGAGAAAACTACACATTTAAGTTGCTCTGATAGCAATTTTCTGAAACAAGTAATGATGACCAGGACATTGACCTCACTGCCCTTAAACTCGAACTTGTGACGGTAACATTGACCTTGACCAAATAACCCTTTAGTTATTGTGATGATGTATACTTTGGAAAGTTTGGTTCCCCCGTGGAATTTAAACCTCTAGAGCACTCACACACTCTGTCACGGTTTGATGGACGGAACGGAAATGAGACCTATATACCCCATCCCCCTTTCTGGTATGGGACTAATGATAACCAACCCTCTTTATCCGCATATATTGATGCAAAATGTGTCGGTATCATACCAATTAGGAATTTAAGGACCACAAGGTGAAACAAAAACAGTTTTTAGAAAGAAACATATTTGGTTCTGATTGACCTTATGTTGACCTTGTAAAATATCCTTTATAGAGAGGATTGGGAGTTTCTGGTGAGGAATAAAGCGCTTCCGGAGGATCGCATGCGCGCGGTGGAGACTGGAGGCTGTCCACACGCTGCAATCAGAGAGGTAATACTTGTCTGCTTCAAACGGAAACAATTTCATTGGTCCTTTCGGAGCAAAACACTGGTTGTGCAATTGTATAGAGTTATTACGAAACAGGATTGTTGGTTTATATCAACAAATATGTACAAAACTTTTTTTCTCTTCACAGTTGTTGAAGGTCTGTTATATGTCAAGATAAAGATAAGAATAATTTCTTAAGATATTTAATTTTCCACATTTCGCATTTTTTAAAATTTCTTTTGCTCACCTGGCTGGACGATGTTTCTTTTATCCCCATCACTTGTCTTGGCCGGTTTTTCCCTGTTCATCTCTTCACATCACTTGACGGCTATAGGTATACATTCCCACTCATCTTGTTAAACTTAAAATCACATATATTGCAGGACTATTCATTGAATTTAGAGGAAGTACGACAGCTAACGAAGAAGTTTGCTCCGAGATTGGTTATAGTGGAATCAGGGGGAGATAACCTAGCTGCTAATTTCAGTCGGGAGCTAGCGGACTATATCATATATGTAATCGATGTAGCGGGTAAGTTTCTCCGGCCTCTATTTCATGTTAACGGGGATGACGTAACAGACATTTGTTTTTCCGGCCTCTATTTCATACTCACGGGGATGACGTAACAGACATTTGTTTTTCCGGCCTCTATTTCATACTCACGGGGATGACGTAACAGACGTTTGTTTTTCCGGCCTCTTTCATATTCACGGGGATGACGTAACAGATGTTTGTTTTTCCGGCCTCTATTTCATGTTCACGAGGATGACGTAACAGGTGTTTGTTTTTACAGTCTCTCTTTCATGTTCACAAGGATGACGTAACAGGTGTTTGTTTTTACAGTCTCTCTTTCATGTTCACAAGGATGACGTAACAGACATTTGCTTTAGCTTTTCATTTTTAGATCATTATCGTCATATGGTGTTATTTTCCCCCTTTAAATGATAACTGAATATTTAACCGGAAACATCTTCGGCGGAAGGCCGATCAAATTCTAATAAATAACCTTGACCAACTTGCAAGGTCACATTGGTCAAATGCCTTAATAATTAATGACGTCGTATGCGAAACAAAGAGGCCTGTGGTCATGATGTTTGGGGTGTAATCTACTGGGATGAAGTGTTTTGAGTTGACTTGAAGATTTGGTGAGAGAAAATGAAATGATAAATAAGTAAAGGCTTGGATAATATCGGCAGACTGACTTATTCCAACAGCTTCTAAACCTTTACGTTTTTACATAAACATCTCCACATTATTTCTGGTGTTCCCTGGGCTGGAAAATAATATGGTTATGTCTATGTTTTTGTAACTTGTAAGCAACAGTTTGGAGACCATTTTTAAACTGAGGTAAAATGTATGTTATTCTTGTATATGTTGGTTTGATGAATTGTAGGAGGAGACAAGATCCCCCGGAAAGGAGGGCCTGGGATAACACAAAGTGATCTTCTGGTCATAAACAAGACTGACCTCGCGGAGGCCGTGGGGGCTGACCTCAAGGTGATGGAAAGGGATGCAGCAATGATGCGACAGACCGGGCCGACTCTTTTCACCCAAGCCAAACACAACATCGGAGTACCGGAAATAGCCGAATTCATACTCAAAGCTTCTAACAATATGACCGGGTTATAAGCTTGAACACTGCCTGGATTCTCTGAACGAACCTGACGTCATGAAGGACAAAACTTTACCAAGCAATCCTTTCTAGACGTTTCTTTGATAGGTTAATATTCTTCTTTAGCATAAATTTCATTCTTTTAAATTCCACGGATTCACCATTCCATTAAGCATTTGATCTATCAAAGGTTAAATTGTACATCGTTAATGGCTTGGATGTGTGTTGGGAGGTCATGGATGTTAAATAATCGGTTCAATATTAATCCATATGCTTCTCACAATCGTGAAATGCGACGTACAGTTGGGACACTCATAAAATGTCAGTTTTCCCTGTAACAGCTGTTAGCAGTACAGCAGGACAGTTGGTGACACATACAAAACACCAGTTTGTATTTGTTGGCGACCGTTCTGATGTGTTTATTGATACAGGGAACAGTAAGAATAAATAGAACACGTGTGATATTCAAACAAATCATCCATTGCTATGTGTATTATTATTATTATTATTATTATTATTATTAAAAGAATATTAAATACACCATTTAAAAGTCTAATTGTAAAAGCGTTTTTCTTTAGTTTGTAATAAAACGTATTTTATTAAGTTTTGTCAATTACAAATGTATATTTGTAGATAAAAAGTGATATCGAGGAAGTGATTGGGGAACTTTTTTTTAATATTTATTTTATTTTTCAAAGCATTTTAAGCATACAGATAAACAACCTTGCACACCCCACACATAGCAATTGTACACCTCATGCATCCTGTCATTGTACAGTCATAATCATCATTATAGTCATAATATCTCTTTTTATTTTATCTACCTTACTATTGCATATAAAGCTATAAAAATGGAGTTAATGTTCTGCATGAAGTGTTCATCAGGGTTTGGTATTGATATAAATAAATGATTTAATTGTGAGAACAGGAGAGATTTGATCAGAACTATTTTCCCAATGGGTGTAAGACTTCTTCTACTCCAAGTCTTAATAAGTGTCTTACGCTTAACTAATTTTTTGTCAAAATTAATTTTAGGAATTTCCTGTAGATTCACACTAAAATCTATTCCTAGAAGTGTAAATTTATCCCGTCCCCACTGTAAGTTCAATTCAGGTAAAAAGGTATCACTACTATAAATTTTGTTCCCGATCCAAATAACCTGAGTTTTATCAATATTAAGTTTCAAACCAGATATTTTTGCAAACTTATCCAATTCAACAATAGATTCTTTCAGGGAATTTTCTGAGCCATCTAATATAAGGGTGGTGTCGTCGGCATATTGTGAAATGAGAACTGGACAACTATTAACCTCTATACCCTTAATTCTATTATTATTTCTGAATGTAATACCTAGTATTTCTACACATAGAATAAAAATATACGGAGCTATTGGGTCGCCTTGACGACAGTCTCTTTTGGCATTAACAACAGATGACAGGTTACCCCCCCCCCTCCTGATTTACAGTAGCTGATACATTAGTATGTAAAACCTTAACCCATTTTTGAATATCTGGACCAAAATTAAAATAACTAAATACCTTGTGAACATATTTCCACGAAACCGAATCACAGGCTTTCTCAAAATCTAACATTAAAAGCATTCCCGGAATATTCAAATCTTCAGGAAGTTGCATGATATCATATACCAATCGTGTGTTTTCCCAAACTATCAAATCTATCATTCAACAGTAATTGTGGACGTTACTTTCGTCTTTGAGAACGAAGATTGTGTAGAAATGAATATGGCTCTCGGAACGACCTGGAATGCTTTGATTTCACATGGAATGTTAAAATAATACTCTTGCACATTCATTAAAAGTCTTCCTACCCACCTTTTAAACCTTTAAATGGTTATTCAAATAAGTTTTTTTTTCTTTTTGTTTCTTTATCCCTACAGATGCAATACACAGATCTGAATTATAATATTTGAAAAGAGGACAGAATTAAAAAGATATTTTAAAGAATAAATCAGTATCTTCATTAAAACTCAGTGACATATTAAAAAAAACAGATACAACAAACCATACAAAAAACTTGTTAGCAATTTCTATCAACATATTAAATCAATAATTCACGGATCTGCAGTAGTTTTTCTCTAATATCAATATTTTTGAAAAAAGTAATACATGTATGTTTCAAATTTCGAACTTCACATATTTGAAGCTAGTCTTTGTATAAAACTAAAAATGTCGAAGATGGAAAACGACACCAAAAAGTGGGTTGAATTACACGTCCATTGTGTATGCAACACCTTAAATTAAAGAAAAGATATAACAAAAAATGTGTGTGAAAATATATAATTAGCAAATCATTACAAGGTAACTTATTAATTTTAAATGCTACTGACTGCATTTTCTGCAGATTTCACGATTGATGCAGAGATCTGGAGTATGTATTGGCCATGAATGTATGTCTGATTGATCATAATGAAGCAGCTATTACCCACATATTAATACATGAATTCGGAATAATTAAGCTCAGCAACTATGAATTTATGAATATTCATATTGCTTTCTAAAGCGACATACGTTCGTTTAGTATTTATAACTGCAGATCGTCCCACCATCTACACGTGGTAAATTGCGGACATCAATATTGATGAAGACCATGACACAGGGATTCACTTTACTATGGCCATGGTAAAGTAAAGCATTACACTATATTCTTTTTTTTTTAATTTCTAATTTTTGAAAGTTTTCAAATATGATACATATATAAACATATTATCATAAACTTTCGCACAAACTTACCTACACTTATATAGTGTTGTGTAGGTGATTACCTAATTATAATCAATGTCTAAACAGGAAACACAACCTATTATAACTAATCAATTATGAAATTTCAACCTTGGTGATCGGTTTCAAAATAATAACCAGTGATGTTAGGTTTACTGTTAATATCCGATCATCGATGATGGAATCTCAAAACTGATTCCCTATACTACGCTTACATGGACATAAACACACAGATGCTCACATACCATTCGCTCATCAGACAAAAAGACAAACAAGACAGACAGGATAGGAAAGGGTAGAAAAAAGGAAAGAGGAAGGAGGGTAGAGAGGAGGAGGTACTGTTTTCTTCATACACACACACATATATATATATATTGTATAATGTATTCTACATGTAAATAAAGAATATCTAAATTATAACAGCAAATCAAGAGTCGTCGGCGGAGTTAGCGTTATGATTAATAATTACAACAAAATAAATATACACATACAGAGATAATTAGAGCCAGTGAAATAATATTAAGGTTAAAAACTTATAAGTCTAATAAGGGCTTCCATTTTCTCCAACCTAGCTCAAATTGCATTTTAATATGATTCTTTTGACTATTATTTATATATACTACAAAATTATCTTTAATTACATTAAGGAGAGCGTTTATATTCAAAGAGTTACTAATACATCTGGTTTTATATATATAGTGTTTTATAATGATAAGAATTTCATTGTCAACTGTTACATTGTTGTGAAACTATTCCAAAAAGAAATGACTCCTCATTATATGTTAATGGTATTAAAAGTAGATCTAATAAAGTTTCAAATTTCTGAAGAAGAGTTTGCACCTCCCTACATTCCCATAAGCAATGCACAATTGTCTCTATTTCCATATTACATAAAGTACACATAGGGCTAGGGTTTATCTTTATTTTATGAAGAAAAGAATTTGTTACTAAGATCTGATGAATAATTCTGACCTGCAACCATATTAATTTAGAATTTTTGGTGACTGTAAAGGGAAGATTATATACTTTTGACCACTTTTCAAAATCAAAGTTAAACTGCAAATTCCATTTTTTGGTGCCAGTAGGCATAGTCGCTGGAGTTATGATATGCTTGTAGAAATCTTTCACACCTTTTTTATTCTTGAAGAATATTTCTAATATTTGTGGTATGAAAGGATGCGAAAGTCTTTCTGATTTGAACTCGAGATTTCTTAAATAGCGTTTAATTTCAACTATTAATCCATGAAATTCTAGAAAGTTAGTGTTAATTCTAAACTTTTGTAAAAACTCTTCAAAAGAAAGAAATGTTAAGTTTTCAGAATTTTTCATCAGATCATTCAATGTCAAGATACCTGCCATAAACCAGTTTGGATAAAAGACAAATTTATTACTAGTATTAACTTTAATATCATTGTTATACCAAAGGGGTGTTTTGAGAATACAATTTTGTCTATTTAGCGATATTTCTTTAGATTTGTTTAGTTTATCCCATGCTTTTAAAACATCTTTCCAGAATTGATTGCGGCATCTTGAACCACATAAATATACATAATCCTTTCCACATTTAAACAACTTATTTAGATCTATTGTTGACTTAAGGATCAGATACCATTTGCCTAATAACATAAATAATTTTCTTATCCAGCCTAATTTTAAAGAATGAATGAAAGAATATAAGTCAATCATATTTAGCATACCATTATTATTATTTTGAATAATGACATCTGTTTTAATCTTATTGCACTTACCATTCCACAAAAAATCAAATAATAAAGAATTTATTGTAGCAATATATTTTTCTGATGGGTTTGGCAAGGTAATAAATAGATAATTGAGTTGTGAAATCAAGAGAGACTTAATAACATTAATTTTGCCAATTGGAATCAAGCTCCGTCGCTTCCAAGAAGTAAGAAGTGCTTTAAGTTTTACAATTTTTTTGTCAAAATTTAATCTTGGTATTTGATCCAAATCAACCGAAAAATCGATACCCAGAAATGTAAATCTATTTTTCCCCCACTGCAGATTCAAATCTGGCCGATATGTTACATCACTGTATTTACAACTCCCTAACCATATAATTTGAGTTTTATTAGTATTAATGTTTAAACCAGAAATCTTTGCATAGTTATCTAACTCTGAGATAGACTCATTAAGCGACCTCTCTGAGCCATCTAATATTAAACCAGTGTCATCTGCATATTGCACATTTAGAATTGGTACATTATCTACATCAATGCCTTTAATAAACTCATTATTTCTAATTCTTGCTGCTAGAACTTCAGCACATAAAATAAAGATATAAGGAGATATTGGGTCACCTTGACGACAACCTCTTTCAAAATCAATACGTTTTGAAAGATTCCCACATTGATTAATAGAAGCATATACATTATTATTAAATAATTTTATCCACTTGCGTATATCTTCCCCAAAGTTAAAATATTTTAAAACCCCCATGAAACACTATCAAATGCTTTTTTCAAAATCTACTAACATTAACATACCTGGAATATGGAGTTCTTCTACATAATGCATTACATCATACACTGTACGGATATTTTCACCTATATACCTACCTGATAAAAACCCTGTCTGATCTTCATTAATAATTTTGCTCAAAAGTGTTTTTATTCTTTGTGCGATTACCCCGGAGGCAATTTTATAGGTAATATTCAAAAGTGTTATTGGCCTCCAATTTTTCAAGACGTGGCGTGGCTTGTCTCCCTTAGGAATACATACGATGACACCATGTCTTTGAGTAACTGAACATTGACCAATATAAAAACCATAATTTAAAGAGCGTACAACAAAGCTACCAATTTCTCCCCAGAAAACTTTAAAAAATTCTGAAGCGAAACCATCCGATCCCGGGCTCTTATTATTTTGCATGCCTTTAAATACTTTCCCAGCTTCTTCCAAAGTTATCCCACCCTCTAAGCTATCTGATTCTATTTTACTTAACTTTGGCATGTTACATTTTTCTAGATGAGTTTCTAACTCTATATTATCAGTTTTTCTAAACTTATATAAATTTTCATGAAATAATCTTACTTCTGCCAAAATATCCACTTGATTGGTAATAATACTTCCATTATCTTTCTGTATTTTAGGTATGAAAGTGAAATTTCTATTTTCTAAATTTAGAAAGTAAGATGTTGGTTTCTCCCCCTCCTGAATCCATTTAGCCCTAGATCTAATTAAACTACCCTTTACTTTTTTCAATCGAATGGTCTCTAAATCCCTTTTTAATCTGTCTAATTCCCCCTGGTCTGGATCTGATTCCGACTCTAATGATTCTATAGAATACTTAAGGTTATCTTCCTGTAGATTAGCTTGCTTTTTCCTAAAAGATGCAAAAGATATAGACTTACCCCTTATTTCCATTAGTAATGTTTCCAAAAATAACTGATCGTTTATCAAAAATTGCAAGTCACTGCTAGGGATATTTTTAACAGACTCAAGATTATACACAGGTAAACAATACTGCAGCTTAATCCCCTCAATACAAGTTTTAACCATGTCCAGATATTCAGAATCAAATAATAAAGAGTTGTTAAATTTCCAAAGACCTTTCCCTTTTTTAAATTCATTCAAAATCAAAGATATTGTTGGAATAGAATGGTCAGATCTATAACCTTGTTCAATTCTGGACTTATTTATACTAGATAGAAGAGATTCTGAGATAAGAAAAAAGTCTAATCTGGCTTGTTTCACAGGATTTGCTTTTCGCCAAGTATAACGTCTAATATCTGGGTGATGTTCCCTAAAAATGTCAACTAGATTGAAATTTTGAATAATTTCCAGAACTTTATTTCTAGCTGCAGGATTATTTACATGTCTGTAATTGTTATCATAATCTAAATTTGACTAGGTTGAAATCCCCACATATAATAATATTATCATTCCCAAAATTATCAATAGTATCTACGACTAAATCATAAAAGCCCGGGGTGTCCTGGTTTGGTCCATATAGAGAAATAAGTGTTGTTCTTAACCATCAATATCTATATCTAAAGCAAGGAAATTACCGTTTACGTCCTTTTTTCCTTATATACTTTGAATTCAAAGTTGTCATTCAAGAGAATAGCCAAGCCACGTGCATTAGATTTAAAAGAGCTGAAGTAAGTATGAAAACCCCATTCATTTCTAATAATATGTTCCTGTTCTGAATAATAGTAATAATAATAATAATAATAATAATAAAGTTTTATTCATTGTCGGTATTACAAACATTAGCTCTTTTGAGCTATTTCATCCGACACATGCATACAGTTACACATTAAATACACAATGACATAATAGATAAGATATAAGTTTAGAACTACTGGGATAAAAAAAACTTTAATATTTAGCAGGTGATATATTAAAATATAGTATTGTTAAAATGTGTCTGATTATATAGGTGTTCTATGTGTGTCTGTAATCATGTGTGCATGTGTTGCATTTACATTTTGGCCCATACCAGCTGTTAATTAGTGTCTTAAATTGTGTAAGTGTGGTTGTTGTTTTGTAATGGTCTGGTAGGGTGTTCCAAATTTTAGGTGCTTCTGATCTAAATGAGTGTTTACCGTATTTTGTGGTCCTAACCTGTGGTATTTCCGCTGTATTATGGTATCTAAATGTATATGATTTTTCTGTTATGTTTATGAGGTCATGCAGATATGTTGGTGTTTGATTGTTGCTAATTTTGAAAACTTTTATTGCAAAATTTCGAAGGCGCCTAATTTTGAGAGAGGGTAATTTTGAACGGGCTAATAAATTTTCGTATGTATTTTCGTGGTCGTCATAGATGAATTTCAGAGCCCTTTCTTGAATTTTTTTTCCATTTTTCGTGTATTAGTTTCACCACAGAAGTGCCATGTAAGTGGGCAGAAATTAAAGTTCGAAAGAATGAAAGAATGATATATAGTGAGTCTGCCCAGTCTGTTTAAGTGTTTTCTTATGCGTTTGAGTGTATTGAGTTGTTTGGATGCTTTTTTGGAGATGTTGGATACATGTGTGTGGAAGTTTAGTTTAAAGTCAAGTGTAACTCCTAGCAGTTTAACCTCTGGTTCGCATTTAATGGTATTGTTGCCTACTTGGAAAGTGATGTTTTCGTTTTGTGTTTTATTACCTACTGCCATGGCTTGAAATTTATTTGGGTTAGCTTTCATGTGATTGTTTGCGAACCAGTGTATGAGTGAGTTGCAGTCTGTTTGTAGTGATGTTTTGACTGTTTCTAATGAGGTGTGTGCTTTGCTAACAGTGTTGTCGTCGGCATAGTTACATAATTTGCAGTGTTGTATAGAGTGGCAAATGTCGTTGATGAAAGTGTTGAAAAGAATTGGCCCTAATATTGATCCTTGTGGTACTCCTTTGTATAGTTCCTGAAAGGTGCGTTCAATATTTCCTAATTTAACCTTTTGTTTTCTGTTTTTGAGATAGTTCAAAATAAGTTCTGAGGCCGAATTTGAAAGTCCAAAGTTTTTGAGTTTGAGAGTTAGTAGGTCATGAGGCAAGCAGTCAAAAGCCTTTGAGAGATCCATAAGTATGCATCCCACATACTTATTCTGGTCTAGTGCCATTTTCCAATCCTCAACGACTCTCAATAATGCCGTCTGACATCCATATCCGGCTCTGAAGGCAGAGAGGTAAGGGTGAAAGACACCATCAAGGAAGTCGCTGAGTTGGAAGTGTATGGATCTCTCAAAGACCTTGGACAGTGCCGGAAGTATACTCACTGGTCTGTAGTTTCCTTTGTCGAGGATGTTGTCTTTCTTGTGAATTGGTCTAACTTGTGCTGTTTTTAATGCGTCTGGGAATGTTGATGTAGTGAGAGAGAGGTTTACAAGTGTAGTGATAGGTTTGATAATGCTGGGTTGTGCTAGTCTTAAGAGTCTGAAGAAAAGTGAGTGTCCAGCAGACAATAAATACTATACCTTTTCTCTCTTAAATAAGAAAACACATCTTTCCTTTTAATCCTATCACACAACCCCTGGCAGTTCGCCGACAGTACCGTGATGTCATTTGTGTTCATAGATCTTCCTCAGATACATGTATGTGTAAAAGGAGAACAGTACCTCACAAGACAAAGACATACAGACACAGAAGGGCGTATGAAAGGGGGAGAGGGGAGAGAAGGAAAAGACGTAAAACATACAAACCATGGTCAGAATATAGTGACCAACTATCTACTGCACACATCTTCTCACTACATAACTAACAAAAAGGAAGTAGAAACATAAGAATAGAGGAAAGCGGTAGGAGGAATCCGGAAAAGTGTGAAAATATTTCGGTGATCCTAATACATGTATTTACATAATCAGAGTATATTTATCTATCTATTGTTACAGTTTCACTCTGAACATATTCACACCAACACACACAATCCGACTAAAATCAGACCCCACAATCACTACGTTACTCCACGTCTAATGCACAGGGACCCGACACGAATTCCAAACCCACAGCCCACACCTATACGTATTATATTAATACACACACATACGGGCTGCGGGTCCGGAACCCGCACCAAGTCCCCTTGGTTTAATGTAACATCTAACGCAGAGCAACCACGTGACCTCATTACACTATATTCTTGCTAATTATATTTTTTCACAGTTTTTTCTAATCTAAACACATCAACAACACAAACTAGGTCCTGGGTGGGAAAATTTAGGGTGGAATGAATTATAACATGGCAGTGATCTCATTGAGAAATATTTATCAATGAAGCAGGACGTATTTGATGCTCATTAGTTTGCCTGTTTGTTCCGTTGTTGTTTACCTTGTTCGCATTTCAGAACGTGACATTATTTTCTTGAATTGATCAACGTTTACATGGTCAAGCAGAGGACACTTACTCTTCCGTAACTCCTGGTCTTATTCTCCTTGAACTTTTTCAGGAGTCTCCTTGTAAATCTTTTTTTTGTTCATATTTTGCCCTAGTATTACAGAATTTGAGTTTAAAGTATGATTATGTTGTCATGATTGTATTTTCTTGATGTTTTTCATTTCAGATAATGGCAATTTGTTTTTACAAACATAAATACTGAATGTACTGATATACGTAACGATGTCACATAAATGCGTTGAGAGTAGAACTCGAACGCACAATGAAAGTATAAACTATGAGGTCATATGTTGTATATAAATGTGTGGTATGAGTATTTAAAGAGTATTAAAAGAAAGAGAGAGAATAAAAAGTAAAGAGCACCTTGGTTTCTTTCTGATTTTTTCCCACTGTTATATAAACTTACATAAGGATTATTGAAAGATAGAAACCATCTTTACACTATGTTATCTTCCTTACGTAAGTGTAATTTTCTGTTGATCAAGGTCACGTGATATTAATAAATGTGTTTCGTGTCTAACAATGATAAGTATTTGTACATCCTTAGATATAATGACCGGAAGATAGCATTATCTCTGAGGGATATCTCAGATGTCTTCTGGAAAATATAACATTGTTATTATTAATTCTTAGTCTTTTATATGACACAAGTATTTATAATACGATAAGATATACTTTTAAGTTACAGAATGCTTCTGAGACGTGCCCCTAAGATAATATTTACTACCGGTTATTTACAGTCAGATTGTTGGAGGCACAGCAGGAGTTCAATGCAATATCTACAAATACAAGTTTTATCTGTTTCCTGACTTCTTTGATTTAAAAAATCATTACTAGGATTTCAAAAGGTATCCCTTTTGGATTTTATCTACTTCCTTTATGCATCCAAACATTTATGTATATCTGGTCATGATAATACTACTGACGAAGGAAGAAAAAAAATTGACACGTGTCCTGTTTAGGTCTCAACTCTACATCACTTAACTACCTAGCCGAGAAATTTAACAACTGCCTTGCACTTTCAGCACCACTACATCTCCTATTTACAGTATTTTCTAAATACCTACGGTTTGATATTTACAGACATAAGACGGTCTTATTACATTTTTTTTCATATCTATGTTAAACGTAAACAGTACAGTACAACGTTAGTAACTTCCATCAACACGTCATAATTCATATACTCTAGAATACTCCCTGATAATTGTATAAAAAATGAGCTAGATAAATTAATGATTTCTAGTTTTAAGTCGCAAGATATTCATATATCGCGTATAATTTGTTTGTATCAATATTGGCTAACTAGTATGACGTTTTCAAACATTATAATAAATCAAGCGTCAATTCTTTCAATTCACGTTGATCGAATTCTCTATAAATTGTTTCTGCAATTTCTTGTAGATATTTTACAGTGTAGTTTGCATCATATAGTCCACTTTTAATTTTCTAACATATGTTAAAAATCAGTTCAATCTAATTCATCTTAACCTGCGATTACGAGATCAATATCACGACATTAAAAATAATCATACTTTATAATAAATAAAATTAGAGCATGTTATATAACAATATATTGATAGCTACATTTACTAGAATAAAAACATACTTTATGTTATCTCAAATGTATAATGTTGACGTTTCACAACATTCAATTAATTTGACATATGTTCCAGGTTGAAGGTTGTTTGCTTTGTCAGTTGTAACTGTCATATTATTGTAAACTATGTAGAACATGATCTGAATGCCGACCCCTGCGGTGATCGCTAGTATTTTGGAGTTTTTACATAGGGAAAAGTTCCGACTATCTGTCCCCGACCGCGACAATTGGAATCGTGGATAGAGAGTCAGAACCCTTCAATTTGATTTTAATTTTGACAGGATTAAGAAAACAAGTGTTTTCAAATCATATTATTTTAATTATCTTAATGAGTATAAATAAGAAAGAAAAAAAATGCAGAAAAGTTAATAATATTAATAATAAGATTGTAAACCAACATAAACGGTAATTTAATGCCAGCCTTTCCTGACGAAAAAATAATGCCCCATTTATGTAAAGTCAATGCGCGTCTCAATGAAGTAATTTGATCACATGTTTTTATTCAAAGCAAATGAATGTTTGATGCTTTTTAATGATTAAAATACGGACTTCCCTCGCTTAAATTAGATTTGTAAACTTGACAAGAATCCGTATCTACAGTATTTTATTGCTGACACGTCTTGCTGTTCAACCGAACCATTCTTTAAACTATGGAATCGATATTACAGTCTTGTTGTGATACTACTAACTGCAGAGGTTGAATTAATAGTATACAAGTGCACAACATCGGGATTAATAGACAAGCTAATGAGCATAAAAAGTCAAGCTTCGTAAAAGAAATAGAACATTTCTCAATGAGATCAGTATCACGTATTGTGTGCATGCTGTCTTGTCAGATTTAGATAGCGATGTTTTATCCTGGTCGGAAGTGTAGATATTCTTGCCCGGAAAAATCACAATCCCTTCTCTCTGATACAGATGTCTAAACAAACTGTCAACAAATGTTCATGTCATCGATCAGAACCTAATGTTTTGAAGGATTACAACGCATTTAATCCTCTTCTGGATGACACACAATAGGATCTGAAGTGTAATTAGACAATTTATTATTTGTATACATGGGTAATATAAAATTAGAAAGCTATTAGCTATTGAAAAAGTGTGCTTTTGAGATACGTCATGACGAAATCTCCAATTATTTTCTAGGGATAAATTCAACAAGTGAAACTGATAATTGATTATCATCAAATTCTTAGAATACAAATCATAGATATAATGCATAATTGCTAAAGTTTCTAGCCAAATGATATAATGAGACTGGTCCTGAGAAACACACCGCTACATGTCACGTTTCTTCACCTGAGATTACGTAGCCCAATGCTTTAACCGATTAATATATCGCGGCTCCTAGATTTGGTAGCGACCAGTACCAAATTATAATACCAAAATTAAAAGTAGAATAAGCATAATTAATACATATTTGCTTTCACAAAAACGAAAAATAGATGAATTCCCTACGAATGAAATGTATGAACCCTTATATATTTCTGTAGTACATATGTGCAGTTAAAGAGAATTTCGCGTACACTGCCGCTAAAATTAATGAAGTTAGGCTTAAGAGCTTCACGTTAATCTCTACCTACCTTCTACATTGTTTTTTATCTCGGTTTCGTCTTCAGCTGAATCAAAAATTTGTATCGTATTATTTCACGCGTTTCAGTGTATTACTTACCACAATATTAATCAACTACCAAATTTAAACTACATGCCTTTATATTCTCCGATATTACAAGAAAAATTTAAGCCCGAAAATGGTTGGAAAAAAGCGAATGTCAATATTTTTGTCTTTAATTCCTGTCAGATATCGAATCCCTTGTAGTTCTAACTTCACTTTCGTGAAAATAACATCATAAATACGTAGTTTTAATTCAAACAGAATCCTTTTAACAAAATGTGTTAACCATTATATATTTCGTAGTTTATTGGTGTAATTAAACAGAATTTCACAATGAAAGTTTAAACCGCCGCTATAATTAATGATGCTAGGCTTAAGAGTTTTACGTTAATCTCTACCTACCTTCTTCATTGTTTTCATTCGCGGTTTCGTCTACAGCTGAAGCAAAGATTTGTATGTATTATTTCACGCGTTTCCGTGTATTATTTACCACAATATTAACCAATTGTCAAATCTAAATTACATGCCTTTATGCATGTATATACTTAGATATTACAACTTAGTGTCAGACCAGAAACTGATTGAAAATCTATTTGTTGATAAACTCCCGTTGTAGGGGACGTACATCATTTTGCATTTAACCCCTATCAGAAGAATGCATCACAAACGATACAATTCCCTTACAGCTCTAAAACCAACAAGAAAGGACGTACATCATTTTGCATTTAACCCCTATCAGAAGAATGCATCACAAACGATACAATTCCCTTACAGCTCTAAAACCAAAAAGAAAATACCAACATGTCACCTTCACTTACGTGCAATAAAGGATGAAGCCAGTTATGACAAGTTTATCAAAGAATAAGGCAACTAGAGTGCTGTTTTGTAAAATGGCAATAGTGGCCTTAGAACAAATCCTATAACCCTGAAACTCGACATGGTTTGTGTTATTTCAGTTCTTTATATTAATGTGTGATCAAAATCCCTTTAGGAATGGAGCCGTTAAAGTGTTGAGAAAGTGTTACATTACATACGTAAATTACCTACAACAGTACTTGACACTTGACATTAATGTGGACAAGATTTTATTATACTTTATGATTTTTACGACTTTGATAGATATATTGAGTTCCATGTTATTAAGGGATTAATTTTATTACGTATACGCAATTACTGAAACAATATAAACAGATCATTATCACAAAGATGTTATAATATAAAGCGAAAGTAGGAGATCTTACACGGGTATCGATGTAATATGGAATTTTAATGAGTTAAATAAATTCCATATTATCTGGACAGGAGTTTTACATTCTATTCAATATATATAGTAATTTCCTTCAACGATATGTTTGGAATATTCTAGGAAAATACTCTCTAAGCTCTATGAATGAATTCTACGAAAAACGAAAAAAATAAATAACGAATTTCGATACAAATTTTGCTATTATTTGTATCTCAAAAAGAAGAAAAATCATACAGTCGTTTAATTGTCCTACGTGAAGCAATTATACAAGTTCGGAACTTCAGTATGGAAGCTAGAAAAATCTACCTAAACAAATGCAGAATCACAGAACAAGAGACGCTCTAAGGGAGAGGGGTTTAGGAGAGACCCACTAGTGAGTAGCACATTTCAATACGAACTTAGAATTAGATACTGTAGAGCCAAATAATGAATGAAACTGCATAATACAACTTTTTCGTCCTTCATTGCTTTGTTAGTGATGCTAAGGATTAGGAGGCGATTGTTGGAAATTTTAATTGATCGAAAGAAATGAAATGTCAAAATCTAGATGGGGAGGTGCACTACCCATTGTTTATAATTAATTTCATAATATTCGTATATTTGGGTTTTGTTTTTAAATGTCAAGTACATGTGTACGGCAAGTTCAGCGTCATGATGTATATCAGGCTTTTACATATGTTGAAACCCAGACAAGAGATTTACTAATAGAGGCATTACGTAGGTAAAATGTAGAGAAAAATCAGCATTCCTTAAAATGTGTGCATATATTTTGTAAAACATATGTAAATCTGGATTTAGACGTTGAATGAAAGATTGGATCAAAAAAACATTGCTCACACTATTTGCTACATATAACTTAATTCCTCATATGTTAACGATATTAAATCATGTTGAGAACGTAGCAGCATAACCCTGTTATGTCATATGATATGGAATCTATATATAACAGATATGTTAATCCTACCTGATTAACAATATGTTTAAATCCTACCTAGAAAACTTTCCTCGAGGGGATGACCATTCGAGCCGTCACCAGTTTCTGAAATAAATCATTGTTATCAAAAGGTTATACAGAGTAAAACAATGTTACAATTATTACTTTGAAAAATACATATGATTTTAAAACGCTGTGGTATCAAGGATATTGAAATTGAAAACAAATACTATGAAACATGCTAAAAACTGTCGGTATACACTAACTGAACAAATTTAGGTTATATCAAATCTTAGTAATAAGCACGTGACAGGCATTTTATTTATATCACGTGATACCAGCTATTTAATGGATAAAGTACCAAACTTTAAAACTTTATCTGTTTTATGGTCGGGGAGGTAACGAGCAGCTGAGATTACTTCCACCATTCCCACCACACCCATCCCCTTTCCATGATGGGAAAACGTGAATGCTCTGAATATTGTAATTTTTAGTTTTTGAGTTTTTAAGTTTTAATAGATAACAATGCATGTGCTATGTCCATCATTGGGAGGGTCGTTTTAATATATACGAAAACTTTATACAAAATATACTTTACGCCATGTTAAAATTCTACATTTTAAGTTGGTTGCTGGGTGGCGATGTTGATAATAGTTCAATAATAGATATTTACATTTCTCATCGATAAGATCCAAATTCACGTACATATAGCTATAACCGAGATAGGCTGGGATTTTTTCATAATAAATTTGAAGAATAGAACAGTGCATGTTGCTAAAGAATAATATCTTAAAGTGTTAACATGGATGCTTTCTATAGAATAACCTTATCCCAGAGACAAATGCTATCAAAATCGCTTATATAATAAAATTGAAAAAAACATAACGAAAAAATACCTTCAACAGCTGTTATATCCTCATGATGGTTTCTGCGATTTCTACCTGTCAAAACGAAGAAAAATATGAAGTATATAATTGATAAAGACTTTATATCAGTGTACGTAGATGTCCCAGGGAATCACAACGGGGGTGTTTCAAAAATGATCAAGAACCTTATATCTAGACTTTACCGACCAAAAGCTTTACCATGTTTAC
Organism: Ylistrum balloti; assembly: GCF_031769215.1. NCBI lineage: Eukaryota > Metazoa > Mollusca > Bivalvia > Pectinida > Pectinidae > Ylistrum > Ylistrum balloti. The sequence continues at coordinate 1,246,644 of NW_026781909.1, read as the reverse complement.
TGTCCTTACCCTTAATCTGTAACCTTACCGACAAAAATCTTAACCGTTTTTACAATGCTTACCCTTAATCTGTAACTTTACCGACCAAAATCTTAACCGTTTTTACGGTGCTTACCCCTAATCTGTAACTTTACCGACCAAAATCTTAACCATTTTTAAAATGCTTACCCTTAATCTGTTACGCTACCGAAAAAAAGCTTAACCGTTTTTACCGTGCTCACCTTTAATCTATAATTTTACCGGCGAACATCTTTAATCTTTGTATATCTTTACTATTTTTACCGTACTTAACTTTAATATCTTTAATATCTAAACTTTACCGACCAAAATCTTTAATATTTTTACCGTCTTTATCGTACTTTTATTTAATCCCTAAACATTACCGACCAAAATCTTTACCGTCTTTTCCGTACCTACCTTCAATCCTAACCTTTATCGACAAAATCTATCGTGTGTGTAACATGATGATGCGCTATAATGTTGTGAATATGAACTAGATTTATAGGAAAATTCATAACGTATCTTGCGCAGTAGCTTTTAATTTATTTGTGGCCTTTTATCCTTGACGCTGGCTAATAATCTCGAAACTCCAATCAGGTTAAGAGTTTGATTATGGTGCTATGGAGTGATTATGAACCAAGTCAGTCCGCAGATTCGTGTGATATCTTGTAAAACAGGCTTTGCACGATCAAAGTGATAATTATACACATCCTATGGACTTATGGGTTGGAATTATGCATACGTCAAATACTATTCAAAATGTAGATGTGAAATCATAGGTTTCAATAGTATTTTCAACAATTCAGACACTATCTTATGACATGTTTTGTTATTGAAAACGGAATCGTCTTCAATCATCTTTAACACCGAGAAATATTCTGCATTGCTAAAACATTACAAAGAAAAGCTACCAGTTCTAGTTAAAGGTATAAATCTTCATTGTCAATGCGACATGCTAGCTTTGCTATCGATTCGACTTTTGAGACAATATCTAATTATTTTAACATCATTTTATGCTCATTGACAAATATTCTGTTTCTGTGTGAAGCTTGACTTGTTTGACATTGCCTGTTGGTTCTATTATTGTATACCTTGTTCTCATTTTGGAACGGTACATTATATATATTGACTTGGATTGACCAAGGTTTGCATGGCACGAGCCGTCGATGAAGGAGAAGACCTTACTCTTCTGGAACACCTTTTCTTATGCTGATAGAACGTCATTGGCGTCTCCATAAGTTTTGCTTTTACTATTTTTTTTATATTTTGTCGTAATTTCATTTAATCTGAAGATTACGTTAAGATATCAGTGTTTTCTTTTTCTGTTCTTTGTGTAATGACAATAGGCAATTGATTGCTGACATGTGATATAACACTCAGCTTAAATAGAACATCTGGTGATACCTACCTTTAAACTTAACTATAACAATCGTCGTCACAGTGAAGATCACAAAGGCTGCGCATACAGCAATGACGATTACCATCCTACAAAGCGAATAAAAGTATGGATGAAGCGAAGCAAAGTCATGATCAATAAAAATAAGAGGGCTCATATAGATCGCTAACCTAAATATCTAATCAGTTATAAAACTTGAGAGTGTGATAATATGGTCTGCATGTGAACAAACTAATTAGTAGTTCCTATCATAATTTGCAAACAATTATTCCTTCCAAAACTGATCAGGAGTCACCTTAACCTTTACTGTTAGCGATGACCATCAAGATTTAATAAGTTGTAGAACTTGATGAACAAGAACCCACAGACATAAGGAATTATTTTTCCCGCCCTGCTTAACGAAGCTGAAGTATAAAACAATGTTGGTGATTATGAGATTATTACTCATGATTTAATTGATAAAGAATCACTAGGGGCGTCTAAATTGTTTACAATACAATATATCAACAGTAAAAACACATCCATCGTCACAGTAAGGTTAATGATATTCAAATCGTGCCAACAATTTGTTTTTACAAGAAGTTGTAATAAATCTGATAATTGCGATAATAAAAATATCATATTTATTGCAACTTTTCATTTTTTTAATTGTTGGTTGTATAACGAAAATTGTGCATTAGGTTTAATTTAACATACTTTGTTATCTATGGTGTAAAACATCTGTGCGGTATTCCAATTAATTTTTTTTATTCAAAATCGTTTGATTTTTTATTTTGATATTCTATTTCTTTGTGCGTTATGAAGCTGGACATGTTTGATGCTCATTAGTTCATCTGATATTTCCGCTGTTGTGTACCTTGGTGTCATTTGAGAACGTGACATTACTAACTTGCATTGACAAAGATTTATATGACGGATGTCGTCAATGAAGCAGAAGACGCTTTCTATTTCCGAACACCTAGTCCTATTCTTCTTGTTCTTCTTCAGTAGTTTCCTTGCAAATCCCCCCTTTTTGTTCATATGTAACCTTAGTTATATTGAAATGAAGTTTGAATTATGATCACGATGACATTTTTTTTTCTGGCATTTATCCTCGAAATACCGCTGTTACTGTTTACTACACGTGATTTTACTTTCGAAATATGTTGATGTATGTTCATTATTATTTGTTTCATTAAAAGGTTATTTAATGTCATTACTGACTGAAAAGAAATGCTCCAGTCAGTTCCAATATCAAATTTGAAAAAAGATTCATGCAGTACTTTTCTAGAAAAATTATAACAAGAATTATTTAAGGACGGACGACAATACAACTATCTAACTTTGGAGGGCTGGAAAAGGTAAAGGAATAGACCTACGTACGTCTGATTTCCATCTGGGGTTTGCTTTGGTATAACATCTACAATGGAAATAATCATATGATTAAATATATTTTATATTCTAGATTTTTCGCGTCGTTTCCAGCGATCATCAACACATCACGCTAATGACTTTTCATTGCTATATAAAAATGACCATGTTTTAAATCTTTATTATAATTTACATGCATTCATACTAAGTCACTCTCTATTGTATCACAGAATATATATATATATGTACGTATGTATTTTTCTCCTGGTCTACAATATCATACGCATGGCTTATATAAGTTACATTAAGAGATCTCTGACATGTCATTACCAAAAGGAAAAATATTATTTAAAAAAACACACCTTATTCCAACCTCATCAAATTAATCATACATTGTTTACAAAACTGTGACTAGGACACTCTAGGAGGGCAACAGGGAGATAACTCTGCATTAAAGTTAGAAGTCTAACTAGCCCAATAATTCCATATATCTAGTGTCAATTTCAGTCATTTCTTACACTTACAAGCAGGTGTTTGTATTATGATTTGTCTGGTATCACTTCCTCCTGCAATATCGTCAGTCTTCACTACGATCTGGTATGAGGTATCAGCAACCAAGCCAACCACATTCATTTTTGTCACCGTATCTTCCCTCTCTAAATAAGAATGTATATTTATTTTGTTGTTTGATTTACGCTTTGATTGAATCATGTACTTGGTTTGTTATTTCCCAATATGAAATAAAACGATTTAGATAAAAAAAAAAAACAGCAGTTAGAAAGACATTTAAAAAACAACATAAACAAATTCACCAAACCTATTTCTTTCTCAATATATCCTTTGCTGTTGTCTGTAAGGTTACAGAAGGTCAGACATATCTTGCCGGTGTCCACGTTCTCGTCTGGTGTGATTTCCAAGATACACGCTGTTTGATTCACTTCCATGACGGTTACCAAAGGCGCTTCTCGAGCAAGCACTAAGTCAAGATCAAGAACAATGTGTTAAGCTCATTTTTTAAGTTTTTGTGTGCAAATCATGTATTCTAAGCATTAAGGTCATATCATCTTAAAAGATGATGTGGTCCATGAAGTACCGAAATGTTCTCACCAAACGCATAGCCTCAGGTAAGCACATGACTTGTACTTATTTTGCTGTTGTTTACCTGTTAATTACTCTTTTTTGTTCATATTTGACTTTTGTTCTAGTTTTAAAATTAAATTTGAGTTTGAATGAATTCCTTGTTGATATGACGGTACTTTCTTTGTTATTTTCACTGTAGTTTTTATCACGAAACAGAAAGAAATAACGTACTTTGCTGTAATGTCTTTACAACAAATTTGGCTGGATTACTAGTAATGCCGTCGTTAGATGTTGTGACCTCCAGTCTGTAGGAGGAGTTTGGTAATAGCTCAGCAATGGTAACTCTCACACTCAACCTTGTTTCACCTGATAAAAATTAAATATAATAAACTGCAGGCACGTTATCACCGAAATTTTATTGAGATACTAGAATAATGAATTGGAGAAGGAAATATCAATGGCTTCGACTCTGAAACCTTTAGATTGAAAAAATAAAAACATCACATATTCCAGCAATATCTTGGAGTTCATTACGACCATAAAGAACAACTCTGGTAGATATTTATATTCTAGACCTATCTCTGTCCTGTTGTGGTATTTAACATGACAATCAGAATACCATTCTCGAGAAACATACCTATGCTTGTTGTTACTACACGTTGTTGTTGTTGTTTTACATGTCCATCCACAAGGTTAATGGTCAAGCTGACATTCTGAGGGCCAGTTTCATTTGAAGTCCGGTAAACTTTTATACTAATTGAGGTAGCTTGTCTATCTTCAATTGACACTAACGGAGAGTCTCGTATAGTAACTGTAAATACAGAGTAGTATAAGCCAAACAAAGAACTATTTTTATATGGAATACATTTTTAGAGATCTCCTTCTTATTATTTCTCTTGACCAAATTTTGCACCTGTTTACTGGAGATCAGTTCGGATAAAGATTTTATTTTTTTTTCTGTTTGTGGTCCTCGTTCCAGATAAAGAATAATACGCTTATCACAAAATTACCCAGTTATTGTAATAACATTTCTATCATTACGTCACAATCCGTGGCATCATATTCAATGTGACGTTACCAAACAAAAAATAAGTACTGAAAATACAAGAAATTTCAATAAAACCATGCTCACAGGAATCAAGAAATCCTGGGTCATGTGATCAACCTGACATTTGTTTCTACTTCACATGATATTTATGACACCCGTCACATTTAAAAAGTTTTTTATTGACCAGAAGTTCTGTCAACTGAAACATTTTAAGACTCAATATTCATCAGGCTCGTATTCAAGACTTACCATACAAGATCCTCTATGTATTAAATCAATCGAAGGAATTCTTACCCTCTGTGTTTTTACTGGCGCATTTTCTATCGTCGTAACGACTTCCATTGTGTATGATCACTTCGTCAATTTTACACCTGTTAAAAAAGAAGAAAAAGTGTCAATATATTCATAATCCAGACTTAAAGTCAATAAAACTGGGACACAGAGTTGTCGGGTAAAGAACAAAGAGAATATGGCCAGGTTCCAGAATAGAAAGCGTCTTCTGCTTCATCGACGACACCCGCCATGTAAACTTTGGACAATCCAAGTAAGTAACGTCATGTTCTCAATGAGAACAAGGTATACAACAACAGGCAAACTAACACGTCCAGCTTCAAATCACATAAAGAATTAGAACATTTCTCAAACAAAAGAGCTTTAAATTTGTAAATGGTATGTTGATACTATTTAGTTGAAAATGATTTTTTTAAATAACCATAGATGTGAATAACCCAAACTCTTTAAACGTTCTTTTTCTTTTCAATCGATGTATAACATTCAGACATTACCTCGACTTCTCAATACAATTGTCGTCCTTCAGATAATATCCGTCAATGCACTGACAATTAGCTGTAAATAATAAAAAAAAAATTAAATAAGATACTTTGGCGCAAAGTGTGTCATATAACATTCATTTTCAAATACGGGATATCATAACTCAAATCCATGCCTGATTAATTACATGGTGCTGATATTTCTGGATTATTCCTGGTGTAAATATATATATTTCAATTATATCCGACATTCGATTTTGACATTTCTTTCGATCAACTTATATATTTCATAATCAAGATACATTCAGAGATCACGATATATTCAGTAATCACGATATAATCAGTAATCACAATATATTCAGTTTTCACGATATATTTCATGATCACTATATATTCAGTCGTCACGATATATTCAGTGATCACGTAATATACCATAATTACGATATAATCAGTGATCACAATATATTCAGTTATCACGATATATTCAGTTATCACGATACATTTCATGATCACTATATATTCAGTCGTCACGATATATTCCATGATCATCATAAATTCCAAGATCACGATATATTCAGTTTTCACGATATATTCCATGATCACGATGTATTCAGTTTTCACGATAAATTCAGTTATCACGATATATTCAGAGATCACGATATTTTCAGTGATCACAATAAATTCCATGATCACAATATATTCCATGATCACGATATATTCAGTGAGTACAATATATTCCATGATCACGATGTATACAGTGATCACGATATATTCTGTTATCACGATATCTTCAGTTATCACTTTGTATTCTGTTATCATGATATATTATCACAAATATACTCCACAATCACGATATATTCAGTTATCACGATGATACCGATATGTTCCCGTGTCGCGAATATCTAGGTCACCATCCTTTACCTTGCGTTCTTTTCAGGGAACATTCGTGTAATATGACACAATTAAAAAAATCTACAATCCAATAACATTACAGCCAATACTTAGTCCTAGTTTATGATACCTCTGTTGTCAGGTTCCATGTCTGGAGGACACCTGACGAAAGAGCATGCGTCTTCGGAAGGACCAATATACCCTTTTGACCTATCACAAACGCAAACAGTGCTTCCGTCTGGTTGCTGGACGGCAATTGTTTCTTCTAGAAAAAGAACCACCAGAGCAACATCATTAGAAATGAAAACAAATATGTTGAAGCAATCCAATCAGAACATTTCTATATCGACACATCGACAAATTTATGAAATCTAGAAAGCTAAGGCATTTTCTATTCTGTCATCACAAAAGGACATTATAAGGTTTAAGTAGATCCCCCAACGACTACGGCCATCATACATATTCATGTAGAGTTTCGAACCAGCGATATATAAGTAGTTTATATATAAAACAGCTGCAATTAACAGTTCAACTGTTGTAATGTGCTTTTATTTGTTGTTCTCAGACAAAACAGTACTATAATACCCGCATACCTCATCATCTGTACATTTATACCCAGTAATCAGAATAATATTGCCCGAATCAACCGGTTTGTGATGTATAAAATACTATCATTTTCACCCCCTCCATAGATACTGAGATATGGTAATGATATACTGAAATGCTAGAAAGAACATGGATACTGACCTATGAACGGACACAGATAACACGAGACCTACAACAAAAGATAAAATATTCAAGCTTAACGGGTCTTTAAATATAAGCTTAGAGGTAACTAGTATTCTCTAGTGTTAATTTTTCTCTTAAAGAAATGTTTTTTTTTCTTCACTAAATGCTCGAATCATGATAGTTTATGAATACTGGTGGTCGTATAATGTTTATAACATAAAGTAATTATGTTGTTCATCACTCACCACACGGAAGAGTAGTATGCCGCCGACGAAAAGTGATAATTTCATGTCTGATGTTATAGTCTACCACATCTGCAAACAAACAAAAAAAAAACCGAGTTTATTAAGAATAGCTATCAATATAAGTTGAACATAAAATTAAGCGTATGTTAAATATGATTTTATCATTATGTAAATAGAATATGTTAACTTCTTATTGCTTTGATTTTGTGATGAAAACATGTAATAGATGAGAGCGAGAATATCCTACTATTTGTATGTCAGGTATTCATTTTAAATTATTATTACTCTATATATCTGTATTAATAATTGTTGGAAAAATTATGAAAAGGTGGGTGTAGGAATATGTTTGAAGCATTAAGCTGATCCTGTCTGTCACGCTTCGGTGATTCTACTATAAATCACCTCTTAGCATCACTGACGTGTCTTAGAAGAATGAAAGATCTGCAAGATACAGATTGATTCATTGTTCGGCTCTACAGTATTTAACTCTGAATTTTCTTCGCTCTTGATAAAGGTTAATAAGTCAGAATACTCCTCTTCAACAAGACATTAAACCGAGTTTTTGATAAACTAATTCACGACAGTACTATCTAGGCTAATGAAAGTAAGACCAACCATCCACGATACTTTATAAGTAAAGCATCTACAAATTAGTCTCCTATGAAATCTTAAATCATGTTCTGACAGAAAGTCCATTCAAATAATTCATTTTACTTTGATAAGACCTTTGTTATGGTGCAATAATATTGTATGGGACAACATAACTAATGTACAGTTCGAAGCAGCAGAATTATGACTAATGCTAATAAATACACCAGTCACTAAAGACAGTTGGCACCCTCTCTTTGTCTGAAGAAGAAAACCCAGAATGCTCAGTATACTTCTTAATTAATGTATGCCTGCGTGGACATTCTAACATACATTCTTGTAATACCAGAAGATCCAACGATTTCTCTGCAATAAACTGTCGACATTAAACAATTCCTAAATTCCGTTACGTCTTCAGCTCCTTCTTACTACTGCAGACATGGCCAGGTCCGTCATGCGCGAAAAGTCACATGTGTATGCGAAACTTAGTTAATTATCTCGTATGATTTGCAATCAGTCTTATAAAACTATTGAACATGTCCTCCTCCCATGTTCTAACTACCAGCAGCTCAGATCTCAAATTGCTATTAGAGTAAGTCATTAACCTCCAGTGTTATCCCAATCTATACCCTTTGTATCATTCTCTATATCAACATGATCATCCTCATTATGAATTAGATTTTATTCTTCACGGCTGCCAAGATTGTAATATTAATGTTAATAAATCAATATTAGCCTCTGTAATTAGCTATATTATTGGCACTAAAAGATTTTGCAAATTATAAAAGTTTTTAAAATTATAAATTATGAATATGAATTTGTATACTTGGTTAGATATTGAAGAATTCTGATATTCTAGTTATCATTTATTCCTAGAATAGGGATATAACTCTCTAATGTTAAAGCAGAAAATCCTCTATATTTTGGAAAAAATAATTCTATTCTACAGTAATGCACGTTCAGGTATACTTGCTTCTCCATTAGATAGGATGAGGGTCAACTTTATTACTATGGACACTCATTAATTCAGTTAAAATATTTCTAAATTTTACAGATCAGATTATTTTCTATTTTGAATTATATACCAAATTAAGTAAGAGCTATCTCCCTTCTAAGGTTTCTCTGTGTATTTATCTGTATGTGTGTGTGAGGGTGTGTATGGGAGAGAGGGTGTGTATGTGCGTGTGAGGGTGTGTTTGTATATGTATGTCTATATGTGTGTTTGTATGTATGTATCCACTGTAAGTTACTGTATGCTATACATGTACATGTAAGTATGTAGGTTTGTGAGTGTGAAAGAGAGGGAGTATGTATGTGTGTTGGAATCTGATCAGTGTAACTGTAATTGACCACCTGTGTTGTACCAGAAGAAGACTTATATAGGCACTAGCGTGCTGTCTAATCCTATTAATACTTTGTATTAATAAAATGTTTTGAAATGAAATCTAAACCCTTGCAACCTTTCTCTGGCTTCTGTCCATGTTGTACATAACTAATACATGAGATGTTGTCAGAGTTGTGTGTATGTTCCAGCAGTCATGGACCTCCGACATCCTCATAGTCTTAGCCATTACATCCTTTCTTCTTTCTCTGCATATCTTGTCAACTGTACGTGAAATATTACTTTTTTACTGCTACCTTATTGATTTACATTAATACTATGTGCTTGTTTCTGAATTCTTCCATTTTCTTGTATAATTTACATACCATACATTATATACGTACATTAATAAAATTTCAATTAATTAATAAATAATTAATAATTAAATTAATAAAGGTTATAAATTATAGTCATCCTTAAAGCTGATTCTGCCTAAAAACATTTTTTACTTTCACATTTCGATCAATAAAGACTTGAGTCTAAGACTGAAGTACGTTATTTCTAGTCATAGATTGTTAAGGAGCTTGCCGCTTAGCTGTCATTATGGATTCCGATTTGGTATTCCATACTTTAACCGATTGACGTAATTTCTTCTTACAGAGTCTGGCTCGGGAAACTGGAAGGTGGTGATACTGACGTTCCTCTTACAGTTAATCCATGTGACCCCCTAAATCATAAGTAAGAAGTCAATCGTTTTATGGCAGCCACTAATATAGTAACAAGGGAATACCCTTTAACAAATATAGATAAAACCTATTGCCTAATATAAAAGGTGGGAACACATTTCGTAATAACAGATAGAACTGATGCAACACTCTTCACTTAAAGAAGAAACCGAAACAAGCCCAAATACATTGTAAGAAAAGTTACAATATCTACTTCAGTTCTGTTCATTATAAAACACTTTTACTAATTTTGTTTATTTCACTATGAATATAACCCTTTGTCATTTTAAATCGATGTCAGTAAATCCTTAAAATTGCTTTGAATTATTCCTCTCACACTTACATAATTCTTACAATGTCTTTCTAGATTGATTTTTTTAAAAAATGTTTCTCATGATAATAAAAACATAAATTTGAAATTGTTATATCTCCTCCATTTTTACAAAACGAAGATTACAATAATAATAACTCATATAACAAATCAATGCCTTATATTGTTGTCATTACGTATATCAATGAGTTTAAGTGTCGCCATTACATACATCAATGAGTTTAAGTGTCGCCATTACATACATCAATGAGTTTAAGTGTCGTCGTGATTATGGGGTTTAAAGCACTAGGATGATTACCTGAACGAATTTCAAAATGTCATGCTACTGTGCTCGTTACACGTCCGAAGTATTACTAATGTATGTAGGTATCATCACTCCTCCTTGTCATGGATGGCTGCTTGTTATTCAACTGCGCATTTCTTATCACACGTGAACTCTAAACATAGTAAGGCGGGAATATTGTTTGCACATGTCCATGTTTGATGGAAAATTTCCGGACGAGGTGTATGTGTATCTGATCCCTTTTACAGCGTATAGATGTGTGATTACATGATACACATAACAAACATGATGTCCCCTTACATGATTATATTTATTTAATATTTATCTAATGTGAATGCCATGTCTTTTTTAGGATATGTTTAATGGTATGCCCTATTAATGATATTGATTAATGGTGTACCCTCATTGTCATGATGTAATTAATGGTGAACTCTCGTTGTCACGATATGAGTAATTATGAACCCTCATTGTCATATAATTAATGGTGAACCCTCATTATCATGATATGATTAAAATTGAAGCCTCATTATCACGATATGATTAAAATTGAACCTTCATTTTCACAATATAATTAATATTAAAACCTCATTGTCTCGATATGATTAATTATGAACCCTCATTGTCATATAATTATTGGTGAACCCTCATTATCATGATATGATTAAAATTGAAGCATCATTATCACGATATAATTAAAATTGAACCTTCATTTTCACAATATAATTAATGCTAAAACCTCATTGTCACGATATGATTAATAGTGAACCCTCATTGTCACGATATAATTAATGGTGAAACCTCGTTGTCTCGATATGATTAATAGTGAATCCTCATTGTCACAATATAATTAATGGTGAACACTCATTATCATGATATAACTAAAATTGAACCTTAATTGTCATGATATAGTTAATGATGAACCCTCATTGCCACGACATAATTAATGATGAACCCTCATTGCCACGATATGATTAATAATGAACCCTGTTTCTCACAATATAGTTAATGATAAACTCTCATTGTCATGATATAATTAATGGTGAATCCTCATTCACAATATAATTAATCATGAACCTTCATTATCACGATATAATTAATAGTGAACCCTCATTATCATGATGTAAATAAAATTAAACCCTCAATGTAACAATATAATCAATGTTGAACCCTGAATGGTGAACCCACATTGTGAACCCATGGTGAACATGGTGAACCCACATTGTCAGGATGTAATTAACAGTGAACCCTCGTTGTCATAATGCAATTGATGGTGAACCCTCATTATCATCATATGATTAATGGTGAACCCTCATTATCATGATGTAAATAAAATAAAACCCTCATTGTAACAATATAATCAATGTTGAACCCTCATTGTTACGACATGATTAATAGTGAACACTCATTTCACAATATAATTAATGATGAACCTTTATTATCACGATATGATTAAAGGTGAACTCTCATTACCACGATATAATTAATGGTGAACACTCATTGTCACGATGAAATTAATGATGAACCCTCATTATCACGATATGATTAATGGTGAACCCTCATTATCACGATGTAATTAATGGCGAATCCTCATTTTTACGATATGATCCGTCTTGTGTCAATAAGAAAAATCTGATTCATACTAAACACATATTGTTGTTGTTGTATGCGTTTAAATTTCAAGAATACGGTGTACTCGTGCTACGTACTTGGCTAAAGACGTCAATACCAACAATTCATTTTTTAAATTAATTTACTATAGTGACAAACTTCTACTGATAGAGTGGCAGTTTTGTTACTTTTCAAAAAAACCCACTTCATTTGTACCTTTAATACATTTTAAAAGGAATTCTCTCATCAATGCATATGTTAAATGTAAGTGTTTTCCGTCATTCGTGAGTATAGCACGAACAATGTCCACAATAACAGGTACATGATCAAATGTGATGTATTATTTCACAACTTACAATTAGACACAGCACATCAGCTGAGTTTGTACTAATTAATTACATGTTTATTGCAATTAAATGTATAACAATCTCAAGGTGAGGACATGGAGTCCCAAGCGGACTGTATTTCTGTAAGGGACGTTAACGGATACGATAAACACGTATGTAATCTCGTGACAGGTTAACTCAATACATGTATAAGTAACACTGTATACGATGGTTGTAAATATAGATACTTATATCATCTATTCTAAACTTAGGTGTGTGGAAATAACCTTTTCTAAATATAGCAACCAAACAAGTAAAACTTTGGAGTGAAAAGATACAATGTTTAAGAAGTTTACAACCCCCAGATTGGATATCATTTTTTTTTTACTTTTACAAATCTATATGAGTGTGATATCTTACAAGACGTCCTTACAACAGAGGAGATATATTTATTTCGGTTTAATATATTTTCTTCGTATCATGTTGTTTATATTAGCCACATCCAAGCTATCGTATAACTTTGTTTGAGACAAAAAAAAACAGCTTTATAAATGAGACGTATTATATTGACTAAATAAATGTAAACTAGTAAAGGGGTTACAATGTTTAGAAATATTTAGGTATAATTCTTTAATTAATGTGAATATACCACACATCTACTCACCCACAACTGTGCATTCGCTGTTATCACGCAACTTCCGGATTTGTCATATCTATATTTGTCTTACCTTAGCCTCCACTCTCTAAACGATTGATTATGGACAGCTGGTTGGTCTTATTGCATTCCGTATGAGGTGCCATCACAGCACTGCATTTTAACTTATTGCCATTATCTTTGACTCGTATTTCTTTTTCAATGTTACAAGATATCACAATGGAACAAAAAATGTTCGTGCTAGTTATACAAATGATTTAGATAAGTAACTTCCATATCAATCTTATCCATATCTTGTGTAAATATTACATACATTGTTATATATATATATATATATAAAACAAAGTGTAAATATTGAAGAATCTGTTTCTATTAAGGGAACATGTGATCCCTTGATATATACATAATTTACTTCCAAAATTCGTAACAACGGTGAACTATTATAATTGATTCCTCAATCCAAAATCAAAACACATATACACATACTGTGCAATTAGTAAACCAATTAAAGTCCCGATAATATTTGAGTTTGGATTATGATTATGTTGACATGTTGTTTATAGTTAACTTTGACGAAGAATAGTATTTCCTATAGTTGAAATCACTACGTTCCGTAACAAATTAACTTTCCTCTAAAGAGAAGATTGAATAATTCATCTTTATTACTTTCACGATAAAAGAGTTTTTTTTAATTTTATGTTGCAACTGATTATGTATCAGGACATTAGTTATTTTGAAAGTATTGCCACATGCAAAAGCTTATGTTAAGGATCTCTGTTTTCTTAATTTGGAATTGTGGTTATCAACTGTATAAATACAATGATTTTCTGAAGATGGTTTGACGTCATAGGGTCGATAATGATATGAAAGGATTTTATGGATGTGGTTATGTTTAGTAGAGTCAGGAAACGTGTATCCAGCAGCTGGGAGAACTAGCATGTAGACATGTTGATACATCATTTCTAGTTATTTAGCGAAGGCATTTGTTTCAGGAAGATGGCTTAAGTAAGTAAACCATATAATTAACCATAATTAAAGATATAATGATCAGGATTTTTATATGAAAATTTGCATATTAGTCAATATTATTTCAGCATCATATCTAACAACATATTTTTTTTTTCAAATTTAGACATGTCATGTTTAAAAGAAAATGAAATATCTTAACTTCCAATAAATTAGGTACGACAAATTATGATAAAAAAAAATCTTATGGAATATGGAAAACTTTAAAATTATTTTTTCTAGTCATAATGGAATTCTAATCATTTTACATGATATCAGTTTCTAGCATAGACAGGATGGCGCCGGACCACAGGTAAAACATCTTAATTACACTATAACCCTTCTGCCCATGTTAAGTTTTAAAAGTGCACAAATCGAGATACAGCCTAATTGTAATAATTGTTCACTTAATGTTTCGACCAAGATATCTCTATATAGATAAATATATATAAGTGGTGATGTTGTAGATCTAACGAATATATTATCAATAATCAATTCTCATTATATTTTTAATTTACTTAAATAAACAGTATTTTGCTAATTATATATTTGCATGTATGTGTTTGGTCTTCTGGTATGTGTGTCCATTAAAGGTTCATTTATCATATTACACTGTTATTACCAACTTTGTTAGTTATATGTGTAATCGCATACTCCTTTTCATAGAGATAGATATGAAGAAAAATGATATGATAGGTATACAATAGCATTTGCTCTGTTGTGTGATTGTGTAAAATTCGTAAGTTATATATAACAGTTCCAGTCCAGTTTAATGTCAACAAGTAAAGCTACGGTATGTATTCTATATGCTCCTATTGGAGGTTAAGAAATATATTTCGTTGGAAATCACGCTGGAAGAAAATGGATCTAACAATGTCTGTCTAGAGTTATCTTTCTGCATACTCATATACACTACATAAGCTATAAGCTTTGAAGATTTGTGTCAGAAATACAACAATTTATCACAACATGTTCTTAGGTTATCAGCTGGACAAACGAAATGCCACTGACGTCTTCAGACGATTAGAAGCATATCCGTCCGAGCACCAGACTTAACCTTCAGCATATATCATATCATGTTATAATGTTTTTTTTTATCGGACTCTGTTTTGCGTTGTTATCCCGACGTTGAGTCAACAATCGCGTGTGGTACATATCTTGTAAGATGTTGACATCAATGCCACCTTATTGTTTATCTAATGCTGTGATCTGCTATAAATATCCTTCTTGTTCTACCTTGACATATATTAGGATTTCGTTGCACATTTCGATACGTGCAATGGCGGATTACAAATGAATGCCTAATATGCACTTGGTGACAAGTTACCTCGATGTAAATTGATCGTAAAGCCGTTATATAATTAGCTTTTGTATTCAGCAGGGAATATATGTATGGTAGATAAACAACAGAAAATCTAAAATATCCAATTAAACATGTACTAAATATTATCAAAGTGTCAATTACATAGTTTTTGAAACAGATAAAAGCTATAGGTGAGAGTTCAGTGATATGTTGTGGTATTTGCGTAAAATCAAAAGCGCATTTGTTACAATTTGTACTATTTATATAAAGTAGATTTGAAAGTGTATAGCCATTCTTGGCACACATTGCAATATTTAGTATTTTGAAGTTCAGACCTCTGAGAACATGCTTGTGAATGAAGTATTGTTCCTTAATAAGTTCTAAAAAAATGTAGAAAATCTCATCACTCTACAGCAATAAGCTTTGTAAGTATGGCAGTAAGTATGGCAGCATGACTTTTTCCAGCGGACTTTAACTGTAATCCCTTCGGTTTATTATTCATCGAGAGGTCAGACAGTCCTGATCATTGTTGTTGAATTGTGATATTGACTGATGTAAAACACAAAAATCAAATCTATTTACTGCCTATATATCTATCATTATTATTAGTTTCAATACTAAATTTGTGTTGTTGCACAAGAAAACGAAAACTATAATTTGGGTCGTTAATCAAATTGCGTATATTTTGTTTTTCAGTCATTTGTATTGTGATGAATTGATGTTTCCAGTAGGCAGTTGCTGAGGAGAACCGCCATCTTGGATCCGTTTCTAGGAAACGAGATTACGTGATTTCGCGAGCCCTATCGTTTATGTTGGCGCACATTGTAAATCTTGTTAATGTCATTGATGCTGCCGATATAAAAATTGCCAACAATAATTAACCAAATAACTAGCAAAGCAGACTATACTTGCTACATGTTTTCACACCAGACTGAAGACAACATAATAAGTAACAAAATTCCGTTTCAAAAAGGTGTGGAAATGCTGTACACTAAGACAGATGAGTCTATGGACTGTTGGAAATCACTTTTAAGCATTTTGAAAATCAATGTGACGTCATTTGATTACTGACATTACAGTACAGCAACATTTCTCTTTGAACACACAAATGAGTAAAAAATCGGGGAGCAAGAAGAGAGAAGGAGAGAGAAAATATATTGATATGGGTTTGGTGATTGCTGTAATAAATCGGAAAGACACCTCCACTTCCATGCTGACATGTAGGCTAACACTCGTCCTGAAAAAGGAAGATTCAAAGACGACAAGAATAGAAATCCACGGTTTTCAGTGCATGTAGTTTTAATTTTCTTTTCTTGGAAGGTATGGGCGTTGGACGACACCCATAAAACCTCAGTATTTACTGTAAAAAAGAGTTTCCGTGAGAATCCTCATTGTGATCGTAGACTTAGGTAACACTATAGTATTGTAAATGGTCTATTTCTCTGAAAGGAATACCTTTGATATATAAGGAAAAAAGATGTTTTTGTTGTAGAAACAGTGTTAGTAGTAACAATTACTGAGTGTTTTTCCTTGACTGTTAATGATGGCCCTAAAGTGAACATGCTGCAATGTTTGTTGTTATTACATGTATATTTTACATGTGTGTCTGTGTGTGTTCCAATAGAATCATCGATTGTTTTTCATTCCTTCTTATTCGGATAATAGAAACCCTATATGTTTAGTCTGAATTCTATATAAAGGTTCCAAATATGCTTACCAGTATTGAAAATTTAGGACACTCATTGAATCATCATGATGTCTGTACACTCCTTCTTTTAGTTTACTCAGTTTTGGTCAGTTTCGTTTTCCTTTCTCACCTTCTAAATCTTAGTTCAATAGACACCAAACATTTCAAATGAATCCTAGAAGGACGACTGAACAATTGTGTGATGAAATTTGAATAGCTATTTAACATATTGCGTATCCTTTTCTGTTCGACTATTAATGTACTTGTTTCACAAAGACTTTTTACTACATTGACGAAATATGAGAATAGTTCATATAACTTGCTTCATAATAAGCAGTCTATATAACAGCTATTGATTGATTAGGATGGACAAAAGAAAAACAATTTTATTTACCTTATTACTAATTTGGAGGAAGTCTTTTGAAATATGTTTGTGATTACTTTACTGATGAAACAATGTTGTCAGAAACCGAACGTTTACATTGAAATATCACAGCAGAATAACCAGTAATTATGTTTATAAAGGCATAGTTCTATGAGATTAAACCAGACTTCCATATATATATATATATACAAAATTTACAATATTTTCACTCTAGCTACTACTATTTCTGATCTCCAATGCATTAGATAATGTCACCATGACACGCTAAATGAATAAATATGTTACGGATATATTTCGTTCTAGTTAATTAATAAAAATAAACATAAATATTTTGGGGTTTTTCATACGCGTTTTGTGTGAAGGAATATTTTCATTTCAAGGAACTTTGATACACATTAACAAACACTGAGAAATCAGCACAATCAACCTTCATCAAATAAAACTAAAAGACAAAAAAATGTAAGTTATAACAAAGTCAACATCATGATCAGTACAGTATTAAAAATATGTCATTCATAAATCATGAGCACCAAATGTACCTTGCCTACGAAGCGCAAACTTTTTATCTTAAAAAACTTGAAGAAAGTGTCATGGCGGTGGG
Source organism: Ylistrum balloti (assembly GCF_031769215.1). Classification (NCBI taxonomy): domain Eukaryota; kingdom Metazoa; phylum Mollusca; class Bivalvia; order Pectinida; family Pectinidae; genus Ylistrum; species Ylistrum balloti. Next base: position 1,228,317 of record NW_026781909.1, on the reverse strand, counting down.
TGTGAAAATCCTGAAAAAGTGTCGTATCGGCGGGGTGCGCGTAGGACGAACAGTCCAATTTTGTGACGTCTAATGAGGTCAAGTGATGTTATATATTAAGACGATCTTGCCACAACGACAAGGATTAAAGCAACATTGATGTTCTGTTTGTAAGTTTTGTTTGTTTATAAGTGCTGTTAGTTGATAATTCAAACTAAGCCCCTAGACTAGCTTCTTATCATGGCGCCAACTCGCACGTACAGTGTTCTGTATGCTTACGTCATGTCGAGAATTCCGTAAAATATATTGCTCAAAATTTATCAATAGTTCAACCACACTGTGCTTCTTTTTTGAAATATATAGTAATCGTATTGTTATTAAAAAAATAAACTAATTTTGGATGCTTTTAAAATAGCGATTTGAAAAATCGCGGCATTATTTACGCAGAAAATTGCCGCTAGAGGGTTCTAACTCTTTTCGATATTTCAGCCAATGAGATGGCCAGGATCGGTAAATTTTATCTGAAAGGCCGTCGCAATAGGCTATGCGTACTGAATACGTTTATCCTAATAAAAACAGTGAGTTCGGTATCGTTTATTGTTAGTTACAGACACACACAAGCTTCACATCAATATCCAAATCATAATAGATGTCTCATCAGGAGAACAGAGTATTAAATATCAACCCTTATATATATATAACAAAAGAACATACGGTTATGTTAACAAAATCTAAATTCAAAGTCAAGGAAAGTAGGGCAAAATATGACTATAAAATATATTTACAAAGACCTCTCAAAAAAGTACTGAGAGAATAATTGCCGGAGAGTTAAGCATATTCAGCTTCATGGACGAAGCCCGCTATGTAAAGTTTGGTTTATTCAGGTAACTGAAGTCACGTTCTTAAATGGGTAGACATTTAAACAACCAGGCATAGTACCGAGCATCCGAAACGCCCAATTCCACATTACAGAAGAAAATAGAACATTTTCAATGAGATATTTGATGACCGTTAACCTTCCCTATAAAAATTTACAACGGAATATTATGCTTGAAATTAATGTTTGTGAGGTGAAGTAATAGTTGAGATACATCTAATTAATACACTGAATAAAAATAGATTAATATGGAATATTCCTCATCTAATTCAACATCACAATTAATATCATATATGGTAAAAATGATTGTTGTATTCGTTTATATTTTCTCTGTTAATCAATAAATTTGAAACAAATATAATTTTGCCGAAATCTTGAATTATTGGATCTACCAATTCTATTTTCCTCATTTTAGAAATTTTAATTAACTTAATTCAAGGCAGCAATAAGAGGATTAGGATTATAATGTCTCTAATATTCATATCTCGACATCTTGTCTTTTATCACATGGAGTACTGATCCCACCAAAAAAATTATTTCTTATTTCATGTAAAAAACAGAACTACATTATATTCAATTCTAGTGTTCGACTGTTAAAGATATAAAACATCTATTTGACTTTACGTGTAATGTTAACAAAAGAGAAAATATCTCAAGTTAACTTTTAAAGTTTACAAGAGTAATACATTAAAATTTAAGAAAATTTGTTTTCCATCACCAGGAAAATAAGATAACGCAGTTTGTTCCAACATTCTACAATACGATTGGCAATACCTTTAAATATTCTTTGTTGTGTCGTGTTCATCACCCCGAGATATCCTACTGCTGTAAAGCAAATGTTACCGACACATGTCACCAATAAGTCGATTTGATCCGTTTCAAATGGTGGTGACATGATGGAAATGTCTTACGCTGTTTGCGTTTTTCAAATTCAACAAGTATGCCATATGCACTGGGTTTCAGCAACGTTAAAAACGCCCATGAATGTTTCCACCATCACATACTCTGACTGAAATATCAATGCATCTGCCGGTTGTTTACTTCTGCTGGATGAATAATTTCACTGCATGCGGCATGGATTCGGCGAACAAATGATTACGTTACCATCTGAAACCAACAATTTAAATACTTTCACTCTTAAATATAATACACATTCACGCTGTATGATGCAATTTAATTAATCATTCATCTTTACTTTCCACAGTTATATCCAGTATTGAAATAATGGTATGCATTTTTTGTCTTTTATATATCTTTGACCTCACTGAAGCAAAAGTTCCTGGATGAAGTTAGATAAACCAACATTGTATGTTGATAAACTTGTATATGGGTTTGAATCATCATTGTCACCAGTCTCAATATCTAATGATATATATATACGACTGCGATATATTACCGGGATAAAGGAAAAGTTTGGCCCCCGTTTTTTTCGCCCTTTTCGCCTATCAACAGGATTTTTAGATGGAGCGAAAATTTGTTGAACCTGTATAGCGCTTTTGCATAATCCCTAGAGGGACGAATTGAACACGAGGCGAATTTGTGTATAGGGGAAGAAGGACGAAAATAACCTTTGGCGATATACAGTATAAGCAGTGAATCGACATTTTATTCTTCTAAGGAATAGAGACCTGATGAAATTCTTTAGGTATCAAAGACCCAGTCGACTTTTGATTGGTTAACATCCTCCAATGTAAACACTTGAAAATGATTTGATAATCTGTCTTACCTTGGTCTTTTCTTTTCTCGATGTCCCCATAACATACTGGACATTCGTCGAACTCAAACGTACACTGCAAACAATGTAGCTTGTGTTTACATGGTTCATACGTAATCTGCGCTGGATTGTCCGAACATTCCACACAGTTCATCTTCATTCGTGAGAAAACTTTTCTCTCTCCGGCAGCAGACGTAGGTCGACTTCTTGCATTTGCTGCCGGTTTTCTAAAATGTATAAAGGAACAATTAAACGCCGATACCCTTCCAAGGGCCAACACTGTAAACGCTATCCAAGCTAAACAAAGTATCGTTGATATACCACGCTAAACATACAGTGCCAAGAAAACAAACAAAACATTGTCAACTTTCCATTTAACTTGAACGAATATGATCAATTTACCCAAAACGCATCGCAACTGACAACGCTGTCAGAGGTGTCAACGCACCAGATTTGGACCTACTCACGTCTGCTCAGCACACTTGACTATTGCCCTCCGAACGGTCTGGTCCTGACAGACGTCGATAGGGGTTTTTCCTGACTTGTTTTTAACATCAATTTTAGCACCAAATTGTACCAATAGACAACCGATCTTGATCCTTTCCACATCGCTGCCTCTTGGACCCACCATGAGGACTTGAAGCAGCTGTAATAAACATCCTCAAACACTGCCTAATGCCACAATAACATAAGCATATTAATTATCAAAAACTGCAAGTGATAGTGTAAGTAATTGTTTGTTCTTAAGTTATTAGTTAAAAATTGTTAACACGTGGCCAGGAGAATATGTCGGTAGTAGACAGTTAAAAGGTTTCCTCAAGCACTAACTTTTTAAAATTATTTTATGACGCAAATAAATCAGCATCACGAAAAGAGTGTTTTTGTATTTAATGAATGAAACTTGATGTTCATATGGACCGCATCAAGTAAGTGAACAATTACATGTCTCGACCGTCATTTTACTTATAGTATCTCAAAACACCGTGCATTTCCGGTAACTAGGGGTTTATCATCATATAAACATCAAACATCACCTTTGACCTGGACGTGTTTCTTTTCATCAGTGCTTTGTGTAGCAATACACACCACCAATGACAAGGGTGTGTTTCTACATAATGGAGATTTACATAGCAATACCACCAATAATGACTAGGGTATGTTTCTGCTTACTGGGAAATTATAGGGGGAATACACACCACCAATGACAAGGGTGTGCTTCTACGTACTGTAGATTTACATAGCAATACACACCACCAATGACAAGGGTGTGCTTCTACGTACTGTAGATTTACATAGCAATACACACCACCAATGACAAGGGTGTGCTTCTACGTACTGTAGATTTACATAGCAATACACACCACCAATGACAAGGGTGTGCTTCTACGTACTGTAGATTTACATAGCAATACACACCACCAATGACAAGGGTGTGCTTCTACGTACTGTAGATTTACATAGCAATACACACCACCAATGACTAGGGTGTGCTTCTACGTACTGTAGATTTACATAGCAATACACACCACCAATGACTAGGGTGTGTTTCTACGTACTGTAGATTTAAATAGCAATACACACCACCAATGACAAGGGTGTGCTTCTACGTACTGTAGATTTACATAGCAATACACACCACCAATGACAAGGGAGTGCTTCTACGTACTATAGATTTACATAGCAATACACACCACCAATGACAAGGGTGTGCTTCTACGTACTGTAGATTTACATAGCAATACACACCACCAATGACCAAGGTGTTCTTCTACGTACTGTAGATTTACATAGCAATACACACCACCAATGACAAGGGTGTGCTTCTGTTTAATGCGGATTTGTTGAGCAAATACACGCCGCTAATGACCGAATGGGCTTTATCATAAGTTTTTACATCTGTAATTCACCAAAATGATGCGTTTCTACTCACCGTTTGGTGTGACACACTACTTCCGAGGACGACATGGAGTGGAGTGTTTCCTTTATTATCCTGCAAGGTCGTGCTTGCTTCTAGAGCAAACACAGTATAAAACATCTCTTAGTAAGGAATTATATTGAAATTATCGGAATAATCAATTGGAAATATGTACACCTCAGACATGATTTTCTTTAATCAATTACTGGAGATTTAATATAATGTCCTTGTTTTATATTTTGTACATACTGAGTATAAGAAAGACAATATTTCTAGAAGTGTAACTGTAAACTATTTAAAATATTTACCATCACCATTTACCAAGTGTCAGATTGCTTAATCAACGGTTCCTTAAGATTAGATAAAAAGTATCTTTAAAAGTACTACCGTTGTCAAGAAGGAGTTTGACCATGAGATAATGACATTGCATTGCCGCCAGATGGAGTGGTGTATCCCCGTCATTGGTTTGAATATCAATGGTCGCTGAACCCTAATTGTCAGATGAATATCATGAAAAAAACATAAATATTTCATTTCAACAAGGATGACTAATATTCAGAGTGGTTTTGGATTTTCTCGAGCAGGAGTTAACAACATTTACAGTACCTTGATGAGAAGGACAGAAGCTACTTGTGTATGATTGTTGTATGCCGCCAGGTGGAGCGCCGTAACGCCATCCTCTTTCTTAACATCAACAAGATCCTTATGTCTGCCGACGATTTCATCCACTGCACTGTTTCAACAAGTATAGCAAGAGAACAAATATTGAAAAAAATACTTTGAGCTAGTCATATTGTTGTGGAGCAAATATGTCAATGAAAGGAATGACAATATTTATATAGGAAGCAACAAATATCTCCATATGTTCATAAAAAGTAAAGATTGTGGTGTTTAACGGTAGGCTTGACAGCCGGTGGGGTCCGAGAATAAATAGAATAAGTAGGGACCATATGTTATAAGCTTACAGCCCATTGTTCTTAATGGCAGCCAAGTGTAGCACATTCATTCCCCTTCTGTTTTTTTTGCAGAAATCTAGTTTTGTCTGACCCAACAGCAAGGCAATAACATCGTCATGACTTCCATATATGGCGTCATGAATTGGAGTGTTTCCAGCGATGTCCTGTGGATGAAAATCGAAGTATCATAACAAATCTCAACTATGAGATGCTTCGTTCTGTTCCGTTTACAATAGTGGCTAGGTTTCAGTGCTGAGACAGGCACAGATAACGTTAGATATGCACCAACATAATCAATTCCACAACCATAGATATATATTATTTTTGTTACTAATTCAACATTTTGCCGATCACACAAAGAACACCATTACGACAATAACGTTAAACAGACCACTTGTAATATATAAATTCCCATTTGGAATTTGTCTACAGAGCATAGTGTCGGTATTTTCAATTCTATTCGTGGATATAAATGATTGAATTCCCGGTAATCAGGTATCAAATGGATCTTATTGAAATGTAACCCACCTGTGGGTTGACGTCACATTCCCTGACAATGAGAAGCTTTACCAACAAGTCCTCCCCAGCTTTCGACGCGATATGAAGCGCTGTACGATGTTGACGATTCGCAAAGTCGATGTTCGCCCCGGCGTCAAGTAGTATCTTTGTAGTACTGACCTTCTTCCTGTTTGGTAGAATAAATGATTAACATATCAAGCAATAATGATTTAAAAATAGTTGAACAGATTGGTTTCCGAGATATTTCTTGTTTTGTGAAAAGGGTCCACTTATAAGAAACTATTTGATACTTGTACGCAAATATTATATCTATAACTGTCGCTTTAAAACAATCTTTTGTTCAAATTCAAACACAAGTTATTGAGGAAATATTTAGCGACAGGAAAAGACATTGTGACAAAATTAACCAGAACTTGTTTCCCCTTAACAGTTGAAAAAAATCAGTTGGTAGATAAAACAAAAACACATATCTATGTGTAATAATGATTGAAAAAAGGTTAGATTATTTTGAAGAAAGTCACATGACATAATAGTGGGGATTTTTGATAGAAACAGGTATATATATATATCAATAATCACTGTATATGCGAGTTTTTTTTTGTTAAGATGGTCTCTGATGAAACAAGGTGCAATGATATGATCATGTTTCTTGTTATATGTGTATTTTGTACATGTGTGTTTGAAGATGGAAGATATATATTTGTGTATGACAAAATTGATATAAAAAACTTATATAATATGATGACAGCTTCAACAGGCCCATCTGGAAACGCAATTGACTTTTTGGTCAGGTCGATCCTTTAACTTCAAAGAATTGCACTTACGTCGTGTGTAATGTATGTATGTGAGTATTTTGCCAGTAGAGAAGTATGTGTGAGGGGATACATACGTAAGTGTATATGTGTGTACAATGTACATATGTTTACATAGTATGTATATGGGAACAAGTATACATATTGGTATGATAATTATAAAAATAATATGAAGTAACCTTAATTCATTACCAAACGCCAGCGTGTTCATAGACATTTATGCATGAAGTAAATAAAATGAAATGACCAGATAGAATTGTTGTCAGACAGGTATTTTTGCGTGTTTTATTGTCTTAATGTTGCATTTGTTTCTTGTATATTGATGCTGCTGTTGTAATGTAAAATGTGCAAATATTTCATATTAAGGGTTCAATTGGTGGGTAGAATGTTTTACACGCATACATATATACATACACATATTTTCCTCGTATGATATTAAAATCTATAACTATGTATGTGCGCATGTGTGTAAATCTCTGGTTATTTACTTCTACTGTATGTGATTAATGAATGAATGGTGGAAGAGAGAAGAGAAGATGGGATGAAATGAAAATGAATTAATTAAAGAAGTGAAAGAGACCTCCTACGTGAGGTTCCATGATGTATGGTGGAATAAAGTCAGGGTCCTAAACTTGGCATCTCTGCAAATTATCTTTTGCTGTGAAATGAAAAAAACAATTTGAAACCTAAAAGAAAGAAACTTTTGTACGACAGGGGTAAATATCAAACAATAGTATTGCAGGGTTTATCAATATACGCCTGCCAAATGTTAAAAAATATTCAAAATTTAAAAAAAAGGGCAATACCTCTCTCAAATACAGTTGAATTAGGATAAAACAAATTCATGTCATGAAGATTATGCCTGAAACGTTTTGAAAAAATCGGTTGGAAAATCAGAGAGGAGATATCTGGATAAGTTTAAAACTATGAAAACATCCATGGGAAATAACTTTCTGAATGCAGTGTTATCAAACTGCCCTTCAAGAAAACAGAACTTCAGTCATGCTGATTAAGTCAGCTAATTTTTTTTAAATCCGTTAAAACTGAGAGGAGAGTTACCCGGACAAGATTAACATTATGAAATTAACAAGAAGCAGTATCTCTTCCAGATATAGTCGAATCAAACCGCCGTTCAGGAAAAAAGTACTTAATTCATTGAAAGTGAAACCATTGTTTCAAAGGTGATTCGAAAATATCGAGTATGTTAAGTACTTGCCCTACAACGGCTGCAAGAAGAGGTGTATTGCCACCAGCGTCTGTTTGTTCGGTATTCGCTTTGTTCCGAAGAAGCGTCTTCACCACTTCGTCATGCCCTTCATGGCTGGCTAAGACAAGAGCTGTTGTATCTTTGATCACTTGATTCACCTTGAGAAAGTTATAAAAAGTCATTTAATGCATACGATATATCACATCCGTTGTGAGTTGTGAATATATGAGTTGGCCGTTTTCCTAAGTCTCTTTACATTGAAGGATCATTTGCTCATGTTTCCTTATATGGATGGATCATTTGCTCAGGTTTCCTCTTGTCCATATTATAAACCACAGACTTACTTTACTTTTTAACTGATTGTCAACGGAGGTTTATTCATGTGATCTTGCGGGATGAGGATTGTTTATTTTAGTATTCTCCTGTTTAAAGAATAACGCATCACTCTGTACAATCAATCATTACCATTGTTTAGACACGTCAATATCAAAATCCAACCTCTATATTTTATCTAAAGAAATCAAACGTTTAAGAAATACAATTTTAGTTTGATTTATTCCTATACCTATTATCTTTTGTGAACAATATGACATCATACCAACTGAGGTTTAGATCTTAAGATTTTGCCGATAAGATCTTCATCGCCTCTAGCGGCTGCCTGTATGAACTCTTCCGGGCCAACCACTCGTACACCGGCTCCATCGAGCAACATCTGTGCCAACAGTAATCCAAGGACATTGCCATATCCAGCAGCACCTGCATCGGTAAAAGGTAAATAGTTACAGATTTTCGTCAGATTTTTTTCTCGATGATATGTATTTTCGTTGGTATTTGTTTTCTTACATAAATCTTACATGTGAGACAAAACGTTCTGAAAAGGTAAAAGTCTTCTTCTGCTTCACTGATGACATCCATAATGTAAATAAAAAAAAACGATATTCAAGATGTATACCCTAAATTCAGTAACAAGGAAACAAAAAGATATGCTAACAAACTTTCGGTCATAATCTCCAAACTGCGTTACTTCAAGCCACTGTTTTTGTCTGTCAATAGTGACGTGAATAATTGATACTAAGTGATGTCGTGACCCACGAAAAAACTATTTCCTATTATGCTGTCAATATAAGGAGTACTAAAATGGTAAAGATTTTTCTCTGAAATACAGACACGCGTACCTTATACTGAATGTACATCAATGGTGAGATTAGGATATTAGTATAATCTGTGCTACATTTCCACATCAACCTAGTGCATTTATGACAGTGATTACACTTACTCTGAAATGTACCATCAGTGCGAGGATTTACTTCGAATATTTCCTCATCAGGGGACGGAGTTAGACAAGCAGGACTAAACACCCAGGTCTTCTTTCCGAAAGCAACCACCACGTCTTCCTTAGGTGTAATACGTACAACTTTACCTGCTTTACCTAGCAACTACAAAAATGAAAAGAGGAGAATCTTATTTTTAAAGAGAAAGAGTCGCGCGACTTTCTCTACCTTAATTTGGTACAGCATTATACCAACATTACCAAGTGAGATACGCCTACATCACTATTAAACAGCTCCTTTGTAACGCTTGGTAAGGCGTGTTTGCAGAACACCTTCGTTATGGTAGGTGTGTCTGTGTATGTTACATATGTTCTAAATATTTTTCATAAATATTGTATAAAATCACTAATTTTACAGATGGAATCTATAGAGAGACTATTTTGAACATGGAGTACATACGATAGCCATATCGTCCACCCAGCCACCATGGTCCTCCTGAGCTAACTTTACGAACTCCTGGTCATCTACCACTGTCACGATGTCGTCGATATCTACATCATGAACCTAGAACGTATGGCGGGATCATTACTACCACATTATTACAACACAACCCCATAAAACAAATCAAATATTGTACAAATGACATACAAGTGAATATCAATTTTTAATGGATGGAGCGTCAAGTAAAGAACTGGTGAGAGGTGATATATACATCACCCAGCGAGTAATACAATCTGAGGCGTTTCCCCGACTACGCTTTAGGGTTAAAGACAGCAAAATGAAGGACTAAACTGCATCATACAGCTGTTTCGTCTTCCCAAATCTCGTCAGTGATGCGAATAGCCATTTTTAAAACCTAAGGGAGGACTGGGGAACATAAAACAAGAAAGAAATATCAAGATCTCGATGGGTAGGTGCGTCATTTCCGTAATTTAACAATTACTAGTGCTTTTCCATCTCTATTTTGACGTTTCCATCTATCACTTTGGATTGTCCCCTAGGTTTCAAACTTTTGGCTCTTAACATCACTGATGATGTAGCATCGCTGACGAGATATAGAAAGATGAAACAGCTGTATGATGTAGCATCACTGACGAGATATAGAAGGACTTTTGGCTCTTAACATCACTGATGATGTAGCATCGCTGACGAGATATAGAAAGATGAAACAGCTGTATGATGTAGCATCACTGACAAGATATAGAAGGACGAAACAGCTGTATGATGTAACATCACTGACGAGATATAGAAGGACGAAACAGCTGTATGACGTATTTTAGTTCTTTATTTTGCACTATCGTTTTAAGTTATAAACATAGTCGTGGGAACACCTCAAATTGTATTACTACAAGTGTAACCACACTGCAGCAATATTTCATCATTTATTTATTATCTATGCAATCTTTTCATAGAATTAACGTCTTGGTGTGAAGGAAACTAGATATCAAATTGTCTTTGTTACATTTATTTCTATACCACTTAATCCAAGTCTTGATTAGCAAACGCTTTTACAACCGGTGGGCATAATAATTCGATAAGAGATTGTTGATTCAATTATATTTGTTTATTTATATATCTTTTTACTCAAAATTTATTTTTAACACAAAATTTAAGACCGGTTACCTTGACCAGTGTGTCTGGATTGACAATCCATTTTTCCGCCCCAAAGGACACAAGAGCGTCACCACTACGGGTAAATTTATCGATTTTGCCCATTCGTCCTGGTAACTGACGAAAAGATCAAGAGAGATCTTAATTAATGAATTTTGGATAGACACTGTGACTGTTTACAATTCTAACTAGGTTAGATAAGTCTGAACATTCAAAGTCCATTGATGCCCTTTAACACGCCTTAAGATGGCATATCTTAAGAACAACTAAATACTCCTGTCCAGGCTACATTGGCATCATATAGGAATGCTATGAAATACATTCACATGATTTCGAAACGCCCTACCACCAGACCCTCAAGAGCCCTGTGTAGTCAGCTTGTGTGGTCAGTCTTTATGGTCAGCCTTTCTGGTCAGCATTTATGGTCAGTTTCAATCTACTTTGGTTACGGGTTTCCCTGTCTCTCGATAGAAAGGATGACGGAGACGAAATTTAAGAGACCGACCAGCCGAAAATACCATATCGCTAACAAAACCTATTTAGACTTTCAGACTCCGATAGAACTAGAACAAAAATGAGAAAATACAGATTGACACGGAGACCCAAGAAATGTTCAGGGAGAAAAATAACAGTTGTTCCTAAACGAGAACAAGGTAAACAACAAGGAAACAACCAGGTGTTAGATCTAGCAACCCAAATATTCTATATGAAATGCCATTGTCAATAAAATATATCTCCTCCCCCTCCCCTCCATTTCTCCTTCCTCAACTTTGATCCTAGAATTCTCCATCAAATCACACAATATCAATTGTTTTGAATAGCATACTACGGTCATTATAGAGCAATCTTAAGATATTTGCTAGCAAAACTTAAATACAGCAAAGTACATACACGTCAACAAAAGTATAATCCAAACCCCGATTTACTAAACTGGTTCAAAATATGAACTAAAGAAACGTTTACTCGGAGATTCCAGAAAACCAGTACAAGGAGAATAAGACATGGTGTTCTGGAAGAGCAAGCGTCTTCTGCTTCATCACGTTCATCAACGAGAACAACAACGGAACCAACATATATGATAACGATATGATAACGAGCATCACTGCTTTTCGCTACATGGACGCAGAATTACCAGAATTAGCATTCATATACAAACATTACATATATGATCGATTTTTTGTTTGAATTAAAAAGAATCTGTTTTGATCGTAAATAAGGTGTGAGAGACGTGCCTCTTCCATTCGTACGGTCCAGCCACCGTGATTTTCCTGTAAGACCTTCAAGTCTTCCTTGGACACGCCCACACACACACTGTCGTTGACCTTTAAAACGTCAGAGGACAGTTCTGCGTACATCGCTAAAATATCAGCATCTGTGGAAATAAACAATAACAGTTACCACATGATCAAAGATGTATAATTCCCTCCTTTTGTCCAACTCTCCTTTTAAGATCCTTACTTTACTTTAACCTTCATCTTTTCATCTGTAGTATGTTGTAAGGTTTCTGAGACTATATTGACTAGGCGAATACTTGTTCGTAAAGGCATGCTTCAATTTGTTAACGTTCGACAAAGTCTCCGGATCAGCTTGTGTATTACTGGACAATTGACTTCTTCAACATTCTACTTGATCACCTAATTCCTGAAAATGTCATCATTTCACGATAAGGTACATACCGAAACGTGTAGAGTTATAAGCGGATATGATTCAAGTCAGTTCTGAATTGATAGAAAATCTAGACATAACTAAATTGTATAATGAACATAATGTAATACTGCTTCATTTGGTAGATATCCATGCCATTTAGTAAAATGATCGAAAAAGTTCCAACGCCGCCTGCTTTTTAGTAAAGTAATGATGTTGTTTATCGGGTCGTAATTACTTTGTAAAATTATCGGATTATTATAATTATTATGATTATCATTATAGTTATTTTCAAACAAAATATAAAAAAAAATCAAAACAAAAAACAAGATTCGAAAAGATATTATCAGCAGTTTAGTTTTGTATGAAGCAAAGGTCGGAGAGTAAGAGAGTTATATCGATGTTATCAACTTTTAAAAGATACCATGTTACTACTAACAAATGAAAGTTAACGGCTACTTTTATAATGTTACGGATTTACAGAGATGGATAATTAATGATAGGTTCATTGTCATATTGACTACTTGTATGGACATGTACTAACCTAGAACTGGAAGATGTTCTTTGTAATAATCATATCCCGGGGCCTCTTCATCCACTTTACATTTTAAATCCACCTTGCCTTCAAAACCGAGACGATATTTATAAGTTTTCTGTGTCTTCTCCCACGTAACAGCTACACTATTACGATCTCCTAACCCCTCCTCATACGAGCGTAGTCCCGCCACTGTTCCAGGTTTACCAGCTCCACCTGCTCAACACAAGCTGTACTATGAGTTCGAATCAGGTACGTCTCATTACTTAAGTCAATACATTGAAATTAATCTCATCTCCTTGATGTTCCATGAACTTGTAACTAAAGACGAAAAACATTATAGATTTAACTTGACAGAAGACAATAGGTAACTATAACATTGGAGAAGATTCGTCAGTGTAAGTTCTTTATACGCGTTAAAAGTGGTGGATTTTTTTTCTTTTTTTAAGTCTGGAGCCATTTTTCGCTGATATTCCTTAACTCTATTTGTTTATTATAACCTTGAAACCAGATGTAGTTCCTATGTATTGGCCATTGGGAATTTTAACCGTCGTGTTTTCTTTTCAAAATATTCAAGTTTCAATATGGAATCGTCTTTCTCATACTACAACAAAAATGATTTGTTCTTTTGTTTTTTTTACCATCTTGATCTGACCACCTCCAGTCCATTCCTCGGACAACCTTGGCTCCGGGGAAAATACCCAGGGATCGCTGCTTGTTGGAAGTAAAACGTTTTGGCACCTTCACTCTATCAATAGTTAATAAGTAATTATTTCAAACAAAGCAGAATATGGTAACAGTGTTTCAGATACCAATACAACTATTTCAGAAAAAAACTCAAGTCATTTTCTGAGTCGGTGATCATGAATCTGTATCAAATATCAAAATCGCTTTTGTTTCACCAACAATAGTATGTTGATTGCATAAGGTTATATAGAAAGTATATTCGTGGTCGTGAAGAAAATGACAGTCAGCCTTGATGGTTTTCTTTTAGCTGAATATCAACTCTTTAGTTGTTTTCTGACTATCGAGACAATAATGTGACGTCATGTTTTATGACGCCAATAGTGTGCACGTGTTTCTGAAAATGACAAATGATCCTGTGGTAAATATTGGTCTGACAATATGTTAAACACTTCTGTTTTCATGAGAGTATTTAACCTATTTGAATGTTTCCCTTACCCGTCAGATCCAGGACAGAAGTATCTCAGGAACACGTGCTTCTCGTTGTGTTTACCCTTAATGTAGCAAACGCTACAAAGACACAGCCCATCACATTGCATACAGTTCCACTTCATGCCAAATATACCATTCACTTTACACTCGGAACAGGTCGCCGATCCGAAACGAATACCTAATTGTGTCAAAAAAGATCACGGAAATACGATCCATATGTTACATCGACAAAATATTTCTTAAAGCACAGTTCATTCAAATCATAAGGACAATGCTGACGACGACGACGACGACTCATGATGATGATGATGATGATGATGACGACGACAACAACGAATCACAGTAATGATGATAATGATTCTCCCTCCTCCTTCGATGATGATGATGATGATGATGATGATGATGATGATGATGATCCCATACCTGTTGGCGCATTATCCAGTATCCGAAGGTCACATTTACCGTCTTTTCCAGCACTACATGTCGTCATTGTCCCCATGTCCCATACTACTGTAACAGTGTTGTTGCCGTGGTCCTTCACCACAGTTCCAAGATGGCCGTCACCTCCATCTTCGTTCCCAAGACCCCAGTCTGGCCCTCTCACTACCCTCAGTCCCAAAACCATTGTTGTATCAGCTGGAAGTTCGTGACCTGTATAAGTCATATACAAGTAACACAAACAATTGTAGTATTTACCCACATATCACTCTGCAAATAGAGTGTAAGACGTGGTCCTCGTTCGTGATCGGTAAACTTGGCTAGTGTGATAATATTATTAAAACGTCCCTGTATTTGATATAATGTGACAGTGTCCTGGTAATGACATTTCAATGTGATGGCACTATAAAATGTTCCAGTCGTTAATTTTACGTGGTGTCATTCTCCAGATAATGACATCAAAACAACTGTTACCAGGTGGGGTATACATTTAATATGAAGCCAATCCGCGTGGAAGATAACTGATCACATTTAATTATGTTCTCAAATATCTATAAAATCATCAAACCAGAACAAAATCCAGGAATGTGCCGTTATGACGATAATAATGATTTTGTGGCAATATCACATGTTTGACAATAATTTAATAGGTTTGTAAATTTACTTATTTTTGTGAAGGTCTTATTGAAGTCCAACAACATCGTATACAATCTGTGTTGCCTTCGCCTATCTATCATTAATATAATTAAATCTAGATGTCTCCTAGGTGAACATTACTGACCGCCGGTCACTTTCACTTCGGTATCAATATACAGTAGACTGACATATTATATCTTACGTTTTGATGGATGTCTCACCTTGACCACCAAATGTATATTCATACGCTTGACCGGATGGACGTTCAGTGTTGGCACTGTACAAATTAAATTAAATTATTCTCCTGTTCATCGATATCTTACGCCCTGCCTAAATTATTCTCCTGTTCAATATCTTTCGCCCTACCTAAAGTATTCTCGTGCTCATTTAATATATTTCGCCCTACCTTAACTATTATCCTGTTCATCAATATCTTCTGCCTTCCCTAAACCATTCTCTTGTTCAACAATATCATTCGCACTCCCTTAACTATTCTCCTGTTCATCAATATCTTCCGCCCTACCTAAACCATTATCCTGTTCAATAATATCATTCGCCCTCCCTTAACTATTCTCCTGTTCATCAATATTTTCCGCCCTGTCTAAACTATTAACCTGTTCATCAATATCCTTCGCCCTCCCTTAACTATTATCCTATCCGTCAATATCTTCCGCCCTCCCTAATCTATTCTACTTTCCATCAGTATCTTTCGCCCTACCTAAACTAATTTCCTGCTCATCAATATCCTTCGCCCTCCCTAAACTATTATCCTATTCATCAATATCTTCCGCCCTCCCTAAACTATTATCATGTTCATCAATATCGTTCGCCCTGTCTAAATTATTCTACTGTCCATCAATATCTTTCGCCCTCCCTAAACTATTCTACTGTTCATCAATATCCTCCACCCTCCCTAAACTATTCTACTGTTCATCAATATCATTCGCCCTCCCTAAACTATTTTTCTGTTCATCAATATCTTTCGCCCTCCCTAAACTATTCTACTGTTCATCAGTATCCTCCGCCCTCCCTAAACTATTCTACTGTTCATCAATATCTTTCGCCATCCCTAAACTATTTTTCTGTTCATCAATATCTTCCGCCCTCCCTAAACTATTCTACTGTTCATCAATATATTTCGCCCTCCCTAAACTATTCTCGTGCTCATCAATATCTTCCGCCCTGTCTAAACTATTCTCGTGCTCATCAATATCTTCCGCCCTGTCTAAACTATTATCCTGTTCATCAATATCTTCCGCCCTCCCTAAACTATTATCCTGTTTATAAATATTTTTGCCCTACCTAAACTATTCTTGTGTTTATCAATATTTTTGCCCGACCTAAACTATTCTTGTGTTTATCAATATTTTTGCCCTACCTAAACTATTCTTGTGTTTATCAATATTTTTGCCTTACCTAAACTATTCTTGTGTTTATAAATATTTTTGCCCTACCTAAGCTATTCTTGTGTTTATAAATATTTTGCCCTACCTAAACTATTCTTGTGTTCATCATTATCATACGCCCTACCTAAACTACGCTTGTGTTCATCATTATCATACGCCCTACCTAAACTACGCTTGTGTTCATCATTATCATACGCCCTACCTAAACTATTCTTGTGTTTACTAATATCTGTCTGAATTTATTGTGTCCTGTTACAGAGTTGACTTTGCTTAGACTATCTTTAAGTGATTTAAGCCGCAATCATTAGTCTTTTACAAACAGAAACACGGTTTACATATTCTGATCATATTACTATTTGTCAGTACCATACATGTTTACGTAAACGAGAATTTTGACACACCATACTTCCAGGTAAGACAAATATGCCTGTCCTTCGACTCAATTCATAACATTACACAGTTCAATGGATATATATAAGATAACAACTCATACACCATAAACATGTGTGTTACCTGTTAAATTTGAGTCTATACACATAACAAGTATTTTTTATTGATCTTTCGTATTGATATTGATAAAATTGTTTACGTGATTTTTATGATATTGAACAAAAGCTCACGTCAGGAAGTCTATCATCTTTATCGCCAGCATGAGTTGATATTTATGAAGTCATAACGGATAGAATTAAGACAACTTCATATTTATCAAATTTATTATTTGTTTCGCGTGTCAAAAAAGATGCGAGGAATGGGTAAGAGGGCAAGACATTAAATTAGGTGTCTGCCGTAGTCAAAACAATAAGTTGTAATAAAAAAACCAATTCTCGAAAAATGGCACACCGTTGGGTCCCCTGCCCCACTGTTGGCCCCACCATTGTTTCTTACACACTGTTAGCTGTGGAAATCTGATCGCTTCGATTGTAGATATACAGGGTATTCAAATGTATTCTATGCAATAGCAACCTTACATGACTTGTCATCTTAACAAGATAAAGGGCATTTTCAACCTCCATGGGCTTCGCTCCTGATCATAGGAAATATACATTTTTGTATATTTATGTATGTTTTTAGAAATAAGATATATACATCATATATATTGAGTTGATGAAAAAGTGGCAAAAAGCAACGCTTATGTTTTCGCTTAATAAGGAGGCGGGGGTTAGAATATTTTATACACGCAGAACAGACCCTTTCACGCGCAGAGAGACATGACATATCTTTATCGCTCTCTATGACATAAACAACAATTTCTGTATTACACTTAGGAATGGAAATAAAATCCAGTAGGACATAACGGATACTAATTAGATTATTTTATCTATTTATATATGATTTTAATAACGGTTTTTATCTTGATTAGAAACCTTACCTTACTGCGTCGGATTTAACCAGGTTCAGCGCTTCCTCCTGATTCCTGGAACTTGCTTTACTGCGTCGGAATTCAGCAGGTAATCTGCTTCCTTCACCGATTCCTGGTACTGACCTAGATCAATCACTATAGACATATTTAGCATTGTCAGCACTATTTTCTATATTTTAAAAAAAATGAAATATTCATATTCATTACATGACAAAGCAACACCAAAACTTTCGCTAAATATAGGGGGAGAGGCTAGATAGTTCATACAAGCAGGAAAAACAAACTTTAAGACAAACATATAGACATATTTTTATCGTTCCCTTTCCTTCTTGTCAAAACGACAATTTCTACATTACACTTACGAATGAAAATTAGAACAGTAGGAAAACTAATATGTTGTTTTTACTAGTCCTTATTTGATTTTAATAACGGTTTTTATTTTGATGAGTGGCCTTATTGTGTCGGAATTCAACAGGTAATTAACTTCCTCCTCCGATTCCTGGTACTGACCTAGACTGAAAACCAGCATTATTTTCTAGCTGTTTAACACAGGTAAACAGCTGTATCTCAGAGTGTTTCTAAGTGGTCGGATATGTATTGTACAGGCAACAAATTTCAACAAGAATAGCCAAGAAAATATCGACATACCAACACAATCTTAATTAAAAATGAAATTCGATAATATGAAAAAAAAAGAATAATATGAAAAACTTTTAAAAAGGTATAGGGAGATCTTCTGTAAGATAAAGCATCTTCTGCTCCATCGACGACATCCGCCATGTAAACCTTGGTTTATCCACGTAAGTAATGTCACGTTCTCAAATGAGAACAAGGTGTACAACCATGGCACTAAAAGGCAAACTAACAAGCATCAAACACATCCAAATTAATCTTGCAAATAAAATAAAGTATTTTGCAATGAGATCATTATGATGACGAGTCTTTACCTGTTAGTTGTCAGCTGTCGACATGGAAACACCATAGATTGAGGACGCAGGAATGTTTCTATTCAGAAATGGAAAATGTACAGTAAAGAAAATTGAAATCATAAAGCTTAATGGAAAGATGTATCGGTGGATTTCGTTGAAGAAAAAGAAACTGCCTTGTATTCGATCTCCAATTCTAGTGCGTGTATACAGCTTCTAATGAGCAATGTCAAAAATGTTTTCATTTTTCATAATTTTTTTCTTTTTTTTTTTTTTTGCGCAAAGACAAGACACCATTATTGTAATAAACCACTGTAATTGAAGGACTTTAAAAGGTTTGTATGTCCTGCCTTTATTCAGCCATGTATAAACCAAATGAAGGTGTTGTATATAAGAAATAAATTCATACAAAGCGAGGGAGAGTGTGAGTGTGACAGACAGAGAGACAGACACATTCAGACGCTTGTTTTGGCTTGATGATTTAACGATATAATTTCTTTACTTATTTTTCTATAAATGTACGTTAAATGACATAAGAGAGCTAACCCTATCATTGTATAACTCCTTCAGTATGTTTTTCTCTGTAAGTGTACGTTAAATGACATAAGAGAGCTAACCCTATTATTGTATAACTCCTTCAGTATGTTTTTCTCTGTAAGTGTACGTTAAATGACATAAGAGAGCTATCCTGTTTTACAATGTAAGACGACGCCTTCAGGGTGTGTTTTATATTTTCTGTGAATTTGGTATAATTGTTACAAAAGCTAATCCTGGAATTAATCAATAATTACTGGCTAGTCATATATATAATGGCAGACAATTCATTATACCATTCCACTGGGTTGTGATGACAAAGACTTCAATAGAAAGTGAAATCTGCATTTCCCGATGTTTCAGTCATCAACGACTTAAAAGCTTACCTTTCTAGTCCTTATTTATTGCTTTTATTTTAAAAAACAATTCCTGATCAAGCGAAGACCAGGAAAAACATTGTTTCACATTTAGTTATATTTGGTTCTAGTGACGTTTACAAGCCTTTTTTAGGCAACGACAAGCCCACCGTCCTCCCTGCATTTCTTATATGGGTTTCATGAAGTCTGTGTGGGTGAAGAATCATTAGCATACAAGGTGTTGTTTTACTTAAAATTCAATGCATCGGATAAAACCAATTTATCGAGGGGTATTCATGTTTTAATAAATGCAGCAATATTGTCGCGAAAAAGCTAAAATAACGTGAAATGTTGAAGCTATTGGGCTCTGGTTTAGCGGTTCTGTTTAGCGTAAGTTAAATATACGTTACCTATCCCTTGATACACAGTGCTATGTATAATGTAAAAATGATAAAATAATATTCGTTAAACGGAGGTGAAGCCAGAAATTTAATTTCACATTTTACAAAACGTAATAATCGACATTCGTTCACATTGTGTTCTCCTTATTCCCTTTCTGAATCGCTTTGATAAATTTGGCGTGCTTTGTCCGTTACGGTAGGTGGAGTATTATAGACTTTTAGGGATCCTTGTGAACGCATGTTGACCGTGTCCTTATTTAATGGTAATTTCTGTGCATGAAGTTAAACTTTATGAGATGTTGAACTTTTAATTAACTTCTGTAAACTGTATACTGTCGATAATCTGTATGATCTAAGATAAGTAAGCGTAAATGTCAGGGTTATGTCATCGAGATTGATTGATATAGATTTTTTATACTATAGCTATATATGTAAAACACTGCTGTTGATTTTGTTATACTGAAGATGTATACTATTCAATAGGTAAGGCTAATCCAATGCTTGTCTTATCTGGCATTACGGGAAACCCTTTATTGTGATCTAACATAAATGAGATGCACAGGTTATATGAAGAGAGAAGTATGACATCCAGATGAAATGTAATACAATGTATTTCTTTACATAAAACATATGAAAATATCAATTTAATGTTTTGTTCTTGCTGTAGGTGTTACCGACGACGCCTAAGTGGTGCCAGCTGTTTCCAGTAAAACAATAATAAGAAGAACTGTTAAACTGGCCTCTGCTTGAAAGTTATGTATAGGGTTATTGGTTTTCATCCTTTTGTAAATTCCATGGGTATTTAGACAAATGTCTTTAGACAAATATTTGTCCAAATCAACAAAAGAACAAATAATTTTTAGAAATGTAAATGATTTTGTAAAGTTTATTACAGAGAAAGAATAAGTAGTATATAAAAAATATTTTCACATTTCCATACGATGACGTTAAGAGAAATACAAGATAACTGGACATCTTGATAACAATTGATATTTTTTCAATTTGTTCACTAACTCAGAACGGTATCATATTCTTTGTAAAGATGGTATCTTTACGATATCATTTGCTGGCTTGTAGTTAAATACAGTCACGTGACTGATATAGTAAGTCCGACATCCGATTCAGCTTGGGATCAGACCCAGTGCTGTTGGTGTGTGGGAATGCTGTCCTCTTGTAGGCCTGTGATTCTTTACCACCGACACGTGCGACAGATGTTTAAGATATCCATGTCCACTGTACTTGTAGACTTCTCAAGGAAATGTGTGCCTTACTAAGGGTTATTGGTACTCTTTACGCTTTGTACTGCCACCTCGCCCATAGCATTGATCAGCGTGACCTATGGATAATAAAAATTCATTTATAGATCAATGTTAGTCAAATGCAGATAATTAAGATTTTCTATACAAGTCCATTGTGGCTGTAGTTTCTGTATGTTTATCACGTGAATTTGATTATTTTTTGGAATAACAATAAAAAATCAGTGATATTCATCATTTCTAGTGGCTCTTCTTGTATATTAAACCATAACAATTAATAGTTCTAAGCTATACTGTATCTTATTCCAAGATCTTATTAAAAGCTGCAGTTTACTCAAGTATATTTGAGACAATCTTCCATATTGCAGGTGGTAGACATTGGTGAAGGAATATTTTCATCCCTGAGGCTAGACGTAGCCAACATGTCACCTTTTAAATATTTAAATTATGTACATTGGTTTCTTTAGAAATAAATTATAATTAAACTTTATAACATTTTCTATTAAATTTTCAAGTTAGTGTTACTCCCATTTTGGTATTTGACCCTTTTTTCAGCAGTTTTAAGCCATCCTCAGCCACCTACTATGTTGTAACTGCCCTAAGCACTATCTGATGAAGTGGTGATATGATGCAGATTGATTCACTATTTGCCTCTGATCACACTTTTGTATAGAAAAGTTTTGCCTGTCTGTCTATTGCACAATATTCTACAGTATGAATCAACTCTTCGTCTTTATTATATTTATTCGGAGTTATTTAAAAATTCAAAACCTGGTTTATTACTGCAACAATTTCGATTCAAATATTTTGCACCTGCTGCGTTAATGCGCAATACATGTTATCATTATAATAAGCACAATTGCATAAACATCGGTTACAATATATCTTGTGGCTTCATTTCAGAACTAAAATAACTTCTCAAGACCATGGACGTTTTGTCCAGAGCAGGTCCAGTTACCATCATCCTACTTTAAACCAAGAAAAGGGTCAAATACAGGTGAAGACATCCGTCATAGATTTCTGAACCAATCAGAGGCAAATCTTATCTTCATAGAATTCAACCTCTACCTGAGTCCCTGTAATGGCTAACTTCATTTCAAGATTCGAGAACATATTTTTGTCAAATAAAACAGTATTTTATTACCGTTCTGTTTTGTTATTTGGATCAGTATTTAAAAAACTACGTTCATCTGGAAAATGATCATGTAAGTTCATTGATTTATGTGACTATAAACATTACGGGTTATATATCTCAGAGGAATAATGGTGATTAAACAGTCTCCAACCATCAAATTTATATATTGTACTTTCACTTTCCAACTTCAGATACACGTTCATATACTGATAACTGATGACAATATTGACACATTTCCTCTCTGAAAACACGAATGTTATTGTTAACGCTGATCAATGGCATACAAAACAGTCTACATATGTTTCTGTCGTTTCCGACATTAACCTTCGACCCTGGCTGCAAGGTCAACCATAGATAGCCCGTAAAATGTTCACAGTGGTACCCTCCTTTCTGAGGCAATCAAGAAACACAACAACCAACGTAGCTAATCAAAGGCAAAGATAAACTTCGTAGATTTCAAGACTTTAAATCTTGATTCGTTTATTCCTGTTAGCCCTTTATTTAGACTAAATCCCTAGCTATTGATTATTACATCTCGTCGTTTGTTAACGCAGGTATAGCAGTACTCACAGTCAGGTCGTCACCCTTTTCAAACTTCTCCTTGATGTCCTTTCCCAAATCTCCTTGTGGTGTTCTAACCTGTGATAATTCACCAGCACCATCAAGCAGTGACATGTATCCATCATCCGTGCTTATATCGACAACCTGTCAAACGTAATAAAAACCATTGTTCTCACTTATACAACAGATATAACAAACAATTTAAAACACACCAGTGGGATTCTGCACTGCGACATACAACACACCTGTGGGTCTCCGCACTGCGACATACAACACACATGTAGGTCTCTGCACTGCTACTTACAACACACCTGTGGGTTTCCGCAATGCGACATACAACACACCTGTGGGAATCCGCACTGCGACATACAACACACCTGTGGGTCTCCGCACTGCGACATACAACACATCTGTGGGAATCGCACTGCGACATACAACACACCTGTGGGTCTCCGCACTGCGACATACAACACATCTGAGGGAATCCGCACTGCGACATACGACTCACCTGTGGGTCTCCGCACTGCGACATACGACTCACCTGTGGGTCTCCGCACTGCGACATACAACACACCTGTGGGAATCCACACTGCGAAATACAACACACCTGTGGGTCTCCACAATGCGACATACAAGTCGCCTGTGCATCTCACCACGGGAACATAAAACTCACATATAGGCCTCCACACTAGGACATACACTCGCCTTTCACCTAGCCGTCCAGGGTTCGATTCCCCGAAAGGACGTGAAAAGGTAAGGGGTCAAATGCCTGACCACGAGGGTTTTCCCCGGGTACTCTGGTTTCCTCCCACAATAAGATCCCTCGCGTGCTTACATTCGGGCCAACAAGAGTGATAAGTATCAGTTGAAATAACTTGTTTCGCAATTGTTGTAAAATAAATGAAGTTTATATTTAAGTGTACATCTCATTTTAGGACATACAACTCACCTGAGCATCTAAACTGTAGGTCTCTGTACTGGGATAATGCAATTCATTACTGGGAACTCCAGCACACATGTAATCTCACTGCTGGGACATACAACTCACCTGAGCATCTAAACTGTAGGTCTCTGTACTGGGATAATGCAATTCATTACTGGGAACTCCAGCACACATGTAATCTCACTGCTGGGACATACAACTCACCCGTGCCTCTAAACTGTAGGTCTCTGTACTGGGATAATGCAATTCATTACTGGGAACTCCAGCACACATGTAATCTCACTGCTGGGACATACAACTCACCCGTGCCTCTAAACTGTAGGTCTCTGTACTGGGATAATGCAATTCATTACTGGGAACTCCAGCACACATGTAATCTCACTGCTGGGACATACAACTCACCCGTGCCTCTAAACTGTAGGTCTCTGTACTGGGATAATGCAATTCATTACTGGGAACTCCAGCACACATGTAATCTCACTGCTGGGACATACAACTCACCCGTGCCTCTAAACTGTAGGTCTCTGTACTTACTGGGATAATGCAATTCATTACTGGGAACTCCAGCACACATGTAATCTCACTGCTGGGACATACAACTCACCCGTGCCTCTAAACTGTAGGTCTTTGTACTTACTGGGATAATGCAATTCATTACTGGGAACTCCAGCACACATGTAATCTCACTGCTGGGACATACAACTCACCCGTGCCTCTACAACTGTAACTCACCTGTAAGCCACACAGGGATAATGCAATTCATTACTGGGAACTCCAGCACACATGTAATCTCACTGCTGGGACATACAACTCACCATAAGCCTCACTGACAGGACATACAACTCACCTTAAGCCACACAGATGAGAAATACAACTCACCTTAAGCTTCACTGAGGGGACATACAACTCACCTTAAGCCTCACAGATGGGAAATACCACTCACTTTAAGCCTCACTGAGGGGACATACAACTCACCTTAAGCCTCACAGATGAGAAATACCACTCACTTTAAGCCTCACTGATGGTACATACAACTCACCTTAAGCCTCACAGATGGGAAATACCACTCACTTTAAGCCTCACTGATGGGACATACAACTCACCTTAAGCCTCACTGATGGGACATACAACTCACCTTAAGCCTCACTGAGGAGACATACAACTCACCTTAAGCTTCACTGCGGGGACATACAACTCACCTTAAGCCTCAAAGATGAGAAATATCACTCACTTTAAGCCTCACTGATGGCACATACAACCCGCGTGGAGATCTCACTATTGGGACATAATCACACTACTCGGACACACAACTTACCTGTCGATCACAGCGCGTCACAACAGGGACACTCATATTGTGAGTAGATGGGCAGATATCCTCGTATTTCTTCTGTGTGAAGATGTCGATTCCAACCAAGTGTACCTGTGTACGTAAAATAATGTACAATCAGACAAATTTGATATTAGAACCAGAATAATGTACATACGTTCTTGTTTTCGTCCCTTTAATTCATAACACACAGATTGTTTCGTCTCCTCAATAATGTTTTACATCCTACTTAATTATGACAGCTTTTACAGACAAACATGGAAATTTGAAGATTGCTACCGGGGACAGCCAATCGCACTTTTGTGTTTTTTGCTTCGAATGTTTACATCTGTAGCCAGCTGTTGGTAGCGATCCTTAACAACAATGGTCACTATACCTGATAATACACGTACAGGTATTTAGACAGACATGAAGATTAGGGGCAATTGACCGACCACCTGTTGCTACGACTTTAACAGATACGGATGCCTATGCCTAAGACTTAACTCCCATTTTAGCTTTTTGTTAGGTTTTTCTATCCATGGTGATCATTGATATAACATGTCATTTCTGAATGTTAGAATTCAGATTATCAAAACTCACAAATCAATACATCGTCATTTCTTACTTAATAAATATTTGAATAAAACTTTTATTTAACTCATCAAATTATGTCCATATCCAACTTCCATAAAAATTGACACAAAAAAAATTAAATATAGTCCACGTTTCCCTGTTTTAGATGTGACCAATACAGTCACCTTGGCATGTCCATGTTTTCCAGTTTTAAAAGTGACCTGTATACTTACCTTGGCGTGCCCAAATTTTCTGATTTTATAAGTGACCAGTATAATCACCTTTGCATGTCCATGTTTCCCAGTTTTAGAAGTGACCAGTATACTCACCTTTGCATGTCCATGTTTCCCAGTTTTAGAAGTAGACATTTCCACTATTTTACATGGATGTTCCTTTATCACAACATGTCCATTTTTCCGGAGAGCTGAACATTGCTGAGGATAAGTCAAGGAGAAGCCTGATTCTGCTGTTGCAAATTCGGTATCCTCCACATCTCCAGATTCCCTTCTGAAATAGACAGGAAACCGGTTAAAACTTCAAATTTATTCAGTTTATTTCCTCAGAAACAAAGGAAGGTGTTCCGTGATGTTTTGAAAGTCTTTAAACATTGAATGTTTGGTGATATCTCAGGTTTTCCATCTGCCAGTTGTGATCAATTATAATAAAAAAAACTGTGGACCTAAACATTTAGGTTTCCTATCATTTCTCATTGAAATGAACCAAAGCGATAATTTGATTACACCAAGAAAATGGCAACTTGCCAAATTCCCTACATTTTTAGTTCACAATTTGAAGGAAATATATAGCTCGGCGTTCTTTACAAGAAAGATAAAAAAGACTTCATTCCATGTGCCTAGGACGTACTTAGTCTAAAGGACCAAAAGGTAACTCATGATGGAAAGGAGTGTTAAAGGTAATGGGTTAGGGAGAGAAAACAAGTCTGACGTCAATCCAAGTCTGATATCAGCTCGAGTCTGAATTGAGCAAGAGTCTAACATGAGCTTAAGTCCGATGTTAGCCAGAGCTTTATGTGAGCTCGAATCTGACGCGAACTCAAATTTGACGTCAGCTGGCATCTGATGTGAACTTGAGTCTGTTACCAGCTCGAATATGATGTAAGCCCTAGTCTACTGTGAGGTCGAATCTGGAATGAGACTAAGTCTAACTGAATCTGACTTGAGTCTAAATCTGCATTGCGCCCTAGTGTTGCTTTAGCTTGAGTCTGAAGTCAGCTCAAATTTGACGTGAGCTCGAATCTGTCGTCAGCTGGGTCTGATGTGAGCTGGAGTCTGATGTCAGCTGGGTCTGATGTGAGCTTGAATCTAACATCAGCTGGAGTCAGATGTGAGCTGGAGTCTGAGGTCAGCTGGAGTCTGAGGTCAGCTGGAGTCTGATGTGAGCTCGAATCTGTCATCAGCTGGAGTCTGACATCATCTGGGGTCTGATGCGAGCTCGAATCTGACGTCAGCTGTGGTCTGATGTGAGCTTGAGTCAGACGTCAGCTGGAGTCTGATGTGAGCTGGAGTCTGAGGTCAGCTGTGGTCTGATGTGAGCTTGAGTCTGACGTCAGCTGGGGTCTGATATGAGCTGGAGTCCGACGTCAGCTGGGGTCTGATGTGAGCTGGAGTCTGACGTCAGTTGTTTTTTTAAATTTTTGTCTGGTTGCTATTTCAATGGTGCGACATAGAACTATTGCGGTGCAGTTTGTAATTCTATCTAAATAGAAAATACATTACTCCAGGTTTGTGTTGGGTCTATATAACACATGTTTTGTTTCGAGATATGTTAGGAATAAACCCTGTTTAATACAGGGACTATTTCAGGATTTTGTTGTGTCTATATAACACATTTGTTTTGTTTTGAGATAGGGTAGGAGAAAATCCTATTAAGTGCAGGGATTATTTCAGGTTTGTGTTGTGTCTATGTAACACATATGTTTTGTTTTGCCCTCAAGAGTTCTAAAGGCTTTTACATACAATGAGAATCTATAATTTTCTTTGTTGATCTCGATCGAAGTTAAACTATGTATGCACATATAATTTAATAATGATATACGCCGTGTACATAACATTTTCTTTGAACCACAAATAAACTGAAAATGCAACGATTGTGTATATATACCAATAGCGTCAATATTTCTTATAGGCTTTATTCATGTTCTCGTGCAATTTTATTTTCCTAGATAGGTAAAAAAATGCATCTCCTACTTTCTCTTTGTAATATCACACACAAATTATGTTATAATCACCAAAATACCAAAACAGAAGTCATATAAGAGAACTGTTTGGGATTTTAAAACAGCAGATATCAAAGGTTTGAATAATGCTTTCTCAACTGCTCATATTGACATATTTGTTAACGTTTTTGATTCTCTAAGTGATATAATTACTACTGTAAATACTTTTATTTTAGATACCTGTAAATTGTTTATAGTGAATAAAGTTGTTACTATTCATCCCCGTGACAAACCGTGGATTACAAATGAAGTCGCAGAGCTTTTAGGAAAAGGGACAGGTACTACAAGCTATTTCAGCGTACCAAAAATGATTTTGATAACTTAAGGTTCCAAGTAGCACGTCGAGAAGCAAATAGGGTCAAGCGTGATGCCTTAAAACGCTACCAAGATCCTACAATTAGAAAACTAAGTCATAAAAATACAAATCCAAAACAATTTTGGGCTATTTCTAAATCTTTGTTAGGCAAAAACAATGTACAACTTATTCCCCCACTCGTTGATAATAACCATCTCATACATGATGACCTGGATAAGGCCAACAATTTCAATAATTTTTTCTCTGAGCAGTGTACTATCCCTGAGTGTGTTGAGAAACCAGAATTACCTACTATTACCGTGGATGATAGTAGACCTACACTTTCTGATATATACACAAATCCAGAAGAAGTACGTAATATATTCAAGGCGTTGAACACTAGCAAGGCATCAGGTCCCGACGGTATATCTAATTTTATCCTTAAAAACTGCTGTCAATCTTTATGCTTCATTTGGTCCCATATTTTTAATCTCTCTCTCAGCTCAGGTATTTTTCCATCTACGTGGAAAACAGCTCAAGTTTGTCCTATTCACAAAAAAGGTAATAAAAATATTGTCAGTAACTATTATGTAAAGATTCTTTATACACAACCAGGAATTTTAATATGTGACGTTTCGGTGACCAGTACGATCCGTACGCTGTCACCTTCCTCAGACAAATGACCAGTAAAGCATGTACACAAAGGTGTGATATGTGTACGAGTTGTCATGGAATAGCGTCGATTTCGGGCATGCTGACAAGTGCCAAAATGACTGTTAGCGAATAGTAAAACCATTCGGCTACGCTTATTTTATTACTTGGTCATAGATGTGCAAAACAAAAATCCAGGTGGTCATCCCATATATAAAGGGTATATCTGAAACCATCCAAAGGATATACCGCAACTATGGCATAGCAACAGCCATGAAGCCCCACAAGACGCTTCGAAATATCCTAGTCCACCCTAAGGATAAGATAACCAAAGAGAATGTCGCAGAATGCATATACAAGATCGGGTGCAAAAACTGTGACGCATCATATATTGGAGAAACTGGAAGGCGATTCGGGGTTCGCCTTGGGGAGCACCAGAAAGACACCGGAAGACAAGAGGAAAAGAAGTTCACCCGATCAGAGAGGAAGCAGTCGGATTCCCAGATAAACAAATCGGCAATCACTAACCATGCCATGCAGGAAAACCATGTGATTGACTGGGAAAACTCAAAGGTGCTCGATAGGGAGAACCATCTTCTGAAGCGACAGATCAAAGAAGCCATCTGGATACGCCGCAGCGGGGCAGTTCTGAACCGAGATGAGGGGGCTCATAGACTCTCGCACATCTATGACCAAGTAATAAAATAAGCGTAGCCGAATGGTTTTACTATTCGCTAAGTGTCATTTCGGCACTTGTCAGCATGTCCGAAATCGACGCTATTCCACGACAACTCGTACACATATCACACCTTTGTGTACATGCTTTACTGGTCATTTGTCTGAGGAAGGTGACAGCGTACAGATCGTACTGGTCACCGAAACGTCACATATTAAAATTCCTGGTTGTGTATAAAGAATCTTTACATAATCCTTACTTTCCAACCTGACGAAAATGTTCAGTATTGTCAGTAACTATCGACCCATTTCTCTCCTTTCTACTGTTTCTAAATGTCTTGAAAAAATTGTATACAAGAGAATGTATAAATTCCTTACAGAAAATGACATTCTTATTAAGGAGAATTCTGGGTTTAAGGAAAATGATTCTACTGTAAATCAATTGTTGAAAATAATTCATAATATATATCAATGTATAGATGATGGTAAAGATGTATGTACAGTTTTTTTAGACGTTTCCAAGGCTTTTGATAAAGTGTGGCACACCGGTCTCCTTTATAAACTAGAAAATGTTGGAATCAAAGGTAATCTACTTTGTTGGCTTGAAAGTTACTTATCTGAACGAAATCAATTTGTTGCCTTGAATGGCCAAGCTTCTGAAAAACGTTCGATTAACTCTGGCGTTCCTCAAGGATCTATATTAGGGCCTCTATTATTCTTAGTTTACGTTAACGACATCAGCGAGGGTATTTCGTCGGATATCAACTTATTCGCTGACGATACGTCACTTTCTTCGGCAATATCTGGTCAGGCCTCTGTAGAAAGACTGAACAATGATTTATCTATATTATCTCAGTGGGCGAAACGATGGCTAGTTTCTTTTAATGCTTTGAAGACCGAACTTGTTCTTTTTACTAAAAAACGAGCATTGGTTATACCTAACTTAATTCTTGATAATGTTGTTATAAAACATGTTAATACACATAAACATCTCGGTGTTTTATTGTCTGGGAATCTGAGCTGGCATTCTCATGTGTCAGAAATTGTCGGTAAAGCTAATAAAATTTTAAACATACTTCAGTCACTATCGTATATAATCCCACGAGCCTGTCTTGAAAATCTCTATAAATCAATGGTTAGATCTATCTTAGAATATGGTAATGTATTATTTGATAATTGTAGTCAATTTGAATCCGACCTCATTGAAAGCGTACAGAGAAGAGCAGCTTTGATATGCACTGGTGGTTACAAGGTAACTAAATATACTAAACTGTTAAATGAATTAGGATGGGAATCTCTTAGTGACCGAAGAAGAAATTGCAGACTAAAAATGTTGTATAAAATTAAGCATGATCTTTGTCCTTCATATCTTAAATCTGTATGTCCCCTACTTAACCATCGCACTCAAAATTATG
The DNA here is from genome assembly GCF_031769215.1 of Ylistrum balloti. Lineage (NCBI taxonomy): Eukaryota > Metazoa > Mollusca > Bivalvia > Pectinida > Pectinidae > Ylistrum > Ylistrum balloti. The sequence goes on along the minus strand of NW_026781909.1, from coordinate 1,196,995 downwards.
GCTTTCGAAATTCTGAACTATTCTTCCCATAACATCTAGGAAATCCTTCTTCCACCAATCTTTCTTTCCCAAGTCAATAAGAGACTGGAATAATCTGCCTGTACATTTTCGCTGTAGTTCTACATTAGCATCTTTCTCAAAATCTTTGTGTAATAGTACGACTCCTCTGTCTAAATCTCTGTATACATATGGACATGGAAAGTGCAAAGTGAATCATTGTAGAATACAAATGGGATTAGTGCCCTTAACAAACATAGATTTTCTTATAATTTAACTGTAAATAAATTTTGTGACTTGTGTATACATTCTCCTGAAGACGAGAAACATTTCTTTTTATATTGCCCTATATATAACGGATCCCGTATTAAGATGTTGCGTCTGGTATGTAATGAAATTGCTCCAAATGTCAATCCGATTCTTGTTGTTGAGCTAATACCTGATGTTCTAGTAAATATATTACTACATGGATGTGAAACTTTAGACTGTCAATCAAACAAAGTTATTTTTGATCAAGTTTTCGATTTCATAATCAATTCAAACCGATTCTAATCATCTCTCTCTCTCTCTCTCTCTCTCTATCTCTCTCTCCCTCTCTCTCTGTTTGTTGTTCGAGCAGGTGTGTGCTGTGTGCGTGGATGAGTGTGCGAGTTTCAATTTAATGAATGAAAGGAGTGAGTAAATGTAAGTAAGTTTTGTCAGTTTCGAATATGTTTTCTTGTATTGTACTATGTAATGTGTTTCATGTCGAGGAGAGCAACTAGTAGCCCCAGGGCTGTTTGTAATCCTCTTCAAACAAATAAAGAATTAAATTAAAATGTTATAATCATGTGTCATTCAAACAAGATGATCCATGAAAAGCGAACTCAAAATCAAATCTTTTAATCTAACTTCTTTATAAATTGTAATTATTGTTTCAATGTATATAATTTATCAATCAAATTTTCTATAATAGTCTATGTTAAAAGTTCAGATCAATCGACAAGTTAACTTACTGTCGTTGTTTGGTGCTCATGGTGACAGCTGATAATTTCCACCTGTTTGGTATTCCCACAGAGAGAGAGTCGATCGGCTGTACCTATTAACACGTAAAGGACTAGTGTTTAGAGGTCGTTAATCACTACCGTATATACAGCCAGGTATTGCACAATCACCTGAAACCAATCTATTTAAAGACCGTCAAACGAGTCGTACGCTTCATATTTTCCTCTAAGTCAGCAGCTTAATTATGAATAACACCTAACATCATGTATATACTTAATAACCAAGACATTTTAAAAATACCAGGGACGTATAATACTGTATTTATACGTCCCTGCCATTACTGAACAGGAACATATAACCGATCCACGTATTTACTATTTCACGTCTGTGTTCTTAATATGTTATTGATATTTACATTATCTAGACATAAGAATATTAGACAAATTGAACACTTCGGTATAAATACTAGCACTGGTACCTACCAGCCTGTTAAACACGTGGAAAATATGCAAAAATACATACTACTCAGAGTACAGTTCTTGGGTTGCGTTCGCGTTAAAGGCCAAACTTCTAATACGTCTAATGGACAAACTACTAGATACAAACGCGTAGGTACCGACAACACTTTATCGCGTATAAAGGCCTGATGCAATGTATTACCCTTAATCTAGACTTACGCAAGTCACTTTTTACAGCAGGAAAACTTTGGATATATCAGTGTAGGAGATGCCAATGGAACGGATAGAAAAAATAGCAATTGATAAATAAGGTATGTCCATTAGACGATTAAAAACAAAAACTAAGGAAATAGCTAAGAATGTATAGGGGATGTCCATTAGGCGGATAGGAACAATAACTAAGGATATATAGGGGATGTCCATTAGGCGGATAGGAACAATAACTAAGGATATATAGGGGATGTCCATTAGACAGATGGGAACAATAACTAAGGATACATAGGGGATGTCCATTAGACGGAGAGGAACAATAACTAAGTATATATAGGGGATGTCCATTAGACAGATAGTAACAATAACTAAGGATATATAGGTGATGTCCATTAGACAGATGGGAACAATAACTAAGGATATATAGGGGATGTCCATTAGACAGATAGGAACAATAACTAAGTATATATAGGGGATGTCCATTAGACAGATAGGAACAATAACTAAGAATATATAGAGGATGTCCATTAGACAGATAGGAACAATAACTAAGAATATATAGAGGATGTCCATTAGACGGATGTGAACAATAACTAAGGATATATAGGGGATGTCCATTAGACGGATAGGAACAATAACTAAGGATATATAGGGGATGTCCATTAGACGGATAGGAACAATAACTAAGGATATATAGGGGATGTCCATTAGACAGATAGCAACAATAACTAAGGATATATAGGGGATGTCCATTAGACAGATGTGAACAATAACTAAGGATATATAGGGGATGTCTATTAGACGGATAGGAACAATAACTAAGGATATATAGGGGATGTCCATTAGACGGATAGGAACAATAACTAAGGATATATAGGAGATGTCCATTAGACGGGGAGAAATAATAATCAAGGATATATCGGAGATGTAATTAAGTCGTGAGGTGGGGGGGGTTTAACAAAAAAAATGAATACATAGGCAATGTTTATTTGATGTATCGACAGTATAGATAAAGAATATAGTATTGAATAGCAACTGTTTTATTCAAAGTGTGTGTAGCGATTATGATTATATGATGTAAGTGAAGGGTATGTTTTTGCAGCAATGGGCAGAGATTTGATGTTGTGATAAAGTGTTCAGTTTGGTTTGCCTGGTAGTTCCATAGAGTGTTGATACAGTGTATAGATCACGAATTTCAATGCACGTTTGGTAATCGGCAATGAAACAGTTTGACTCTGTTCTTGAGATATAATAACAAGAAAAAAACCAAAACATTGGTACGTTCCATTAATAATGATAACGACGTAATGATGTTATTGATGAACTGTCAGATATAAAATGAGAACCTCAGTAGTCACAACGGTATCAACAAACTTTATCAACGGGGTTTTAAATCTAGTTTCTTGTCTTGTCTGACTAGAATTAACATTATGAATACAACATACTTAGCATATAAAAATCTGGATACTTTTCGAGATTCATAGATGTTTGCTCGAAGAGTATATTAAGAATGTATTTTTAAGTGATGATCATTAAATGGCCATTACAGTGTTTCAAATAAACGCCCGGCCACACTGCACTTACGCATGCAAAGATGATGTAAAACGTAAAAAAAAAATCTTGCCATCCGTTGAAAAACGCTCTGCATCCGTTGTGTAGTTATTGCATACGTGTTTCATATGCTCTATCCATCAAGCTTCCGTCCATTGTGATTTCATCCGCGTAAAAAGTTTTGAGCTGCACAAAACTTTTAGAATGGATGAACTTTCCGCCGTGTACGATGTAAATCCGCAACATCTACGAGCCACAACCGTTCTATGTCCGTTATCATCTGTTAAACGTCCGCTGTATCCTCTCTGCATCCTCTGGACATCCTCGTAACTCACATCCGCTGCATCTGAAAAGGGAAAGAAGGGGAAAGACAAGGTAAATGGAACGTCTATACATCGTTAGTAGCATGGAAATAGAAAAGGATGTAACCGTTTGCATCTCGTATATAAAGTATTCAAAACGGACAGAGTTTGTATCTGGGATGTATCACGTATATTGAGGATGTCTGTAGTATGTCTAGAGTATGTAGATGGACACCTAGCGGACAACTGATATTTTGTATTTTAAAAAATGGGGAGAAAATCATCTGGATCTCAGTATGAGTCGAGCTGCCGTGGTATACAGACCTTATCACCCTTAGTCTTCATCATTATCAGTTGTTCTTAACCATGGAGCCTGGGGCGGAGAAGCAGACCTGGACTGGGCCTCGAGGGTTTTAGGAGAAGTTCTATAATCTTCTGCTTCATCATTTGGTACTTGACCTCGAGCAGGTCCCTCAGGGTCTGGCTCGTGTAGATGATGAAGGGTTTCCGGGCCGACGATGCCTTGTCCAAGTGGACCATCTGAGAGAGAAGTTCTGTGCTGGTCTTCATTGTATCCATTATCTCCAACAATACACTGTCGTCCTGGCCCTCCAGTCTGCTCCTCTGCCTGCGTCTTCTAGAGCTGGTACTGGATTTGGGGGTGGGTCGACCTCTGGCGGCTGCCGCATGTTCCCCTAATTGTCAGAGCAGGGTGTCATCCTCCACTTGATCCTCCAAGTTCGACACCACGGGGAGTGCAGCTGTCGAGGGGGCGTCTGCTGTGTGGCTCTCTGAAGACAGTAGGTGGCTCCTGGCTTGAAGATGCCTGGCTGTCTGTGAGTTGGCTGAGAGAAAGGGGTTTCAACTGGGCTTCTCCTCGGTGGCAGATCTCACTCTCCAGGAAAGTGCACTTGGCCATAACGTACTTCTCCTGGTTAGTGAGCTTGACGGCGGCCTGCCCGGATTTTTTTTTTATTTATTCATTCATTTTCATTATTAAGCAATGTCCGAAATCTGTTCACTTAATCACAGTGAGACTAATATGCTGTCGTCAAAAAAAAAAAAAACATTATTTATGAAGTTTATCTGAATTTGCTGGATTGGTACATAATTTGAGCAATGACAAAAGTATTGCTATATTGTCAAAATCAAATTCCGTAGTTAGTGTCTCACTTTAAACAACGTTTAAACACCTATGCAGAAAACGGGTCTTTACCCGTTATTGAAAAGATCAAATTATATTTTTTATTTCTATGTTGTTTAACTCCAAATGTTAGTTTAAAGCCAAATGTAGAAACCATACGTTGAAATTACAGTTTGCAGAGATGGCCATGGCAGGAGGTAACCCATTGTCACCTCTTTTATTCAACCAAAGAAAATGTGACAAGGAATATTTGTATACTGGATCCATTCTTCTCTCAGAAAGTGATGAGTACATATGTTGATTTTGTATAAAATACTGTTCCCTTCAAACTTATAATAATTTTATAATAACGGTTATTTTTCTTATTCTTTTTACATGTAATGCTTCAGTTTTGTGTTTCGTTTTTCGTCTGTGATTCAAAATTTAGACTTTGAATCCATACTCTAAAAAGTGATGATTACGGACAGAAAAGAATCTTAATTATACCATTTATTTCTTCTAGGTGTGAAATATTTAAAGTTAGTAAATAAAAAAGCATTATCATCAACATCAATTACATTGTATGTACAACTCAAATATTTACTGAAAATGCTCCGTTACCGCTTTAATAAAGTTTCGATTACAAATTTAAGTATGATGTGTATCTGTTTTACTATCTCTTTCATAGATGATGTGCGTAACATTTGTAGGGAATGCTCCCTTTCTTATCATCCTGAAGACAACTGGGTAAGAATCCATTTTACTTTCTTATATCTTATCAATATTTTGTATCTAGAATTTTAATGTTCACGTTAAGAATCAATCTTTACATATACAAATGATATCTTGAGACCAAAGATTGAAAAAGGACATACACTTGCGAATACTTCAATTTGAATTGTCTACTTGTTAAAAACATCCTTTTCAATTTTAATTCTATGAAAAAGCATTGGTTATGGTATATTTCATATTTTTAGTTTTATTGAATTCGAGTTTGGATTATGATAATGTTGACATGTTGGTATTTCTTGTGTTTTTTTTTTCGGTTTTTTTTTATGTTTATGCGGTCCAATGCAGCTCTTGCTGTTGGTGGCTACACCACCACTGCTCTGTGATGGCAAAGAGAAGCATCGAATATATTAATAGTAAGTCGGTAGTTGTTTTATGCACCTTCTCCGGACAGATTGATGAGCCATGTAAATATATCGACCATAAAGTCCAAGCACAAACACAAAAATCACAAGCGCACAAAACGAATTAAGATTTATCGTCGCTGCAAAAACAGATTCGGCAATTACATGAAACCTCCAAATGATTTTGTCTTCCAATACCGAGAAGTTTATGAATTTTTTGATAAGAAGAGTAAAAAATGAAAGCTATTAATGGCGATAGATATTACCATGTAAGTGCAAATTGTGTTCGCGCAAAATTCTACATCAAATTTCATGCTGACATGTTTAGTATTCCTTATGGCACCGTATTCAATAACACCCGTGAGAAATTGTATAATGCTAATGGTGTCAACATAGATGAAATCCGAAATTAATCTTTATTTTGAAAACGTTTATTAGAATCTTAACATCTTGCAGTTTCGTGGTTCATGAAAAACAAGGCATTTAATCATATCATGTACTCTCCTTTCCGTTAAAAAGATTTTTTATTGGACCTACATTAATATTTTTGTGTGCAAATGTTTGAAACTATGACTCGATCAACATCAAAAACATTGTGAATACCTCATGAGAAAATATTGATATTGAGGAAAGACAATAAGCCAAAACGCTAACAGTGGTAAAGCATTGTATTTATTATTTTCTGTTACAACTACATGCTTGCACACCGGTCCAGATATTGACAGTTGAAAGACGTTCCTTTAAAATCAATTTGCTGTTCTCTCCAACCAATTCTAAACATACACATTTAGTTCAGCGCTGGCAATTACATGGGTTTATTTTTAGGTTGTTAATGTAAACGCAGACATTTTTGGTTCACATTTCACCATTCTTGTAACACATATACACATTGTACTTAGTCGGGGCTCCAAGTATATACTTAGAAAATACATGTATACCTATTGATGTGCAGATGATTATGTAACTAATGATAGAACGTTGCTGTTTTAGTGGCTTGTACTAATTGTATACGAATGACGCTTACCTATTCAGCGAGTATAGCTTTGTAAACATGTTCTGGTGATTTATAAAATAATGTATACCATTACTGGTTAACATGTTGACTGTTCACAGAAATACCATTTTAATATCTCAACAAGGAATTTTCATTTTGTTTTCATCATAACCTTTATGCGCACATCTGTAAGGGATTGTGAGGTGTCATTTACCAAATCACTTGCACCTTATCTACATATTTAACATTTGCTTTCTTTTTCGGCTCATTTCTGCACATTTACAGTCAGGATACTTCTGGCAACACGTACATATTGAGCTATATAATGCAATTATGTGCACCTATACATTATTTGTATGCTACAAATCTACTTGCTAAGTTTCAGTTCGCTTTTTAGTAATTAGGATACCACGGCTCACGTCGTCCGTCATACGTCTGTCAACATTTTCTACAAATCATCAAAAAAGACTGAGTGAATTTGGACAAAATTTGGTCAGAAGCATCCTGGGGAAAAAGTATCAAGCTTCTTTTAAATGAGTCCAATAGGGAAAATAGGGCAAATTATCTAAAATCTTTTTTCTTGTGTAAGAATAATTGGCTTCTGTCATAAGGTGAGAGACATGCTTTTAATCAATTTTATATGAACAATGGGTTCTGGTAGGATTGGGGCCTAACTGTGGATATAAAGCAAAATCTTAACATTCCTGTCTGTTTTGGAATGATCCACTCTTGTGCAGAGTTGATCTGATGTATCCTTGAGTGAAGAGAACTTAGCTTTTTACAACCGATGCATCTAACCCCCTTAAGGAGGAAGGTGGTGCCTAATAGGCGAAATAGATACAAGTGTTTTATGTACTTTTCTTTTAGTTTAATTTGATCGATTTTCGATTTTTAGCGAACGTATGAGAGCGTCTTTTGTTATTAATGATATTTCTATTCATTTATTTATTTTTATTTTCATTTTATAATAATACATAGAGATGCATTGCAGTGTAAGCCTATTTGCTTGTCTTTTGTGTATACATGTGTATTAGGCTTTTGGTATGTCACGTATGAAGTATATTTCTGGGTTTCCTACAAACTGTGTTACTGACCAATGAGATGAGACATTTTACATGTGCTTTGTCCTTAGAGCATCAGTAGTCTGTGACATAAGTCATTGGCATGGTTGTCTTCATGCATTTATTAATTCGAATTGTTCTATTTATTGATTTATATTTTTGTTTTACTTTTATATATCGGTATTACTTAGCATACCCCTGATAAAGTGTAAATCCGGTATGTATAATAGGCTGTTATTTCCACGGGAGGAGTATTCGTCAGCCATCCACTTCCCGTTAGTTACATCGTGACTAATTGTTGACCATGTGTTGGTAGAGCCATGGGGATATTTTGTCAGCCTCTGGTTCAGGTATTGTGGGTATATACCAGCAGTATTAATGCAAATTAAAAGTTCTATTTACATTTTATAGAACATATACTACATCCTCCATTGGTTCTGAACAACACATGAGAAACCCTTCGCTATTTGACCTGAGCTATGTATCCTGAGATAATTAATAGGTGTATCTCACATTAGGCCTGAAGCAGTGACAACCCCATTGACCTAAGGTCAAACTCACTGGCTAAGCCTTTAGCCGTGTCAGTATGTCGGTCATGAGAACGGTCCCCCTACCGGTGTCAATTAACGCTGCGCTGTGTAACAAACCATGCATGAGTACCATACCAAAACTTTCCCCCAAATATACTTATCCTTAGTTATTGTTCTAATGGACATCTCCTATATATACTTAGTTATTGTTCCTATCCGCCTAATGGACATCCCCTATATATCCTTAGTTATTGTTCCTATCCGCCTAATGGACATCCCCTATATATACTTAGTTATTGTTCCTATCTTCCTAATGGACATCCCCTATATATACTTAGTTATTGTTTCTATCCGTCTAATGGACATCCCCTATATATCCTTAGTTATTGTTTCTATCCGTCTAATGGACATCCCCTATATATCCTTAGTTATTGTTCCTATCCGTCTAATGGACATTCCCTATATATCCTTAGTTATTGTTTCTATCCGTCTAATGGACATCCCCTATATATCCTTAGTTATTGTTCCTATCCGTCTAATGGACATCCCCTATATATCCTTAGTTATTGTTTCTATCCGTCTAATGGACATTCCCTATATATCCTTAGTTATTGTTTCTATCCGTCTAATGGACATCTATATATCCTTAGTTATTGTTCCTATCCGTCTAATGGACATCCCCTATATATCCTTAGTTATTGTTTCTATCCGTCTAATGGACATTCCCTATATATCCTTATATATCCTTAGTTATATATCCTTTTATTGTTTCTATCCGTCTAATGGACATCCCCTATATATCCTTAGTTATTGTTCCTATCCGTCTAATGGACATCCCCTATATATCCTTAGTTATTGTTTCTATCCGTCTAATGGACATCCCCTATATATCCTTAGTTATTGTTTCTATCCGTCTAATGGACATCCCCTATATATCCTTAGTTATTGTTCCTATCCGTCTAATGGACATCCCCTATATATCCTTAGTTATTGTTTCTATCCGTCTAATGGACATCCCCTATATATCCTTAGTTATTGTTTCTATCCGTCTAATGGACATCCTCTATATATCCTTAGTTATTGTTCCTATCCGTCTAATGGACATCACCCATATATCCTTAGTTATTGTTCCTATCCGTCTAATGGACATCCCCTATATATCCTTAGTTATTGTTCCTATCCGTCTAATGGACATCTATATATCCTTAGTTATTGTTCCTATCCGTCTAATGGACATCCCCTATATATCCTTAGTTATTGTTCCTATCCGTCTAATGGACATCCCCTATATATACTTAGTTATTGTCCCTATCCGCCTAATGGACACCCCCTATATATCCTTAGTTATTGTTCTTATCCGTCTAATGGACATCCCCTATATATCCTTAGTTATTGTTCCTATCCGTCTAATGGACATCCCCTATATATCCTTAGTTATTGTTTCTATCCGTCTAATGGACATCCCCTATATATACTTAGTTATTGTTCCTATCCGTCTAATGGACATCCCCTATATATACTTAGTTATTGTTCCTATCCGTCTAATGGACATCCCCTATATATCCTTAGTTATTGTTCCTATCCGCCTAATGGACATCTCCTATATATCCTTAGTTATTGTTTCTATCCGTCTAATGGACATCCCCTATATATCCTTAGTTATTGTTTCTATCCGTCTAATGGACATTCCCTATATATCATTAGTTATTGTTTCTATACGTCTAATGGCCATCCCCTATATATCCTTAGTTATTATTCCTATCCGCCTAATGGACATCCCCTATATATCCTTAGTTATTGTTCCTATCCGTCTAATGGCCATCCCCTATATATCCTTAGTTATTGTCCCTATCCGTCTAATGGACATCCCCTATATATCCTTAGTTATTGTTCCTATCCGCCTAATGGATGTCTCCTATATATCCTTAGTTATTGTTTCTATCCGTCTAATGGCCATCCCCTATATATCCTTAGTTATTGTCCCTATCCGTCTAATGGACATCCCCTATATATCCTTAGTTATTGTCCCTATCCGTCTAATGGACATCCCCTATATATCCTTAGTTATTGTTTCTATCCGTCTAATGGACATCCCCTATATATACTTAGTTATTGTCCCTATCCGTCTAATGGACATCCCCTATATATCCTTAGTTATTGTTTCTATCCGTCTAATGGACATCCCCTATATATACTTAGTTATTGTCCCTATCCGTCTAATGGACAGCTATATATCCTTAGTTATTGTCCCTATCCGTCTAATGGACATCCCCTATATATCCTTAGTTATTGTCCCTATCCGTCTAATGGACATCCCCTATATATACTTAGTTATTGTTCCTATCCGTCTAATGGATGTCTCCTATATATCCTTAGTTATTGTCCCTATCCGTCTAATGGACATCCCCTATATATACTTAGTTATTGTTCCTATCCGTCTAATGGATGTCTCCTATATATCCTTAGTTATTGTCCCTATCCGTCTAATGGACAGCTAGGAAATGTATATCCTCGTGGACTGGCTTACAAGACAGTTTTTAATTGGAAAATAACTGTAAGAGCAATTAGATTACCACTTAACTTCCCGGTCACTACATTTCCATCTTAACAATGTCACGGATTGTTTCATATCTTCTAAGATTTGGGAAGTGGATACGTCTGGGTATTGAAATAAACGATACCATGCAATACGATATAAGAGTACTATCATACATAAATTCATGTTAAAATAAGAAATAAAATTAATGCTTATGCAGATATACAACAGGTTAATATCCAATCAATGATTGGCTTTGAAACGTTTTCAACGCGAGGAAAAATCGGTCCATATCAAACTTTGACAGTTATGATTAACGAAATTCAATAGCACCCATCGTGAAATCGCCAAGCCAAAAAAGAATATGCAAAATATCTACTTACACTTGGTATCGAAATTGATGTCTTTTGGATGGATAAAATTTTGTATTTGTTCTTATTTCTATGTCATTCAAATGTTCGGTTGCATCATTCAATGACGTAAATACTCTTGCATAAGAGTACATTTTGACTGCAGATTCTTCCCATTCCTCAATACTAGCAGACGACCATGCATCTTCTGATACCTCGATCGCACTTAACAGTTTTTTATTGTTTTTTCATAGTCCGTCTTTATTTACATCGGTGCTGAGTTTATCAATGGAAATTTCAAGATGTCATCAGACCACGCCCCCATACAAGAGGAAATGTTCGTGTGCTTTTCATTGGCCGAGAGCGCTCCCACATATCTACCGTAGAAATGATTGCGTACATGCTTGTTTTAGATAAAGTTGAGAAAAAGTTATTTAAATTCAGGATTTGTTCCGGTTGAGTGGTTCAGAGCGATTATTTCTTAAGAGCACAAGAAGGGTGACAAGTCCAGTTCAAATTATATCCAAGGTATAAGTTTATTGAATAGTATTGGCAAAGCATACATTTACATCTATACTGAATTCTAGACTGAGTACAACTGATACTGTTTCTGCTGTACGTTTTATTACTACAATGTTTTTTCCGGTAACAACAAACTTTTATATACAACTGTTTCGTTGATTTCCAAAAAGTGTTTGACCGTGTTGATCGTGCTAATGAGCGGTTTAAACTAAGAAAATTAGGAATACTATGAAAACTTTTAAATTCAACTAAGTCTTTATATGAAAAGTGAAATCATGTATAAATCTCAAATGATTCTTCAATAACGAGGTTCGGTCTCTTCCAGGTGTAAATTCTGTCATCGATACACTCTTCGTATTTCAACAATTTTGAAACATTTTTCTATAACACATTGTGACTCGCATTATTGGTTTCAGGACTGAAGTTTTTATCCTTATTCTTTATGCTGACGATATGGTATTATTTCAAAGACTGTTCAGGGATTACTAGATCTGTTTAATAATTTAGAAAGATAAGCTGAAAAATGGAAGCTCACTGTGAATATTGAAAATACGAAAGTTGTTGTTTTCGGAAAGGGGGAGGGGAAGAGGGGGACTGTACATTGTTACAAGAAATGGACTTATAAAGGCAGAGATATTATTTGTGTTAATAAATTTACATATTTAGGGGTAAACTTGAGATTTTATAACAAATTTAACAATGATCAAAACCCGCTTTCTAACCAATGTAGAAAAGAGTTGTTTGCACTGTTCTATTTTATGATTTTAATGAATTTTGTCATGTATATGGTTTAGTAGCTAATTATTTACAGTCCTGTGGAGTAATCCATAGTATAAAGAAATACTTGAGGCCCGTTATCCCTCTAAGTGGATTGTTGATGTAGCCCTCTATCCCCTCGAGTCTTGAATTGATTTTTTAAAAAAAAAAAGGATCACGAGACTTCTATCGACTACTTATTAAAAATGATGTAAACATTACGGGTCAACACAAATGGGGAAGTATTTTTTTATATTTTAGTTAAGAGAAATGGGGCAAAAATATACAGTATACCTTTTAGATCAACTCAAAACACTAGACATCGTTAGTTACAATTCAGGATTAATCACTTTATTTTAACAACCAACCTGTATGCATACAAGATCGGTATTTTAAACAACCCTAACTGTAATTTTTGTAGTAGAGAAAGGGAGACAATTTTTGCAGATGTTATGTGTAACAAAATGAGTAAAAAATGGGTTTAATGGTAACTTTGGTATGGTGTGTATCGTAGAGAGCAGCATCTTAGTTTAAAGTACATCAGGTCAAAAGTCGGTCAATGCTGGACCGAGGAAAAATCCCGTGAGTGACAGGTAGTGATGCACGCCTGATAACGGGCGGGATGTGTACCCCAGTGTTGAAGCACCGTGGCAGAATATCGCCAGTATGATTGATCAGGACAGATAGATGCTCTCTTTTGTATGTCTCGCGCTGGCGAACGTATTTGTAGGTAAACAAGATAAGAAACAAAGTATAAAGTATATCAAAGATGGGAAGTTGATAACGGTTACTCCTAGTTGCACGTGCCTTCCTAATTAGATGCTCCGGGGCTGGGTTATTGTTGTCCAATAGGGACTAGGCTGAAATTAAGTATTTGGGTATTATTTATACTAAGACAATAGCCAGCAGAAGTTAGTATGGAACTCTTTGATATGGATGGGCAGGTGTTTGTCTGCCTTACACAGGTATTTATTTTTGGTGCCACGACATGCTGCTGTATGTTGATTAGGAACTATCTTTTGTACTATGGACTGCAGAGGTGTTTATTTTTGGTACCGCCTGACCAGGATTCGAACGGGATATTGTGTATTTCGCCAGAAATTTTCACCATTCACAAGAATGAGAGCTGTCCCATATAAGGTTGGGCTTCACCTTTCGTAAAAATGAGAAGTGTCACATGTAGGGTTGATGAGAAGCCCAGCAAAGTGTCCCAACAATGTAACAGGAACTGTCACAGCGTAATGAGATATACCATGGGCTGCAGAGGTACAGGCGCTGCAGTGCCCACCTGGGGATTCGGGACATAGTGGATATCGTAGCTGGAGAGTCATGGCGATGACTTGGGATGATGCCGTTTGGAAACGGGAGGCGGGGTTACCGCTTCGGGATAGGGTGTTACCATCCTTCATCTGCGGTAATGAGCTGATAAGGTTCCTTGTAAAACTGGGAGGTACCAGTTCTGTAGATGTTGTACATGTATGACTGTGACACTGTTGGAGCTCCCTGCCAGAACAACCATGTGTTCATGGGAGAAATTGTGGATTGAGGATTGCTACATATGCTTGGAGACAAAGCTTGATACTTTCTTTGGTGAATGTGACGTATGTAACCACTCCTTATGTGACGACTGTTATAGGAAACTATCTAATGATAATTGTCCGTACTGTAGATCAAGTTTTGGACACACAAACCAAAAGGAACCAGACGATAATGGTTCAAAAGTTTTTGCGGTTGATGGCGTGAGCACCAGATTGACACAGGACTTAACTAAGCGGGCCAGATCTAACTGGCATAGAGAATTTCGACTAAGGATGCTGTCGTGAACCGTTGTGGATTACTAAGTGTCATGAACTGTTTTAGTCTTTTACTGTGTGAACCTTTGGATTAATAACTGAAATGCCGTTGCATTAAGAAAGGTCGTGAACTGTTGGATTGTTAAACGTTCACGAATTATTGAATTAATTCTTGTCGTGAACTGTGGTGGACCATTACGTGTAATTATTTCTGACTGGCGAAATATTAATATTTTGGCATGAGTATTGTGTTTTTAGATAGGACATTGGAAAGTACAAGGGACAGCGTAACGCTTATAATTGATTGTGAGATCAATCATAAAAAAACTTGTTAAGCCAAAGAAGACAAACTGCGGAGTAATCGTTCTGACTAACTGGAGTGTTGTTTACAATGGATCTGAATTATCATTATTCGAGAACTGTTGGATTAATTTCATACTTTTCCTACATTTTTTTCGATACATTGCAACACAGTTGCTTTGCTCTATATGTATTTGATTATTTCACTGTGTTGCGGAAGCTCTTCGCTAAAATTAGTATCTCAAAATTAATATAGAATAATACCCTATCATTTTCTCTCTTATTCTAATTTATTCTTTCACTTTCTTCTAAAAAAGCAAAGAAAAACAATACATTGTACAGTAAGACTTCCATACCTCCTCACAACAACAGCTCTCCATAACAACATTACAACTTTGAATATGTCTAATTAACTACTTTAGAAGTGGTTTGTAAATTTTGATATCGTCACGAACTTATGATGATGTGGTGTGAATGATGTACGAGCATACATGCGTGAGTGAATGCTGATATTTATTGTGGTGTTCGTATTCAGGGCTGTACTTATGATGATTTTAAACATACAGAATACAACGTTTTAACTATATCTGTATACACGTGTCCTAGTCGTATTTGAAGTTGAAGTGAACCGATTTCAACTACGCGTGCCCTAAATCAATGCTATTTGTCACAATATTTATACACCTGTAGTTTACATATCATATTTCTAGGTGTGGTTGTAGGTATGAAAACTTGTAGGTGTGAGTGCGTGTCTGTATATGATGCATAATACATGTCCTTGTTTACATGGTTAACTGGTCTATTAGGTGTATGGGGTATGGCTGTTCGCATGTACGTATTACTTGTACATGTAATGTGTATACATGCAAGTATTCTCTTGATGTACATCTGTATGTGTGTGGTCATGTTTTCATGCATTCATGGACGTGAAAATGTATGTTAGTGTGGAGGTGCGCTTCTCATATGTATATACTACTGTTATATTATGTACCTGTCATTGTATTGAATAAAACAATGAATTACAAAAAAAATGATATAATTTGCATCTCATTCTCTATGTGTTTTGTATACGTCGTGCTGTAAATTCTGATTACCATACTACCCTACCTGATCTCCTCATACAACGATCACTGATAATTGATCAGTTAGCAGACGACCGCGCGACTCAGGCTGATTCCTCAGTCGTAATGAACTTTACATAAATTATTTCATCTTTTCTTCAAATCTACACTGAGTGGTATTCATATCTGAACTTCTTCTATACGAAAAAATAGATAACAAAACATCCCTATCTATTTATAGGTCATTTTAGATAACACGAGGAATAGGATAAAGTAGTCGATAAATATAGGATTTGAGTGGGTAACATTCCGATCCATTAGACGTATGAGATGCTCCAACCGCCAGTGCGAACGCCATGGTCAGATCGGGACCGAGGCTCAGTCGCGGCAAATCTACACGTCAGATTTGAGGGGTCCAGGATGGTCTAGCCTCGGTTTAGAGTAACCCAATATGGCTGACAGATGGAAGAGACGAAGGGTTTACATAAAGCTAAAACATTTTAATGTGTTTGATACAACATATGCCGACATTTTGAAGATGCAGAAGAGATAAGTATCAACTAAACTAAAATTTAAATACATGTATGGCTATAGCCAATACCTTGATTGCTTCAAATCTTCCATTGTCGAGGCTTATGTACTAACTGACGTTTTCCTATCACTACTGTAGTCTGTATGTAGAGAAATGTTAAGCCTACAATCGAATGCTGACATACAATGTAACGATGTGCTGTC
Source organism: Ylistrum balloti (assembly GCF_031769215.1). Taxonomy (NCBI): domain Eukaryota; kingdom Metazoa; phylum Mollusca; class Bivalvia; order Pectinida; family Pectinidae; genus Ylistrum; species Ylistrum balloti. The sequence continues at coordinate 1,180,599 of NW_026781909.1, read as the reverse complement.
TACTACCGTCATGTTTTGATCACCTGTGCGTCTTTTTAGTTTTAAAATGAAGATTGCCTTTTGATCAGATCGTTGGCAGGTACGCTCTTTCGACGATGTCGGCCGCATAGCTACCCGAATATTCCTCACCTGTTCCTTTTTGCCCGGTCAATTTCGAACAAACGTTATGTTTCTAAACTGTAAATGATCAGTCATATTGTAGATAATAGCTTTTCTGCAAATATTTTCTGATATATTACGAAGTAAAATATCTCAACAATTGTCGTCTGCTGTTAGCCTATAGGTATGCGTGATCTTTACATGTAGGTCAGAGAGGCGTAAGTACAAAGTAAGCCCCTCAAGTAAACTGTCCCAACTTCACGAAGCGCACCTGGCATTTATTGTTCATATTATATGAACCATTCTCTTTGCATGATAAAATATTAATATTCTATAGATTGATTTAAATGAAGTGTTATAAGTTACTACATGGCCAAAACTGATAAAGAAACACACATTTACCTAGAATTAAACTTTGATTTTAAAGAAAATTATTATATTACAACTAACTTCATGTTATAAAATGTTTTGTAATATTTTTTCCTGGTAACAAAATAACGAATTGCAGATTAAACATTCCACCTAGCAAATAGGTGACATTATAAACATATTTCTTTTAAAATAAAACCAAAATGGTAGTACCAGTACCAAAATGTTGCTATGTAAAGATTGATATGCTTGTTAAGTTGTTCAGTATTATCTTTCAATTACCATAAAAAAAGTAGTTTGTAAAACAACCCTACTAATGCATTCAGACATATTTTTTCAAGGGGCATAATTTCCACAACACATAAAATTATATGAAAAGCACATGGTTTACAGTACTGTTGGAAGCATGGCATGACGATATGTATCTTTTGTATTTAGCAAGCAAATAAGACTCAGAATGGAAGTAAAAACACTAGACTGTTATCAGACACGTAAGTTAAAATGCCTTAGAAAATAAACAATTGCATTCCAAATCATATTATCATATTTTCATACTGTGGAGTGTTTGGAACCTAAATGAAAAGACATTAGTTTGTTTCTAGACAATTTCCATTTTTCTTTGTAGGTCATATGATGAGGGAATTTTGCCATTAGCACTCCCACCTACTGTTGATTTACAGAAGATGACACCAGTTTTTATTTCAGATAAACAGCCATCTGTGTCCTCACCATCACTGGCACGACCTGCCTCAAAGTATGGTTGCCATTGGCCACTGCCTTGCCACCAACTGAATCAACTGCCTTGCTACTTCCATCTGCCACTTCAGCTGTATTGCCATTGTCTGCTACTGCCACTGCATTGCCCTCCTCGTCTGGTCTGTAGAATCCATGCCGCTCTCTCCATCCCACACTGCCTTGTTGACACCACCAGCAACAGAACCAATGTTAGGAGCAGGTACATTATCATTAGGGACAAAATCTTTTTCTTTTGCATTTAAGTGATGTACTGAATTATAGAGGTTTTTATGTTCAGTCAAACCTGTTTATAAAGGCATTTTATTTTGGGCCAGAAAAATGTTGCCCTTAAAATATACCTTTTTATCTGGTTGGGGAAACACTTGTGTTTGCAGCCCAGTCTTGAGAGTGAGATACTCCTGCATTGTAAAGATCTAATTTTGTCATTATAATGTGGGAGAATCTCGCATGACCAAGATTGTTTCAAAAACCAAGGGTTTCCACAACCTGATAAAGCATATGCTCTCAAAATTCCAATGTTTCTATATTATATCAGTACATCACATTTTGCGTCCCAACATTTATATTGATGACAGCTAGTCCTATACTGGGACAGATTGTTTAATGGTTCTGTTGATTCCATCTGTTTGTCTGTCCTTCCATCCTTCTGCTACTTGTTATTCTGGCTTTAACCTACAAACTGTTTCATACTGGAACTTCTTGACACCCGAAATACAACTTTGTGTGATGGTCAGTCACATACCAGAAGTAGGTTACTATGACCTTGACTATGAGCTGCATATAATATGTATTATTATACCTCACTTTCATTAGAAATGTTTTCATTGGTGGAAAAGTGGTCATCTGACATGTTATATATCGAATATCCCATTGAAATTGTCGCTGGCGGTGAATAACCCCAGACATAACATTGCAACCATGGCAGCGGGCAATAACCTTAGGGAAATAACGGCGGGGGAATAACCCTTCGGGGGCTTCCAGAATGCCGGAGATGATTGCGACTGCATAATAGTAGAGCTACTTCACTTTTTTTACTGTTTGAATTGTTTTTTTCATTGAAATTATTATTAGCCCACCATCTAAAATAGATCGTGGGTTATTCAAATCGCCCTGCGTCCGTGGTCCGTCCGTCCATCCGTCCATAAACAATTCTTGTTACCGCTATTTCTGGAAAAGTGCTGGATGGATCTTTCTCAAATTTCATATGCAGGTTCCCTTTGGTCCCTAGTTGTGCATTGTACCTTTTTTGGACTGATTCGCATTCAAGATGGCCGACAGATGGCCATCTTGGATTTTGGAAGTAAAAGTTTGTTACTGCTATTTCTGAGAAAGTACTAGATGGATCTTCCTCAAATTTCATATGCAGTTTCCCCTTGGTCCCTAGTTGTGCATTGTACCTTTTTTGGACTGATTCGAATTCAAGATGGCCGACAGGCAGCAATTTTGGATTTTGGAAGTAAAAGTTTGTTACTGCTATTTCTTAGAAAGTACTAGATGGATCTTTCTCAAATTTCATATGCAGTTTCCCCATAGTCCCTAGTTGTGCATTGTACCTTTTTTGGACTGATTCGAATTCAAGATGGCCGACAGGTGGCCATCTTGGATTTTGGATGTAAAAGTTTGTTACTGCTATTTCTTGGAAAGTGCTGGATGGATCTTTCTCAAATTCCATATGCAGTTTCCCCTTGGTCCCTAGTTGTGCATTGTACCTTTTTTGGACTGATTCGAATTCAAGATGGCCGACAGGCAGCCATCTTGGATTTTGGATGTAAAAGTTTGTTACCGCTATTTCTTGGAAAGTACTGGATGGATCTTTCTCAAATTTCATATGCAGGTTCCCTTTAGTTCCAAGTTGTGCATTATACCTTATTGGACTGATCCGAAATCAAGATGGATGACAGGCAGCCATCTTGGATTTTGAGAGTAAAATCTTGTTACTGCTATATCTGAGGAAGTACTGGATGGATCCTTCTGATATTTCATAGATATTGGTTTCCCTTGGTCCCTAGTTGTGCATTGTACCTTTTTTGGACTGATTTGAAATCAAGGTGGCGCACAGGCAGCCATCTTGGATGTCGACAGTAATACAGCACAAGCATATTGTCCATTATCCACCTGTAACTGACTGCTATCTAATAATACTTTGGGATCTTTTTCAAATGATATTTGCTAATAGGTGCTTAATAAAAATATCTTGTGCCATCATTGAGTACATTCAATGAAGACCAGTTCATGAATATTTACAACACTTGTAACAAACAAACAAAAAATAAACAAATCTTCAAGAACTGAAAGCAGATCCTCAAATGGTGGGCGCCAATTGCTGAAAATGTTGTTTGTTTCGGTATAATAAAATGTTTATGGCCCTCTGTGTCGGGATATATCCCTTCACAGAGGGCCATAATTGTTTCATAGCTTGTTAGGATTATTTACAGTTACTAACACTTTCTCATACTGAAACTTCATACTTGACATATATATATATATGTGGCTGCCTTATGTGCAATTGTGCATCAACTACTTCCACCTGAAATCACATATGCTAACAAGTGGGAAATTTCAACACATATAGAACTAGTTTTTTAAGCGCACATCTTTAGGTCATCTGACCCGAATGTTCTGATGACCTATAGTCATCATGCTTTGTCCGTTGTTGTCCGCCTTGTGCAGTCCGCCATCTGCTGTGCCTAAAATTTTGATTCAAACAACTCAATAACCGTAAGGCCTAGGGTACTCATATTTGGCCAGTAGTATGCTTGGATGAAGGGCTACCAAGTTTGTGAAAATGAATGACCTTGACCCTCATCCAAGGTCACAGGGGTCAAAAGTCTTAAAATCTTTAACAAACTTCTTCTGACTAACCAGAAGGCCCCGGGTACTGATATTTGGCCTGTAGCATGCTGGGATGACGGTCTACAAAGTATTTGGAAATGAATGACCTTGACCCCTTTGCAAGGTCATAGGGGTCAAATGTGTTTAAAACCTTTAAGAATCTTTTGAATAATCAGAAGGTTCAGGGTACTGATACCAGGCCTGTATCATGCTTGGATGAAGATGTTCAAATTTTGTTGAAATAAATGACCTCGACCCTCCTTTAAGGTCACAGGAATCAAATGTGTATAAAACATTTAAGAAACTTCTTCTGACTAACCAAGGCCAAGAATGTTCATAGTAGGCCTGTAGCATGCTTGGATATAAGGTTTTTAAAGTTTTTGAAATGAATTACCTTGACCCACTCTCAAGGTCACAGGGGTCAAATGTGTATGAAACTTTGAAGAAACTTCTTAATAAAATCATTACAATAAACAAAGAAACAAACTCTGAACTTCATATTAGGTCTATTGTCAATATGGTATATTAGACATCTACCAAGCAAATTATTTTGATCATTAATGAAGATGAAATGAGTTCAAAATATTCAAATCTTCTGTTTTTTGCCAGATGAACGTTAAGGCTTATTTGGCCTCTTGATTTCATTTTTCTTAGCATGCTGTGTTCTTATTACATCTAATAGGATGTTTGTTCAGCATTAATGATGAAGCTTTACATGAACTCTTTATAATGTTTAAGGTAATTGCTGTTATTTATGTGTGCCATCATAAACTTCTTCTACTTCATCGATGTCACCCACTATTACTTTGCTTGATTCATGTGTAAAATGTAATATGCCAACATGAAGACATGATTTACAACAATAATTATAAGCATGGTTTCATTCAAGGAAACAAAATTTCCTGACCAGATCATGTTGATAACCAAGAAAGTTTTGAATCATCTTTATCAATCTGTTCCTCTACATACCTGTTCTTATATGCCCTGCGTATGACAGGATGTATTATGGTATGGCATTGTCTGTCTGTTGGAAGGATATAGCAGCAGATATGGGGGCCAGTGGTGGAATTACAATAACATGGGAGCAAGCAAAAGGAAAATTTTCCAAGCTGCTGAATCAGTACAAGGACGTAAAGTCACACAACAACAAATCTGGAAACAGGCGAAAAGATTTTATATATGAAAAAGAGTTGGATTATTGTGTGGGAGGAAAACCAACTGTAAATCCGGTGAGAGTGATTGAGTGTGGAAGCGATGCAGGGGAGAAAGGGAAAAAAATGGGAAAGAAAAGAAGGAGAGAAAGCATGCTAGATGTCATTAAAGAGATGAGAAAGGAAAGAATGGGGGTGCAAGAAAGAAATATGAGAGAGAGACATGATGAGAAATGTGCATTAATGACTAGATTTTTAGATTTGTATGAGAGTCAGGTTAGTGGAAGTATGCGAAGAAGTCCGGGAACAGAGAGAGAAGAGGAATGAAAAGTTTAAGAGAACAGGTGTGAGAGAAACGGAGTATGAAAGTGAGAGCGAGAAAATTACTGCAATTTTGTGTGACACTACATGTATAATATCCAAATGAAAAATGCTTCTGATTATGTTTTATTTGGGCCCCGCACAAAAGTGTGGGTGCCCTTTAGTAATCACTGTCTGTCCGTCTGTCCACATTTTTAGCCCACCATCATTCAAATCTCCCTGCATCCAAATGTCCTCCGTCCATCTGTCGTGGGTCCATCCGTCTGTAAACTATTCTTGTTACTGCTATTTCTGGGAAATTACTGGATGGATCTTTCTCAAATTTCATATGCAGGTTCCCATTAGTCCCTAGTTGTGCATTGTACATCTTTTTGGACTTATCCAAAATCAACATGGCCGACAAGTGGCCATCTTGGATTTTGAAAGTAAAAGTTTGTTACCATTATTTCTGGGAGAGTAATGGATGGATCTTTCTCAAATTTCATATGCATGTTCCCCTTGGTCCCTAGTTGTGCATTGTCCCTTTTTTGGACTGATTTGAAATCAAGATGGCTGACAAGCGGCCATCTTAGATTTTGAAAGTGAAAGTTTGTTATGGCGATATTTCTGAAAAAAGTACTGGATTGTTTCTTCTTAAATTTCATTGTTAGGTCCTGTTGTTAAAAATATCCATGAAGAAAGCACTAAGACATCTGAGTGGAGAATACTAATTATGATTAGCAAGGAATTAAGTGGTAGAACTCGTATGACAGATAACATTGTCTAGCAACTTGAATCCTGTTGGATGCTTGGAGGAAGGGCTACCAAGTTTGTTCAAATAAATGACCTCGACCCACTTTCTAGGTCACGGGTCAAATATGTTAAAAACAACTTCTTCTCAGCAACCAAAAGCCTCAGAATGCTGTTATTGGATCTGTAGCATGCTGGGATGAAGGGCTACCAAGTTTGTTCAAATGAATGACCTTGACCCACTTTCAAGGTCACAGGGGTCAAATATGTTGAAATATACAAACGACTTCTTCTCAATAAGCAAAAGTCCATGAGTGCTGATATTGGGTCTTAAGCATGCTGGGATGAAGGGCTACCAAGTTTGTTCAAATGAATGACCTTGACCCACTTTCTAGGTCACAGGTGTCAAATATGTTAAAATATACAAACAACTTCTCTTCAATAAGCAAAAGTCCAAGAGTGCTGATAATGGACCTGTAGGATGCTGGGATGACATGCTACTAAATTTTTTCAAATGAATGACCTTGACCCACTTTCAAGGTCACAGGGGTCAAATATGTTGAAATATACAAACGACTTCTTCTCAATAAGCAAAAGTCCATGAGTGCTGATATTGGGTCTTAAGCATGCTGGGATGAAGGGCTACCAAGTTTGTTCAAATGAATGACCTTGACCCACTTTCTAGGTCACAGGTGTCAAATATGTTAAAATATACAAACAACTTCTCTTCAATAAGCAAAAGTCCAAGAGTGCTGATAATGGACCTGTAGGATGCTGGGATGACATGCTACTAAATTTTTTCAAATGAATGACCTTGACCCACTTTCAAGGTCACAGGGGTTAAATATGTTAAAATATGCAAATGACTTCTCAATAACCAAAATGATTAGAGTGCTGATATTGGGCCTGTAGGATGCTTTGAGGAAGTGTTACCAAATGTGTTCAAGTGAAAGAAAGACCTTGACCCACTTTCAAGATCACAGGGTTCAAATATGTTAAAATCTGTAAACGACTTCTTCTCAGTAACCAAAAGGCTCAGTGTGGTGATATTGGGCCTGTATGATGCTGGGAGGAAGGGTTTATTCAAATGAATAAAGCCCACTGTTTTAACGGCAGACCTACTGTTGTTAGAGTTTGGCTTGCTTTTTGTCAGATGACCCTTAAGGCCCATGGGCCTCTTGTTTAACAATAACAATCAGTTTCATTGCAAATTCTCTTCTTCATGCCAATGATGCTGCAACATCATCCCTTTTTTGTCTCCCCCTTTCACCACATCCCACATCTGTGTAGCTATGGCCATCATCTGAAGGAACTTCATTAATCATGGTACACCCTTGGTTTGTTCATCGGCATCCTGACCATCACTTGCAATAACAAAGTTAAGAAGGACACAACATGCAAATATAATTTCACAAATATCTGTGATTGAAAGAAGGTTCGTGTAGTGTAGTTTCCTCCATTTTCCCTTTAGAAGGCCAAAGCTGCATTCAATTGTATTTGGGGTTGCATAATGACTATAGTTGTATTTTTTCTGACAACTGGTCAGTGATCCAGTATCACTATATGGTGTCAGTAATGAAACTGGAAGGAGAAAATTTTTCTTCAGGTTAACCATTTAATTATTACATGTATTTTTTTCCCTTTAGTCCTTACAGTTTACAGCTCATTTTACTTTAAAAGTTTTCAATTCATCTTTTAAATTTTCACTGTTAAAAGAACTTGTAATGCGAAATTACAGAATGTATCATCTTTACTTATTTTTCAGTTAAACATTTGAAATCTCATTTTCAGTTAATATTTGATTTAGCGATTTTTCAATAAATCTTTCCAAATGTCGTCCGCTTTATTATCAGCATGATACACATGTATATAATGTTTTGTCAGGAATAATTTCCATCTCCACCTGCCACAGAAGCAAGTGTTTTCAAGTCAAGTTAGATTATAAAGCTGTTGTAATTAGTAAACAGAAGACTGTGAAAGATGAGAGAAAAGTAACTCTTAATCCATGGTAGATTTCTTGTATGTGTTTGTCAACCATCAACAAACTGTGTCCTATTGAAACGTAGATTAAAACACAGAATTGACCTGCATCCATTGATCATCAAGATTACCTATTGCCAGTAAGTTTCGTCTGTTGTCATCCGTTAGCCTTTCACAACTTTACATCCAAAAATCTTTTTAAGTAATGGTAACCAGAAGGCAAATGGTATTGCTATTTGGCCTGTAACATGATAGGAGAATGGGCTACCAATTCAAAGTTTGTTCAAACTATTTACCTTGACCTACTTTTATTATATTCATCCCCCCCCCACCCCTACCACTTATTGCAGAGGGAATATATGTTGGTAAGTAAAACGGTGTGGTTCTGTCTCTCCTTGCATCTGTCATTGCATCACGAATCTTGTGAATTCAATGGAAACAATTTAGCATCTTTTCGCCAAACTTGCTACTTTCAAGGTATTACTATTAGGGGTCAAAATCTTCTGTACAATAACGTTCTGAAATTGAGCCTGTAGGATGCAGGAAGAACGAAGGCTACTAAGCTAATTTCATGTTGAAAATGAAGAACACCTCCAATTTTCTTTTTTTGTCAGATGAGCATAAAGCACATGAGTCTCTAGTTACGAGTATCTGGTATTTAAAAATCATGTTTGTTTAATAAAAACCATGAGTCACTTAAAAATGAAATATGATGCATTCTAATTTTTGTTTTGTTTTTTTTTTTCAAATAAATGTGTACTAGCATGCATGTGTAGTAATTTTGCAAGTTAGATTTCAACATATTCAGAAAGTTATTTACAGTGCTGGGGACTAAGTCAGGCAACTTTGATATATTGTAAAAATCCATGCAGTGCCACTGAGCTACTTTTTCCATTTAGTTTCCAACATTTTTTGTGTAATTTTGCAGTGAAATAACATTGTGCAAATTGTTAACCCAACATACAAGTACATATGTATGTGTATACTTACCAGCTAGGTTGATAGGCACCATCCTCTAATATGTAAGTGCCATTTGGTGTGAGTTCATTCAATTTACTACCAATATCAAACCAACACATCGGTGAAGGTCATGTTAGGATCACAATTAGCCTGAAATACAAAGTATTTGTAAATATGATGATAACTGTAGGTAGTTGTAATATAAACCCTGGTTTGAGTGTGAAATATTATGACAGGGGGTATGTTATGAAGTCTTTGTTAATGCTGAAGCAAAACTTTTGTATAACATATTTAATATCTAATTTTTTCAACATCAATATTAAAAATTCTTTCTAAACAAAGAAAGATATTCAGCTGAAACTTTACAAATTAAACTAAAACTACTTCATAAACACTTTCTGTGCATAAGATAAAACACTATCAAAATACCTAAACTATGTAGGCTTAGGATAGACTTTCCACCTACAGGTAGACTGATAAATATTCTGCCTCGTTGCACCATCTACCTTGGTCCCTATCAATAAACAATAAAGTCTTTAAATCTTCCAGGAACTTTCCTCTCACGGATTGGACGTTAAGTTTGGATTGGTCATCCATTAATGGAAACATCAACACCCAGGTCTGTAGGTTGATCATCAGTCGAGGATTGGTCAGAGACCATGGCATCATCAGATCTGGATCATCTGTTCTCTCTTCTTTGATTGTTCCTCTCTCTTCAATTGTTCCTCTCTTCAATTTTCTTGAAAAAGGATGAGTTGCGTGTAACCTTATGTTCACCTCGTTGCGCTGTTATAACCGATCCTTTTTTGTCTACTACCTCGTATTTCAGTGGATTGAATGGCGTTGGCAGTTTGTTCCTCTTTTCAGCCTTTACAAATACATGATCACCTTGAGTGAGAGCTGACTCTTTTGCATGACGCTTTGTGTCGCCATAGTCTTTCATGTAGGATTTAGATTCGGCATCGTTTGCTCGGAGATCCTGTGCCTTTTTCTGCTTTGCCTCATACTCTGGTAGCTTTGTTCTGAAGTTTCTGTTGAAAAGAGCCTGAGCATGTGGAACTTTGGTTGTGCTGTGAGGTGTCACACGGTAATTGCGTAGAAATTTGAATAGTTCTTGTTTCCAATTAAGGTTTTCTGTAGTAGCAGAACGAACAGTTTTGACGATTGTCCTCATGAACCTTTCTGCTTCTCCGTTGGCTTTTGATGGAAACCAAAGTTTTCCACAAACTCGCGAAATTCGGAAAAGATTCTATCCAGCTTCTGAATTGTTGCTCTTGCTGACGTCGATCGAATAATTTCAACAATGGGAAATCTTGAGTAGTCGTCTATTACTACCAGTAAGTAGTCACCATATGGGAATGGTCCGCAGAAATCGCATGACAAATGTGTCCACGGTAGATCATGTATTTAAGTTATTTGCAGAGGTTCATGGTTGGCACTTGGAGTTGATGCAAGACAAGGTACACAACTCTTGCATGTACTCTGCACAAGTTCATTAATCCCTGGAAACCAAACAAAACTAGAATTGCTCCGAGACCTACTGGACTTGCATCGACCACTATCTCTGTCTTTTTAGATGCATCGAAATAGGGCATAGCCTCTGTAATCAGTTTTGCCTCTAGGTCATCGAATGCACATTGCTCTATGTCTGTCCATTTCCATGGCGTATCCTTGTGAGGACGAGCGCGTAACCGTGATGTGATTGTTGTGAAGTCGGGTATAAATCGCGCCACGTAGTTTGCTAATCCAAGGAGACTGCGTACTTCTCCAGGGTTTGTTGGGGCTATTGCTTCCTTGATCGAGCCCACCTTTTTGGGGTCAGGTGACCCTCCATTTGAGTTGAAGACATAGCCGAAGAATTCAATCTCTGACTTACTGAATTCGCATTTCGATTTGTTTAGCGTTATGTTCTTTTCGCAAAGCCTTTGAAATGTCTTGCACAATCGCTCATAATGACTCTTTTGGTCCGTGGCGAATACGATTATGTCATCACTTATGTTGCGAACTCCTTCAAGCCCTTCCAAGCAACCATGTATTATAGCTTGTGGACTATAGTGAAGCGTACTTCATGCAAAAAATATGTCCACATCGAAGAAGAAATATACGGAGAACGAAACCGTATGAATTATCGAGTTTCTGGTTAACAACATCTTCGTTGAGTTTGGTGGTATGATCTTCTAACATACTACTGGCAAAGCTATGGAAACTAATTGTGTCCCTCTGTCTGCTGACTTGTTTTTGTTGTCATATGAAGCTGAACTTATTGAAGAGCTTATCACAACAGGTCATAGAGACTTTGCAAAACCTTCGATTTCACTTTCAGACATATTAATGACGTCTTGTCTCTGAATAAAACAGAATTTATCAGCCACTTCCATCGTATAAACCCACCTGAACTTGAAATCAAGGACAGGACAAACTTTTCTACATCAGCTGCTTATCTCGGTCTTTTCCTACAGCGAAACCAACATGCACAGCTTTCCACCAAGCGTTATGATTTAAATTTTCCATTTGTGAATTTTCCATATTTGGATAGCAACACACATGCATCCACGACCTATAGTGTATTTCTAGGTCGCAGTTGGTTCAATATTCAAGGGCCTGTTCCCATTATCAGGATTTTAGTGCAACTGGCCGACAAACTCACATTCTCAAAAAATGCAGGTTGATGAAAATAATGGGGAAGTTTTACAGTAGTAATGGTGATCACGATTTCTTTGTGCGTGTTTGGTGATCGTTAATTTGCATGTTGGTTTCGTTGATGTATACCTTGTCCTCAGTTGTGAACGTGAAATTATTCACTTGGTTGGCTAAGATTATTTATTACTACCCATTTGTTTTCTGATCCACACATCTTCTCGTTTTTTCCGATAATATACAATGCGTCACAGTTCTTATATCGGATTTTGTGTACGCAATCTTCGACGTACTCTAGGTGTCGTTAGGATGAACTATGACCTTTCGGAGAGTCTTGTGAGGTTTTATTACTGTTGTAATACCGTGACCTCGATTTCTGACAGACCTTTGATGTAGGGGATGATAACCTGTCCTTTCAATTTATTCTTTTCCTTCTTCCCAAATTCATTGTTAACTCCACATGCATTGATGACACTGTAGATGTGATTTTGGCATTGCTTCTTGACTTGTTCTTCTGTGATACTCGTTTCACATCTATTCAGCAAATGTCGTACAATGCCCACTTTCCGGTGTAAGGGATGTTGCGATCGGAAGTTGAGGAAATGGTCCGTGTGTGTCTTTTTCCTGTTGACCTTTACTATAATAGTACCGCCATCTTTATCTACAATGGTGTCGAGGAACTTGGCGACATTGTGTTGTCGATTTCTTCCTCGCTGGTGGATTTACTTCACTCCTCTGGTTTAAAATGTTGTCCTACTTAACAAATACATGCTAAAACTTACCACAATTTATGTTTAATGTTTATTTTTAATTAGTGAATTGGTATTAGTATTTAAAGATTAAATCTAATTTTGTAGTCTGTAACCCCTGGCTCTCGCAACCCCTAACCCTAATGCAGCTTTGTTCCGTTAGCATTGTGACTTTATATTGTTTAACATTTTAACTTCATTTAATAAAAACATCTTTAAGGCAAAAATCTTATATCACCTTCATCAATTAAACTTTTATATACACAAATTCCAAGTGTAACAATACGACCGTTAACATATCAGCTAATGGATTTTATTGTAATTATTTTATTCTGTACATAACCTTGAGCTATTGTAAAGAAATATAACTATCTCAAACAAGCAAATGTTGCAAAAATGAATTTTCTTAAGGTGAATGTGTTTTATCGTTTGTACTCGCTTGCAGTATTATCTTTAAGAAACTACCAACTACAACTGACATAACTCATGCATCTTTTATTTTCTCCCGCAAAACTCTCTTATTACAAAACCAAACCCGGACAAATCCGGAACAAGGTAAAAACTAATACAACTGCTCAAGATATTCGGATCACTATTTAACAAAATAAATTCTATAGTCATATACAGTGCAGTGTATAAATCAAGATACCTGATTGGATGTAAAATCATAATAGTGCAAGTTGATGTAGATCTTCAGTTTGTAACATCTCTATATAAATTTTATTTAATTTTCGTCTCTCTAATCCCGCGCACGTGACATAGGTGTAAATAAAAGCCTGTGCGGTTAATAGATGTTCAGGGCGATACCGTGCGTTGCCTGGTTGTACCGGGCGGTACTGAGTAGTCGAGTGCTGCCGGGTTGTAATTAGTATCACCAAATTATTACCATACAAGGCCTTCGAGTTTGACTTCTGGACGTCTGCTGTCACTTTTGTCCATCCTAAAGAAAATATCGCCGGTCAATATATATGGCAGCGGTATAACAGTGATGTTTTATCCCAGGTCTGTCACACTTTAATCCACTTCCATGCATGATTACAACTCGACAAGTGTTTCGTAACTTATGTAATTCCGTCTGTGGGTGTCAAGCACTAAGTTTGTGAGTAAGATTACTGTTATTAAAACGTTCTCTCTTCAAAAACGACACTTGCGCAGAAACAGTCCTTCTATTTAAAAACCGCTATGTAGGCAAGGTAACCAAGATATTATAAGTAAGTCAATTAAGAATATTTTAAGAAATGAAGTCTTTAAAAGGTTCAGTACACAATTATATATCATACCCCTCCCCCAATAAAACGGCAAAATTCAAGGGAAAGCATCATTACATCATACATGAAATAAGACGTCTACCCCTCAAACGAAGTCGATTTTATATTTAAAAAAATAAAGTCACACAGATTTCAAATCAGAACTTCTGGGCTTACATCAAGCACCAGAATGCTGATTTTTATAGTGTATCTCCTTAAAAAAAAGACGGAAAACTAGTCAATGACTGCCTGAAGTGCTAAACAATTCCAATCTATTTTTTAAAAGCTAACAGCATTGCTGCAGAACAATTCTAGCAGGAATTCAACAAGTCATATAAAGGTTATTCCATCATTAATAACATTCATGTATCACAAGATGGTGTCACAAAATTACTCCAGAATCAGAATCCAACAAAAGCTGCTGGACAGTATGAAACCAAGATTCCTTAAAGAAATGGTGAATGAGATCTTGCCCATATTGACAATATTATTTGATAAGTCAAATGAGTATGGTACTGTACCATCTGACTAGAAAGTGGCAAATGGGTTTCCCATATATAAAAAGGCTTGAAGTAAAACCCTGAAAATTATCAGCAAATATCTCTCACATGCATCTGTAGCAAGTTCCTTGAGCACATCATTTTTGTGATATAATGTCGCATGAAACACAATATTATTTCCCATTACAACATGGCTTCCGTCAGTCTAGATCCTCAGACACACAACTTACTGAACTTTTAGGTCACCCGAGACAAAGTCTCAAAACTAATCTCCTAACTTCTGCTAAATGACACCCCTTTCCCCATCTTTGCTCCCTCCTGTATATTGCACATACCATTTATATTGACACAATCTTCAGTATGTTGAAGGAGGTCGATTAATATTGATGTTGATCTAAACTGAATAATTTTGTTAAAAAGAGTCACTTGCACGAAATTTATAAATGAATTAATTTTTCATAAGAAGCTTAAGGTGTCTGTCTATGAGGTGTCCTGCTAGTTTCTGGTAGGAAAACAATACTGAATAAACAATTAGTACCTAATATCTGTTACAGCAGTGTCACTGGAAACATTAAGTCTGTGGAAAGTTATTGTAATATAAAACATGACTTATACACTAAATCATTCATATTTATGTATGATTTACGATACAAGCATATGATTTTCATTTCACATAAGACAGTACCTGAGTTGTATGATGATGATGTTACAGCGTTAATTTTGATATGCGGCAATTTATTTCCTTTAGAGTAAAAAGCGGAAATGGCAAGAAAATCTGGCAGAAATCAATTTCTAAAGAATAATGTTTTAAAAAATTTTGTGAACCTGCTAACATTTTTTTTCTCATAAAATGAAATACCAAATTATCTTACTACCTCCAAAAGTTAAGGATTGTCCTCGATGAAAACCTTTCCTTTTCTCAAATGGAACTTGTAATTTATGTAGGAATAAGATTGTGACTTTGACAAAAATAAAGTGTGTATCATTCCAACAAAAAGGAAATATTTTGTATCAAATTAGCACTACGATTGATGTCTCTAGCTTATCCCAATCCACATGAAAAATCCATAAAGAAAATGTTTCTTGTAACCATAACACATTTTCAGTATATTTTTGTCAAAAGATTTGATCAAACTTGACACTAAGGTAAAAAAATGTCATGAAAATTGGTTTGTTTCAAAGTTAACATTGCCACTTTTAGAAGTATTTTAATCTTTTATTTCAGCTGATGTCTACAACTACCAGGTCACCAAGCTTCCTCTTTGATTTTAGAATGAGTTTCAAATGAAGAAGTTTCCATGCCGACGACATTTGTGAAGACCAATTTATATCTGAATAGTCATTATGTATGTGGTTTGGACTTCATGTCGAGTTTTCCCTTTGTGGAAAAGTATCCTCAGTAAGTCAGAGTTAGGATCACATCAGGAATGGAAAAAATTCTCCACAATTATATCAACAAAGAGTTGGAATGATAATTTTTCAAGCCATGATACTTCACCACCATCAACTGATTTGTGCTTAATGCAAGGGAAGAAAGTTTGTAGAATTCCTATACTAGGATACGCCTTACCTCACAAAATTAATTCTGGGACATGTAATTCTATAGGTAATACTATCACACAGTATCGTTGCTTCTCTGATAATTCCAAAGTCGTGACTCCACAGGATGTTTTCTCAGATGAAAATAAAAGCAGAGTTCTAGGAAAACTTTTATCAATGAAACCAGTGAAAAGAGTTGTGCCTTATTATGAAAACCGAAAAGCTGCAGCTGTCCTGATACCGCTTTGTTATGTCAACAACGAACCATCCCTACTGTTCATGGTCAGGTCTTGGAAAGTTCCTGTACACAAGGGTGAAGTATGGTGAGTATTACATTTCATTAATATAGATATGAAAGCAAAATAATTATGATGGACACTGTCTGTCCAGATATTAGGAATTATTTACAGTAGGGCCGAGATGGCACAGTGTGAAGTGTGTTGGCCTTACTATACATAACCACAGTAAAGAACAGAGGTATGTGGTTCAACTCTCCTTATCTGTGGCAGTTTATATTTATGTCACTATGGCATAGCTCACCTGGCCCTTTCAACCAGATGAGCCATCTTGAATGTTGCCATTTACAAATTATTATCACTATATCATATGAGTTCTGGATGGATTGGTCTCATTTAATCTATGAAAGGAAGGTTTCCTTTGTCAATATTTTTTGCAAAGAATGTAAGACTGATTAAAAGAGGGTAAAAGAAGATCCAGCTTACTAAGAACTCAAAAAGATCGTGGATTGGTGGGTGTCGATATCCCTGTGGGACCAAAGTATCTCCTTCTCTGTTTAGAAAGATGGTAGTAAAAGGTGACCCTCTCTTGAACTAAACAAAAGTATGAAATAGTTTCAATACAGTTCTTAATTTGATCTTTTTTGATGACACAATGTAGCATAACTACATTAGCATCTTCAACACACCATTTTTTGCCTTTTAAATACACATATAAATGAACATATCCAAAGGTGCAAAAGTTGTTGGTGTTGATGTTAACACCACCATCTTGGCTAAAATAGATATACCTCTCCTAAACTCTTAGGTTTGTTCTAATATTTTTGAGAATATTTCCAAATTCTACAGTCTGACACACAATGGTGCTATTTGTTGGATTGCCTGTGTTAAAAGTCTGCCCTCGGGCCATCACTAGGACGGTAGTCCCAGATTTCTGTAGGAATGGCTGTGTTTAAAAGTTTGACCCCAAGCCATCACTAGGACGGTAGTCCCAGATTTCTGTAGGAATGGCTGTGTTTAAAGTTTGACCCCAAGCCATCACTAGGACGGTAGTTCCAGATTTCTGTAGGATTGGCTGTGTTAAAAGTTTGACCTTGGGCCATCACTAGGATGGTAGTCCCAGATTTCTGTAGGAATGGCTGTGTTTAAAGTTTGACTCCAGGCCATCACTAGGACGGTAGTTCCAGATTTCTTTAGGAATGGCTGTGTTAAAAGTCTGACCTTGGGCCATCACTAGGATGGTAGTCCCAGATTTCTTTAGGAATGGCTGTGTTAAAAGTCTGACCTTGGGCCATCACTAGGACGGTAGTTCCAGATTTCTGTAGGATTGGCTGTGTTAAAAGTTTGACCTTGGGCCATCACTAGGATGGTAGTCCCAGATTTCTGTAGGAATGGCTGTGTTTAAAAGTTTGACCCCAAGCCATCACTAGGACGGTAGTCCCAGATTTCTGTAGGAATGGCTGTGTTTAAAGTTTGACCCCAAGCCATCACTAGGACGGTAGTTCCAGATTTCTGTAGGATTGGCTGTGTTAAAAGTTTGACTTTGGGCCATCACTAGGATGGTAGTCCCAGATTTCTGTAGGAATGGCTGTGTTTAAAGTTTGACTCCAGGCCATCACTAGGACGGTAGTTCCAGATTTCTTTAGGAATGGCTGTGTTAAAAGTCTGACCTTGGGCCATCACTAGGATGGTAGTCCCAGATTTCTTTAGGAATGGCTGTGTTAAAAGTCTGACCTTGGGCCATCACTAGGACGGTAGTTCCAGATTTCTGTAGGATTGGCTGTGTTAAAAGTTTGACCTTGGGCCATCACTAGGATGGTAGTCCCAGATTTCTGTAGGAATGGCTGTGTTTAAAGTTTGATCCCAAGCCATCACTAGGATGGTAGTCCCAGATTTCTGTAGGAATGGCTGTGTTAAAAGTCTGCCCTTGGGCCATCACTAGGATGGTAGTCCCAGATTTCTGTAGGAATGGCAGTGTTAAAAGTTTGCCTCTGGGCCGTTACTAGGATGGTAGACCCAAATTTCTGTAGGAATGGCGGTGTTAAAAGTCTGACCTCAGACCATCACTTGGATGGTAGTCCCAGATTTCTGTAGGAATGGCTGTGTTAAAAGTCTGCCCTTGGGCCATCACCAGGATGGTAGTCCCAGATTTCTGTAGGAATGGCGGTGTTAAAAGTCAGCCCTTGGGCCATCACTAGGATGGTAGTCCCAGATTTCTGTAGGAATGGCAGTGTTTAAAGTTTGACCCCAAGCCATCACTAGGACGGTAGTTCCAGATTTCTGTAGGAATGGCTGTGTTAAAAGTCTGACCTTGGGCCATCACTAGGATGGTAGTCCCAGATTTCTGTAGGAATGGCGGTGTTAAAAGTCAGACCTTGGGCCATCACTAGGACGGTAGCCCCAGATTTCTGTAGGAATGGCTGTGTTAAAAGTCTGCCCTCGGGCCATCACTAGGACGGTAGTCCCAGATTTCTGTAGGATTGGCTGTGTTTAAAGTTTGACCCCAAGCCATCACTAGGACGGTAGTTCCAGATTTCTGTAGGAATGGCTGTGTTAAAAGTCTGACCCCAAGCCATCACTAGGATGGTAGTCCCAGATTTCTGTAGGAATGGCGGTGTTAAAAGTCAGACCTTGGGCCATCACTAGGACGGTAGTCCCAGATTTCTGTAGGAATGGCTGTGTTAAAAGTCTGACCTTGGGCCATCACTAGGATGGTAGTCCCAGATTTCTGTAGGAATGGCGGTGTTAAAAGTCAGACCTTGGGCCATCACTAGGATGGTAGTCCCAGATTTCTGTAGGAATGGCCGTGTTAAAACTCTGACTTCGGCCATCACTAGGATGGTTATTCCAGTGTTGCTGCAATAGATCCTCATGTCAGGAGGTATATATAGTATGAAGTGATTTGTTGATTTTTACTTTTTTTTTGTTTGTTTTTGATGTTTCTCAGTACACATAGATCATAAATCATAACATTTTTTCCTGGTCGAGCAAGACACTTTACCAAGTTGTCTGGTTAGCATGCTGCATGCCTCCCACATGTTGTTCAGTTAGCTAGCCACCAGCTACTGCAAGGAAACCATGCCTCAAAATGACCAAGTGGGTGTTGGTGGTTCAATAAACAAAATAGAAATAATGGTTATAATAAAATCATTCACTCACAGCTTTCCAGTACACAACATTCAAGTTTCTATTTTCTATCTGATATTTTTCAACATTATGTGGTTAGTTTTCCAGGTGGAATGAAAGATGATGTTGACCTTGACCTTTCCCAAACTGCCTTGAGAGAAACATTCGAGGAGATTGGTCTTTCAACTGAGAACGTAAACATTTGGGGAAATTTGCCGAAGATTCCTAGTAAGGTGAGAGTCAGCTACATGGGCATTTTTATGTAATTTATAACTTGTTAGTGGTGTAAATTATGTAAATGTAAGAGTAATTTGATTGCTGCCTTGTTGAATTCCAATTTCATATACTACTGGTACTATATATTTTTATACAACTGTAGTTTATTTTTACATAAATTTTATAGCAGCTTGTTTCAGAATGAATTGGGATAATTAAGTACATCTGTCACATTTTGAAAAAGGTCTGGAAAAAATTCTTTTTTTAACATTTGTATAATACTCTTATTTGGCTTGATTAAACATATTTAAAGCTGTAAAACTGGACAAAAATATTGGTATGGGTGAGGTTGTTCTTTCCCTAGAATAAGAAATTATGTAACTGAGGACAGTCTTTTATTTCATATCCAGATGTATCAGTTTGAAACAATGTGGGATAGAGGGAATTCAGTAGGATTAATTACACGGCTTTGTTTCAGAAGGATGGGAAAATTGAAGTTACTCCATATTTGGGATTCTGTGGTGATATGGATACATCTAAGCTGGTGTTGGATGATTCAGAGGTAACAAGCCTGGCTGGTCATAAGGCATTCTATGTTTTGTCTATATAATAATATCAATGTTTGACACAGAATAAACAGTAATAACACAAAGAAAATCTGAAGAATAAATGCTGATTTTGATAGTACCTACATATGTAGCTCTCTCTATCAGTTCGATCTTTTGTCTAGGCTACATATGTAGCTCTCTCTATCAGTTTGATCTTTTGTCTAGGCTACATATGTAGCTCTCTCTATCAGTTTGATCTTTTGTCTAGGCTACATATGTAGCTCTCTCTATCAGTTTGATCTTTTGTCTAGGCTACATATGTAGCTCTCTCTATCAGTTTGATCTTTTGTCTAGGCTACATATGTAGCTCTCTCTATCAGTTTGATCTTTTGTCTAGTAGCTCTCTCTATCAGTTTGATCTTTTGTCTAGGCTACATATGTCTAGGCTACATATGTAGCTCTCTCTATCAGTTCGATCTTTTGTCTAGGCTACATATGTAGCTCTCTCTATCAGTTTGATCTTTTGTCTAGGCTACATATGTAGCTCTCTCTATCAGTTTGATCTTTTGTCTAGGCTACATATGTAGCTCTCTCTATCAGTTTGATCTTTTGTCTAGGCTACATATGTAGCTCTCTCTATCAGTTTGATCTTTTGTCTAGGCTACATATGTAGCTCTCTCTATCAGTTTGATCTTTTGTCTAGGCTACATATGTAGCTCTCTCTATCAGTTTGATCTTTTGTCTAGGCTACTCTCTCTCTATCAGTTTGATCTTTTGTCTAGGCTACATATGTAGCTCTGTCTATCAGTTTGATCTTTTGTCTAGGCTACATATGTAGCTCTGTCTATCAGTTTGATCTTTTGTCTAGGCTACATATGTAGCTCTCTCTATCAGTTTGATCTTTTGTCTAGGCTACATATGTAGCTCTCTCTATCAGTTTGATCTTTTGTCTAGGCTACATATGTAGCTCTCTCTATCAGTTTGATCTTTTGTCTAGGTACTACATATGTAGCTCTCTCTATCAGTTTGATCTTTTGTACATATGTAGCTCTGTCTATCAGTTTGATCTTTTGTCTACTATATGCAGCTCTCTATCAGTTTGATCTTTTGTCTAGGCTACATATGTAGCTCTATCAGTTCGATCTTTTGTCTAGGCTACATATGTAGCTCTCTCTGTCTGATGATAGTTTTATCTTGACTCTAAATATGCTAATTGTGGGATGTTTTCTTTTCTTCAGGTGGACACTGTGTTTACTAGGACTCTCACTTCTCTCTGTGATCCCGTCAATGTTGGTTCTACTCAGTTTAGTAATGGGTACACCCTGCCTGTATTTCTGGGCGGGGAGTTCAGGATCTGGGGAATGACTGCTATCCTGTTACATCAAGCTCTGACCATCCTTGCTCCAGGAATGTACAATTATAAGCTACGACATGTACGACCATTACATACCAAACCTTCTTGATGACGGTTTCATTTTAACTGTAATCCATTCATGATTTGTACAATGTTTTAATTTGAAAGTAATTATATACAGACTAATGATGAGTTGTGGAGGGTTAATGTGACTGCTGTTGATTATATTATGAAAGACATGACAAATTCTGACATTAATTATTGACTATTAATTAAGTATTTATAAAAGTAAATGATGGGTGTCAATTTGACAGGAACCATCTTCAAATCAGGTACAAAACTTGTTAATGAACATATCACTTGTTGAAAACAATCTCGTTGATTTTCAAATAAATTTGAAAACATTATTGCTGTGTTTGTTGTAAAAAGAACATGTGTAATTTGCATTGTTTTAAAGTTACTATATATTTTATTACCTTCAGTTCACAGAAATAACATTTTAGATTATTTCTCCTCGCTCGGATGTCAAAGTCACTGCATGTTTACAAAGTCCTATCAAAATCTAGGTGAAGAAAATAGGAACACTTTACAGTAGCACTTGCCAAAAATGGCAAAGAAAAATATTTTTACGACATGACAAAAATTGTTCTTATGAAATTCTTTGACAGAATTATAATGACAATAGCTGATTTTGATAAAAAAAAAGAGTTTTTTTTTTTTAATTTGTATCAACTCAATTAGAATGATTACTGTTTTTTCCTCCAATTTCCACACAGGCTTCACTGGTCAGCAAGGTCAGATTGAACTTGTAATACAGGATAGTAGATCTAGAATTATCACACATCCAAGTCATCATCAGGATCTTCCTCATCAAAGTCATCTGCCTCGTCTGGCTGGTAGAATATCTTCCCCTCACCGACTGACTTATTTAATGTTGCTTCTATCCTGTTAAAATAGGATGAAGTATGACGGAATTAGAGATGAGGACTGGTGTTTTTTGGCAAATCACAGAATCATAAAAGAAATTACACACTAAAATACAGAGTAGACTTGTCTCTATTTCATCTTTTCCTTTAATGATGTAATTTTGTAAGATCTTATTGTAAGATATACACTCTTAGGTGCCTTACAGGTTTATAACTGTCAGTTCAGTAATAGATAAATGTGACAACTGATTTTTGTATTCAAACACAAATTTAAAACTGAAGCTCACAACCTTTTGAAAACAATCATTTTTTTTTGTGAAATGAGTGCAAACTTTTGAGGGTTGGATCAATTTGCAACTGGAAACATTGTGCTTTGACACAAATATCAGACATCAAAATCTCAACAATTACACCTTTGTTGTACTATTATTGTAACAAGGTACAGCTCTGAACTTGCATTATTGTCAGGACCAATTTTAGATTTATTATAAACAATGACCTTGATCTTTTCACTCAAAAAACAATTTCAAGCATGACATGTGAAGACTGAGTTTAGTCAAGTTTTTTTTTGGTAATTGGTGATCCTGATCAATTTTCTATTTATAGTAAGTGAACTTGATTTTGGACATTTTTACTCCAAAGTGAGCACTCCTGAAGGGAAGGCAGCATGTGAAATTGGACTTTGATAGGTCGAAGCAAATTCAAGTTATTGTCCAGAAATTGTCAATTTCATGGTTATATGACTATATGCTTTTTTTTGACACTTTATTCTGTGGATAAATCTGGCACACAAAATCCATTACTAATAAAATCCATGTCAAGTCGTGATCTGTTTATAATTTTCTGGAATCCCAGGAAAATTAAAACTTAGAAATTAATGATTTTACTGTACTAAAGAAAGAGAACATAACAGATGTGAAATCTGCAAGTAAATGTGTAATAACCATAGAGTAGACAAGGAAATTCACATTTCTGATAACATTAATTGATTTGTATGGTGGTTTTGATTTGTATGGTATGTGGTTTTGATTTGTATGGTATGTGGTTTTGATTTGTATGGTTGTTTTGATTTGTATGGTTTGTGGTTTTGATTTGTATGGTATGTGGTTTTGATTTGTATTGTGTGTGGTTTTGATTTGTAAGGTTGTTTTGATTTGTATGGTATGTGGTTTTGATTTGTATGGTATGTGGTTTTGATTTGTATGGTATGTGGTTTTGATTTGTATGGTATGTGGTTTTGATTTGTATGGTTTGTGGTTTTGTCTTCTTGAGTTCAATCTGCAATAAGCCAAAGGGGCAAATATATTATCTCTAACTAATTAAATTCTTGAAGTGGGCATATAACAGATCATAGCATTTATTCGATAGTATTTCTGCTGAACAACAAATAGAAGTTATTTCAAGGCAAAGGGATTATTGCTGGATAAACAGTGATATGCTTATAGCTATACAAGAAATCTGTTTTATTTGAAAGCACCTTCCAGAATATCAGACAAAATCAATATTAGAATGCTATTTTTCTGGAGTGTTTTCATAAATTTATCCCCTTTGTCATTAAATAGCGTTATAGAATTGAATGTCCTGAGGTTGGCTATATATTGTATATATTACATATATTGCCTCACCTGTCCTGGTCATAAGTATATGGAAGTTTCACCTGGCTTCGTGCTTTCTTCTCCTGATCAGTCAATGACAGGTTAAAGGTCAAATTAGCAGCAGGATCTACCTACAAGAAAACATTTTCAAAGAATTTTTTTAAAACCAAATCATAACATGAACAGGTATTTTTTAACTTCTGTGGGAGGCAATTTTGATTACTAATTTTATATTTGTTATCTTATATCTTTCAACAAATGATTTCTTAAGGTTTTTTTGTGTGGGCGTTTTTTTCTTTTTTTTTTTTTTATTTCAAATTTTTTCAAAAGTTTTTTTCTTTCTGTACATATGAAATGAAAAGAAGCAAATGCTGTGCAATTAACTAACAATTAAGGTTTTTTGATCTTACACAAAGGAACAAGTAACAGTTTATTATGTCAGTTGGATGTCAGCTTCTGGTTTAGAAACAAGAACAAGCTACGGTGGTGAAATCAAAACTTATGACTCTGACAACAAAGAAGCCGAAAGAATAGTTTTTTCTCACAAAAATTTATACGAAATGTTTTCAGCTTGACAAATATACCTTAAACCTAATACAGTATCTAATTAATAATGCATATATATACACTTTTATCTACACTGTCAAGAGTTATCCATCATATCTAGCTAAGTCTTACTTTTATATATGTACATATCAAAACTTATCCATTCTTAGGCCACCCCAGATATGAACTAACCAATCAGAAAGAAGAACCGTCAATGATTATGCTTACCATGTGTTATAAATATATCTCTTTGCTGATCAACTTATTCTGAGGCCTCTGATAATGTGTTTAAGTTAAATACTGAAAAATCTGAGAACAGTAATCAATCAATCATTACCCTGATCTAGTAATATCATTTACATATGCATGAGTATTTATGAAATTTATTGAACATCGTCACATCAAAATTAACATTTCTAAATATTTATTAATAACTGATTAACTTCATAGAAACCAAAGTATGTTAACACATCTTAAGTCATGAAAACCCAACAAAACCAGGTATAAAGTACAAGCAGATAAAAAATTCTTTAAATGAGAGTGCATCTAGTACCTGTCCGGTAGGTTGTTGTGGTGTTTCATCGATAAGAGACTTCAACTCCGTGATGTTTTCAATCTCAAATTGGTCACTAATGTTGAAATGCTCTTTCTAAAAAATAAAACCAAAATTCAGTTACAACAGTTGAATTTTCTAAATCATCTGACAGAGAATGCACTCAGTTAATAGTATACAATCCTGTCTATAATGGTCAGTCAATGGAGCAGAGAAAAGTGCCCATCTTAGACAGGTGACCTTTATGTAGAGGATCAATTACCATAACATTCATTACATTGGGGCTCGTTACCAACGGCTATTATAGACAGGTGTCTGTTATAAACAGGGTATACATGTGCTCCTATAAAGAGCTTAGTTTGGTTATAAGGCACACAGAAAAGAATCATCACATGACTTTGTTTTCTTGTTTAAACACATCTTGAATATAAAACACAAGGGCCGTCAGAGATGGATTATGCTCCCCTGATGGGACAAAAGTATGAAATATAACAAAAGGCAACAAGAGAGTTATGATTCTTGTGCACTGCTCTTCTTCTTGTTGACATCTATCTACCTTATGAAGTTTAGTGTAATGCTCAGGACAAAATTTAAGTTTGAGAAATAACAAAGGGCAATAACTCCAAAAATAATGCAAAAGAGTGCCATAGTTCTTGTGCACTGCACTTCTCTTTGTTGAGATCTATCTTCTTATGAAATTTTGTGTTGATGACTCTTAAAAGTTTTTGTGTTATGCTCCAGACAAAATTATAACGGACAGACGTACAGACAAGGCGGCAACTATAACTCTCCATTCAGGGCCTTAAAATTCAATGATCTCATAAGGACCCACCTATACTTAATTATTTTTTTGAAGAACCAATATCAATGAACTCACTTAGCAAAATTTTCTTACAATTCGGATGATTTTTCCGGAGATCTTTTTATGAAGAGTAGTACAGCAGAATTCATGTCCTGCAGATTGTGAAGGTGACGTTCTAATTACTGTTGATGCTGTGTGCTCCACCAGACTGAGGCTGTTACTTTCATGCAGATCATGATGTACCAATGCAACAACATGTTCAATGGAAGCTCCTGTTAAAGACAAATTAAAACTAGATCATTTACCACACTCTCCAGCAGGATTTCATAAGATGTATCTTCCTTTTATTTTTGCTACTTGTATATATACACCTAGGAACATTTCTAATCAGAACACCGTTAATTTAATATGATCAAACAGTATTTATATAAACAACAAGAGTACCTCGGAACTGTATGTGTCACGGTCACCCAGAAATTGAACTGGATGTGCAACGATCAACCATAAAGTTGTAATACCAAATTTCATTTCTATAACTTGAAGCATAACCAAAGAAAGTCAATATTCCCAGAGAATTTTCTAAGTTCAAAGGGGCATAACTCAGCCAAGAAGGGTCACAGACACCCAGTTATCAAACTTAATCTGTACCCTTGCAACAACGACGACGCTGACGACGATGCGTGATGATGGACAAAGTGATCCCTAAGTGTCCGCCAGCTCTGCAGGTGACACAAAAACTCCGCTTTGTTACCTATATCTATCCAGCAATACACCAATACCTGGTCATACCACCCAAACCTGCTGCTGTTCAACAAAATCACCAACACAAATGATGTTATGGTTCTGTGGTAAGTCCACTTTCTGACCGAGCCAGAGGTAAGGTGATGAGATTAGCAGTGATAAATCTGGGGGGGACCAAGCGACCAAAGGCAGTGGTACACCTGGTGGGAACAAATAGGGCCAAGGGTGCCATGGGGGCTAAAGGGACTAAGGGGACCAAGGGAACTAAGAGGACCAAAGGGACTAAGAGCTTCATTTAACTGAAAATAAACCATCTATTTTTCCATTCAAATTTACATAGGATGGCACACTTTCATTTTTGACAATAGCTCTCAGCTCCCAGGGTTTTCCCTCGGACCTCTGGCTTAAAGCATGGCAAATACATGTAGTACAATGTGACTGACTGATAGAAGCATACCTATTCTATTACCGTCCGACAGCTTATGAAGAGTCTGACAAGTATATGGCACTGGTCGGAAGAGAAGTAGAGAACTCAAAGAGTCAATCACTACAGCAACCTTCCTGTCCTTGTGTAGCTTTCCCTTGGCCATGATGACTTTGGTGAAGTCTGAATCCAGGCAGTGTTCTGATTCTTTCATTTTGAGAAAGGCATGTTGGTAATTATGATGAATTATTCTGAAAATGAAAGTCTAGCTATAAACACTTATGTAAGGCAAAGAACGAACATAATTGATTTACAAACTACAATCCTCTTATGTGGCATGTGAATGTCCCTGGATTGATCAACAATCTGTCAACCTAATTTTTCTCTGGCTTCTACACTATACATTAGACATTTTGATGGACAGGTGCCTGGTGTCAAGTTTCTAGCCTCTGGAGTAGTGGGATAGGAAACCCTGGTCTTTAGAACTAGTTGTCGTTATACTTTCTGAGTCTGTAATATTGTACACCTAAATAATGTACCAGTAATGTGACAATGGAACACAGACAAAAAATGGAAAATAAAACAATGGGTCCAGGTGATACTGAAAAGGATTCTTGATGGCTGAGTGTTTGGTTTTTGCAATATGAGACAAAAACAAATGGTACACAAGATTCTACTTAAGTACATTTTAGAAAAGAATACTGAGCAGGTCAGTCAGGGAAATCATTTTGTATTTTAAGTGTTTTTTAAATAATGATATATATAGAAGAAATCTTGATGACTCCTTTGTTGAAAACTGTCAAAAAAGATTTAGGTTAGGCTGGAAAACACATGTTCTTCTTTAAAGGCTTAAGGTTCCCCAATCCCCTTGAGGGGTTCGTCTTTTTCACTTTTAAGGAAGAAATTGTGTAATAGTGATATCTTGCATATCAAATCAACAAAGGAAACCAAAGTATTTTCAATATTTTTTTCATTAATAGAAACTCTTATCCCCATCAGGGTGAGATGGAGGATCCCAACCTGAGGGGGAAGATTATCAAGTTATCAAACTTGAGGCTTGTAAATGTTTGACAGATTAACATACTTTCATTTACATACTTAATTATAAGCATAACAGAGAGTAACCTTCAATAATGGAGACATTGCTCGTGTTATGTTGTTATGAATTTTATTTTCATTGTTTTTTTTTCTTTTGCAATTTAATTTTTCATGGAGGTCATGACATGACTGTTCTCTCCTCTATTGGTTTTAATTTCACCAGGATTAATTTTTCAGTTTTACTCCATCCATTGATATTATGGAAAATCGAATCCTTGAAAATGACAACTTTTACAGGTTTAAAGAAAATTTGTCCTGAACTGGTTATCAATTAACACATATATAGCCTTTTGTACAAGTTGTGCTCACTAACTTACTTAGTCTTTGCCTCAGCTGGCACCACCTCTAGCATTGACTGTGACTTTGGATCTAATGTGATCACGTGAATTTCATCCACCCTGAAAAACAAATATTATCACTATATGAAATGCCAGCTTATTTATTTCATAAATATGAGAAAAATGCAATCCACTAAATGTATTACCCAGGTAATCTCTCTTGTTGTCTCGCATGGTGTTTGGTATTAATTTGAAAGAAAATTGAAGTACTGTAAATTCAATCATTTTTGTGGAGTATTTATTTTGGAGTATTAGACTTCATGAGCTATATTTATCCACAGAATCAAGTAACTACAATCTGTGTTTTTTTGTTGTTGTTTTTTTTTTTTTTTTTTGAAAACCACAATAACTGAACCCCTCATAAATATAAGATTTTACATCATGAAGAAATCCAAGATGTTTGGGTAGGTGACCTCCTAACCTTTTTATATCCTGCTTTGGAATCAAATCTTAAGTTTGGTTAAGACTTAGCTGTGATATACACTACAACATCCATTGAACAGCCTGGATTTTTCATAATTCATTTCAGTTTCATCCAACCATAATTAAAGAATAATGACATTATTTTTTTTCATATTTATCTAAAATTTGTTCAAATTAAGTTCATACTAGGTACTTACACAACCATGAAAAGTATTTGATGATACAGCTATTAAAGAATTTATCTACTTCCTGTTCAGAATTCATCAATCAAGACACGATGTATTTGAATTAAAATGCATGTACTAAAAAAAAGTTCTAACATGATTCAAGGCCTGATGCCATTTACCACATCAGTCAATTACCAGAACATTTTTTTCAAATATTTCTCACTAAACTATCGGTAGGTAGAAATACATATATGTAAAATTCAAGATGTTTGAATCATAAAGCATATATATATGTGTGGACAATGGTGATATAAATATGGCAACTAAGACTGAACCACCAGAGGCAGACACTTGTATATGCATATATAAATATAAATTTTATTTATTTCACAACAATTGCAAAACAAGATATCAGCAACTATTATTCACTCTTGTTGGCCCCGATGAGTGCTTTACCACTACCCCATCCACCATCCTTTACCCTGTTATAAAGAAGTAAATAGGTCTACTGTTATGTTCAATATTGGTACCTTTGACAAAGACTGAGAAGGAAGCATGACACCAGCCCTCTTCCTGGCTCTTCAATGGAATCTGCAATAGATCACAACAAATGACGTAAACTGTGTAACAGTAGATTATCGTTGGTTTTCTTATCTATTTATTTGGTTTCTGAAGCTTGACGCCAACTAGTCGACATAATTAGTATAAAAAATCTTTAAAAATATTTTGACTCCTGATACTCCTACAGATTTTGTATGCATGGTTCTGACTATCTAAACATGATTATATTTTTTTTTATTGTGCACATACTGTCAGAGAACAAGATAAAACATAAATATCTGATAATAAGAACCATTCCATATTTTTATGTGAGAGGGGGAGAGAGAGAGAGATAAAGACCATAGATTTTGAATGAAGCAAATGTGAAGACAAGTACCAAGTACTTAACAGATCTAGAGATAAATTAGGACAAGTACCTGAAGATGATTTCAAAATTTCATGTAATGGTCAAAACATTGTTTCGCAATCTTTAGTAAAATACCTCGGTGTTACGATGGATAAATTTCTATTTGGAGAGGAAATTGTCTCCAACATTATCCAAAAAATCAACCAAAGACTTAAATTTTTGAACAGAAATAGTAAATGTCTATCTCTAAAATCTCGTAAAACTTTATGTTCTGCTCTGATTCAGTGCCACTTTGATTATGCGTGCACCTCCTGGTATGAAGGAATTACTAAGAAACTCAAAGGTGTACTCCAGACTACCCAAAACAAAATGGTCCGCTTTATTCTTAACCTTGATAACAGAACAAGGATCACTGTCACTGAATTAGAAAAACTAAGCATGCTTAATGTAGAACGAAGGGTCCGTCAACTTCGCCTCAACCATACTTTTAACATCTATAATGGTAAATGTCCACAATATTTATATGAACTTTTCTCTCTAAACAAAAACTGTTTTGGTACTAGATCTGGAACGATGAACTTCTCAATAAAAAACGTTAAAAGCATAGAAAGTTCTTCCTTTTCTACTTCGGCCACAAAAGATTGGAATTCCCTTCCAGAAAATATTAAAAATTCTAAAAATAAATATCATTTTAAAAACAAAGTAAAACAATTTCTGATGCTTCAATCAAAAGGCGAATTTGACAACACCTTCTACTATTGAGCTCAACCTCCACTTCTTTGCGTCTGGTTGAACGGGTAGTGATGTTATATTATTGTTCATATTATGTTATATTATTGTTCATATTATATTATTATGTAATATCTCTTCAAATCCCATCCTTTTTCATAAATGCCCTGAAATGTGCCAAAACATTTTATTCATTTTCAGTATTTGTTTTCATATCTTCTATGTAAATGTAATTTTCTTTCAAATGTAGTGCTCTGTTTCATTTATAGTTAATGCTGCAAAAATTAATTCAATCTCATTTTCCATGGCTTTACATCTCAACCGGAATGATTACACCTTAAATGGACCCATTGGAAATAAGCCTATTTTATAGGCTTTAATGGTAATCGAAGGCCAAAGGCATTTTCATCTGGTTTTATCTAATTTCTCTCTTTTTTATTGATATTTCTAAAATTTTCAACTATTTTATTTAGAAGATTTTCAAGCACAGTGTAATTTAATTTCTGCGATACTAGTTTAAACTGTGATATTTTAAGGTATGTGAAATTCTTCTGTGATATCTTATATTTCATAATTAATAATTTTAAGAAATCCACAATAATTTATTACTGATTTTAATTGTTATTGAATTGCTTATGTAATGTGATATTTGTAATTTTATTATGCCTTTGCCTGAATAAACATAATAATAATAATTTAATGACAGGCAAGAGCTCCTTCACAACTGAATAAAAACAAGTGATTTACAGTGTAGTATGTAGGAGCATATGTGATCACTATGTTCTGATCTTCCTATCTGTATCTATGTTATCAACAGGTAAAAGGATAGCCTGATTTGCAGATGCTCCAGTACCTGATCAATGACACAATAAATAGGAGCATTGATCCAAGTCTCTGCTGTGCTATCAGCCTGACCAACAAATGGACAGTGACGAATAGTACGAGAGGTAAGAGAATAAATATATAATATGAAACACGGACCCTCGATCAGAGTAAGGGTGGATTTTTCTCTCCCTTTTACCAAATCTCCAATCATCTTTTCACCAGGTTAGATTTCCCGTTATAGAAGCTGACATATTGCTACCCCGCACAAAATGCAAAATTCAGTCAAGTAAGCGTTTGTAACTAATAAGGTAAAAGTGTGTGACTGATAGACGCATTGTAAAAATTAAACCGAAGCCGGTAGAAAACACGGAAATATCCGGCTGCGTGGTCAACCGCAATCCCTATTCTGTGCATTTTGAACTTAAGGAGGGAATATTGTGACAAAAAGTCAAAAAGTATTAGCATACTGTCAATGTTCCATTCGTTAACACATGATTTCACATTGGAAAAAATATCGCATATATGGTATTGGCATTAAATAGTTTAAATTGCAAATACAACATTAAACATACACTGCAACTTTATATCTTAGTACAGATAACACATATTTGAATTTTTGAGAAAGTCATCGCTTCTTTAAATTGTTGGAGTCAGAATAGCCATTTTCAAATAAATAATAATTGTCTTTCCAGTATAAATACTAGCGTGATGGTATCAATCAAAGCGTGGACTTTTAATCTGATCGTTACACTATATTTTATGTATAGAAATCCGGGGTCGCGACGATTTACCAAAATACACCCAAATATATCCAAATACACCCCAATACACCCAAATTAAGCCAAATTTTACCAAAATCTACCCAAATCTTACCCAAATATACTAAAATAAAGCCAAATCGATTAACAGGAACGTGCCGTAACGGGCTCTGTATTATCATGGACGTATATCTGTTATATACGTTCCTGGTATTATATTTTATCACTAATAAACGATATACACATGATGAAATAGATTATCTTTGTCTAATTTTAGCTTTCATTTACAAAGGCAATTCCTATAAATTCCGTAATACCATATAGGCTAACGGACAAAAAACGGAAGCGGGAACGAATTTGGGTAAGATTTTGGTATATTTGGGTACGATTTGGCTTTATTTGGGTAAACCGTCGCGCCGAAATCTGGGATCTGATCGGTTGTTACCGTCCCGTCATCTTAATACCGTCCAGCTCATGTACTCGACAGTGTCCAACCCTGGTTGTCATTTTGTGTTATGATTTTGTTTCTCATATATGAAATAGCGTACATCCCGAATCCCGTTAATTTTAACGGATAATTAAAAAAAATGAAGAAATTTGATCTGCGAAATTTTACTCATTAGCTCCCGAGTTTTACAATCGTCACCATTTTTGTATGTGCTAATCTACGTCCCTGATAGTATTAACGGATTTCTTCTACGCAAGATAGGTCCCATTTCTAATTTCCGGAAATTTTAAACATGTTGTTGGTTCAGATATTACGTTTGTAGTTGTAACTATTTATTTAGATTTTTATAAACCTGTCAACAAACGCTACAAAGAATATCAGAATAATATGTTTCTTTTTGTGATAATGTAATTTGCAAATATAAAAATAAAATACAACTCATTTAATTTCAACCAATGAAAAATTTGCAGCCTAAAGAAATCTATGACGCAAAGATGTAAACAATATGGCGGATTCTTGTCGACCCGTTAGTCGTCATGGAAGATATCATGCTCCAGGCCGCAATATCAATACAAGTAGTCGATACACAGATGATATTCCGAGCTATTCTACCATCGATTATGTTGATCAAGAAGGTGAAATGGGTTGCTTGGTCGTATTTGTTTTGATAAAGCCAAATGTCATTATAGGTCAGATGGCTTCAAAACATGTCTGTATCGGTCATCAGTTGGTCAATTTGCAGCATATATCACGGTCAAGCAGATACCTTCCATATCCAGTTCATTTCATTTTGCCCCAATGACATTCAGTAATGTCGATGACTAACTGACACGATTCTCAATGTACTATGTTTTACTTATACATAATCTGATAATGGCACCGAGGAGTGGTGATACCACATTTTACCTCCGAAGTAAGCGGGTTAGTGCAGCCAACATTGGGAAGAATGGCACACATGCGTATTTGCAAAATGGAAAGCTTGCCATGTCGAAGTATCAACATTGGTACATGACTTAGATTACTGTAGTGTCAGTGGGAAGGTTAACACCTGGATAAACTATTTCCCAAGTCAAAACTCTGTTGTCTTAACGGATGGAATGTCTTTGTAGTTTCTGGGATCCCGAGGGGCTGGTCCTCAGAATTAGTGTGTTTTCGTTCCATAAATAGCATTCCTGGTGAACTTTCATCATCTATTTGTTTATTCACAGACAACACAATGGTGTATTTGATAGTGACAAGTGAATGTACTGTTTTTGGCCCTCAATTAGCAGAAATAAAACCTTTGTCATTACGCTTTTCACAACCATATCTTGCAATATTTTGAAAAAGTATTTAGGAGCCACAACAAGGCCTGAAATGGAGTCCCACTGTAAAATAAGATTACAGGGAAACCTGTTAACTCCATTGGCTTCCCAAGAAAAAAAAAATGAAAGTAAATTTAAGGACCAAGAAAAAGTGCAATGAACATTAACAATGTTCGTAACAATTCTTGTGTGCTTCATATTTATCACCTCCATCAGTTTTGATGACTTTAATGGCATAATAAAAGACTTGCTGTCACATTCTTCAAGCAAGACATAAGAAACATAATACAGTTTCAGTCCAACAAAACAACTTAATTAAAATGGGAGAGACAATATATTCTCACCCCCCATCTTTCCATATCTACTGTTTATTTTTGCTTGGAAAAAGTTGCCTTTTACTGCAAACTGTAAAATAGTTGACTTTTTTAAAGCTTCTTTCTATGTTCAAAAATATAATTTCACTATATCTATCTGTTTCCAGTCATGTCCTTATGCAGAACTTTAACATAATCTTAAAACTGATTAAGAAGTTCAGTAGTTAGTAGAAGAAGACTATTTTTGTAGAAAAATTTCAAACAAACAACAAGAAAAAACAGAACAAAACCAACAAGTTAAAACAAAATACCATAGATATATAATACATGTGTTACATTTTTTTGTAATTGGTATACAAAACCAACTGGAAACTAGAAAATATTAATTATGTTTGATCACCCCATACATGCAGGCATCCTCTGGAAACACAGTTTTAGCATGTTTTAAAATTTAACACAGTTTTAGCATGTTTTAAAATTACCAAGGCATCTAACATTGTTGTTCTTGTTGTTTGGTTCAGATGTGTATCAGCTGAAGCAGCAAGCTGTTGCGATGGATATAGACTCCATGGAGAGGCCAAAAACAAGCAGTGGAAGAAGAAATCGTCCCAAGTCTAGGATGGGCCGAACTATGGTGGCGGAAACAAGCTTTGAACCTCCAGACAACGAAGACACTGGACGACCAGCGTCACGCAGGGGCTATACACCAGAAACGTATAAAAGGTAGAAATGAAAACAATGATTTTCAGTTGAGCAATCAGTGGTTTCAGAACAAGATAGAATTTTCCCCTTCCAATCCAACCATAGCTGTTATAATCACAGTTATAATCTTGACAATGTCACATCACATAAAATGTTGATACTTTTCGAATTGTTTTATTAAAAGAGTGTCTTCCAGGATTTATATTTTATTTTTGGTTAAAGGAATGCATTCAGTATATGTATATGATTAGAGATTATGTAATATTCTTATGAAACTAATCCATACATCCAACTGATACCATGTATACAGTAGGCATGGGTATACTTCCTTGCTTTCATATTTATTTTTAGAATTTAGATCTTCCTGGATTTCTCACTGTTGTTTGTTGTAGTTTTGTAAACCTCTTACTGAGGGAGTGTTCACTAAATCTTCATTTAAATGTACAATTTATATGATCTTAGGTCAGAAAAGAAAATGTTAAAACAAAAAATGTCCTGTTTTGGAACTGTGTAATATCACTGAACAGCAATACAAACAGGAGTCTTATAACTGAACAGATATAAATTATAAATAGGTCTGAAATAAATTGGCTGACTTGTTAACTATTTTCATGTATTGATTAGATCTGTTGGACCAGGATATTTGTTTATGAAATAAGGTCAGACGTACTGATCTTATTCTGCTTTCTGATAAGTCTTCTGAGGCCTGTATAAATATTTTCAGGTCTTTCCTGATTTATACCTGGAATGTTACTTTAAAGTGCCAACAGACTGGTTTGTCTGTATAAATGAACAGGCCCTAGCTGCTCGTGCCCATCACAATTAATTACTATATAATTTGAGGTACTGTATCTATCCTCCTATAAGTCCATGTGGCTAACACATTTACTTTGCTTACACAGGACAATGAAGTAGGATTTGTTCAACTGAATATTTCTAGATATGGATGTGCAGATAAGCAGACTAGGCTTATTGATAAATATATACAATGATCTGTATTATAATTTCTGGTACTTTCAGACATGATTATGATGAATACTCCCGCCAAACACTGACTCTCGACAGTCAGATCAGTTCTGATGACAGCAGTGATTTGAGTCCCACGATGTCACCAGCTGGTCGTCAGGGATCTCCAGTCCAAATGCAACCAAGCCCTACAGGTCAACATAGATCACATAACAGTCCATTTGGAGAAAGGATGCGTATGTCACCAGCCAATAGACAGCAGAAATTATCTGGCTATCAAAGTCCTGTCTTGACTCCTAGTCCACAGCAACGCCCCTCATCTGCAAATAGATATCACACCTCTCCATCGGAAAATTTCAACAGAAATTCACCAATGGATAAATTTGATCGATCTTCAGGTGATAATTCTTATTTACAACAAAGACATAAAATTTCAAGTTCAAAGCGTCCTTCTTTTTCTCGAAATTCAAATCGGCAGGAACAGCCTCACTATGGAAATGAAGGTTATGTGGAGGATCGCTCTCCTTACTCTCACGAAAGGCCACCCTCACCATCTGCAAATCATCCCTCATCTAGACACGATTATGATGGATATTATATTAACCAAGACACAGGTTATGATGGAAATCAGGGAAGTGAATCATATGAGAGATATGAACAGCCAGAACAGGAAAACATATACCAACAAGAGAACAAAAAACAACGCTACTCCGCACGAACAAAATCGGGGAAAAAACGTAGACCACCTGGAAGTGCAAGAAAGAAACAGAACATACTCAACACTGAACCAGAATCTGTAATTGGTGAGTCCCAATCATAGCTTGTTTTAAACACTGAAATGTTGATTTACAAATGAAGAGCCACAAAATGCTCTCTGTATAACCAATGTCAGCTGTTAATCCAATCGTTTGATAAAATTTGAATCTTTAATGTACCTTTTATTTTCCAAATTCATTGTTATATATTGTCAGTCTAGTTATTTGTTGTACTGATAACTACATGTTCGTATTTAAACATTTCTACAAAATTATTCCTGATAACTCTTGGTCCTGAAATTGCTGCCACTGACCACAAACCTAAACAAGAGAAATTTTCACATCTAATGATAGAGTGCAATATTGACCAAAAACTGTTATAATAATAGATTTTGAATGGATATGTTGAATCTAGATACTAAGTCTACTTTCAAGCGAAACCTTATTGACAGGGTTTGGTAGAAGTGGAGAATGAGTGCTTAGTTTTGGATGTTCCGATTAGATTATTTAAAAAAAATTTCCTTTGCCAGGCTATGAGCTGATTGTGTGAGATAATTTCCTTTGCCAGGCTATGAGCTGATTGTGTGAGATAATTTCCTTTGCCAGGCTATGAGCTGATTGTGTGAGATAATTTCCTTTGCCAGGCTATGAGCTGATTGTGTGAGATAATTTCATTTGCCAGGCTATGAGCTGATTGTGTTAGATAATTTCATTTGCCAGGCTATGAGCTGATTGTGTGAGATAATTTCATTTGATGCAGAATTTTTCATTTCTCAACGGTATAATTAGAAGTTTGATCATGGGTTGAAAATCGAAGTGTTGTGGTGGATACCTGATCGTCAGAAGGGCACTTATTGAGTGTCATGGAATTTTGAAGTTATTAAGTTCTGTGAAGGCTAATTATGTACACAACAATACAAACATTTTAATTGGCATTCAGGATAATGTTTTGGTCTATAAATGATACAGATGATTTATAACAGCTGAGTACATTTGTGTTTTAAAATGCAGAAAACTTGCCAACTCCTGCCACCATGAGACCTACTTCTTCTCTGACACGTTACAAACTTCTACCAGCGATTGGTACACCACAGGCCCCTCGTCGTGATGAAATATCACTGGACGCACTTTCTTTCAAAACAGAGAGACTAGAGTTAAGTAATGATGACAACCATTTACTGGGAGGAGAACCACCAACTGGGAGTTGTACAACTGAACATCCTCACTCTCGACCACTTTACAGGTCTGAAAGTGACTATTCCGAGGAACGTAAGTCGAAAGATGTATCAGTTTCATCAGACGAACCGGATGGTAGATTATTACAAGATTATCAGGGATCTGAGGAAGTTAGTAGTAACCATGGTTACCAGGTTCCAACGGAGAGCTCCAATTTCTTACCTCATAAATTACCTGCAGAGCCATCAGTGGGAGACACACGAATTCTTCTGGCTGTGCGTTTGCTTGATGGATCTCGTAAACAACGGTATTTCAGAGTCACGGACAAGCTTGATGTGGTCTTACAGTTCGCTGAGAACTGTGTAAACTGTGATTTGTCATTGTATGACTTGGTTAGAAATATGCCCCGAGTTGTGTACACTGACTTAAGTGTGCTGGTAGGAGAGGCAGAGTTAGAAGACAGAACAGTGTTATACCTCGAAGAGAAAGATTCCTAGTATGTCTGTGACTCCATAACACAAATCTGTGTCTGTGATGTTAGGGTGCTTTGTAGTCATGTAAACATTGTACTTAGTCATTGTGTAGGATGCCTATTAATCGCCTTTAAAGAAAAAAAGGCTTACTCATATACATATACAGGGGTGCTTAATGCCGTTCATATTAGTTGATAGTGCAACATACCATGTACAAAGGTAGCACATTGTTATGTATAGCAAACTCACCAACTGTGATCTCATTACCTAATAGTGAAGGAAGAAGTAGGAAGGCTAACATGTGGTAAAGAATTGCTGCAATAGTGATACTACCTGTGGGCCGAAATGTTATTTTACATGAAAAGATGCTTAAAATTACAAATATTTTTATAGTACATTAGGGATGAAACGATTCATTGCTATACAGTTTTTGCCTTTCGATTCAATTTTAGAATTTTCTTTGTTGTTTCAATATAATACATCATTCAGTAGTTACTCAAAATAGAAATGCTAAAGATACATTCTGATTGTCATGTCATGAATGGTTTTATGTTTTTTCTTAAATTCTCTTTAACAAAGAAGAAAGGATGTAATCTTCTGGTTTTTTTTTTAAATCTTTCATATTGATAATAATTCAAATTCACTTCACACTGGGATCTGGTTCAGATGAGTCATTGTTATTTTTTTAGTAATACTTTGTAAAGAAGCATTAAAACAAAAACATGAAAATAAACAACAAGAGTATTGTATTGAATCGAAGCATATCATGATGCACATTGTATGGGATATCAGTTTATTCTTACAGGCTATAGTATATCAGATTCAATCAGTTATTAGTTAAATTGGGTGGAAATAACTTGTTAAGTTTATTTTAGTAAGAACATAGATCTGTCATGCCATTGAATTAGATAGTGACTATTCTTTTTATCAAAACCCAAAGATTTTTATTGTGTCAAAAAGAATTTTTATAGTCTGTGATATTTCAATTGACCTAATAGTAATTTTACATTAAAATAGTTATATTAGTATGTTTACAACAATAACTTTTCTGTAGGGAAACCTGTTAATGTATTTGTTTGTTTTGTTCATTTGTTTTTACGTACATGTTTTAATGTTTTGTTATATTTTAATCTTTATAATGTATTACATGAATTTTTTTTCTGGAGTTTTCACACAATCATCCAAAGGTAATATGTACACCCATCATTGCGTTACAACGTTGATCTTATCTTTGACACCAGCAAGAGGTTATGTCATAATTACATTACTTTTCAGAAGTTGAATATGAGAATCTTAATTCTGTTTCATATGAATTTGATAAATTAAATGAAAAATGTTTGTGATAAGTTTAATAAATTACTGATAAAATTTAATTATTGTAAGATTCTGTTTATCATGAACTTATCATAACATAATGTATTATGCCATGAAGTTATGATGCCGCAACTGAAACAGAGGGAACCTTTCGTCACTCACAGCTCTGCGTTGTGTTCTTACACATTTGCATGTGATCATATCAAAATCCATGTGTAAGGAGTGTTATTGCACTGATAACAGGGTAGCTAGATATGATAAGTGGTACTCCTGTTTGATCTTAAAATATATACACCTGGGTTAAGCTTCCTGTTAAATTCTGTTGTGTACAGTTTTAATAAGACAAATTTTCTGTTATTGTTTTTATACATTCATTAGTCAGTTGTTATGACCTTTTGTCCTTTTAACAGATGAGAAAAGATCTGCATATAAGTAGAAAGGTAAAAGCTTTAAGTGAAAGTAGATAATGGGAGAAGATAATGCCTTCAATGTTTTGAAATTTGAACTGAAATTGAGACCAGACATGGCAGGAACTTCAATAGTGTATATTTTCTTCAACAACCCTTGCATTTCATTCTTAATGTTTATCACAAAATCAATTCTACATTATACAATGTGAATACTTGCTGTTATAAATATGCTTCATTAAGTAGTTATGTCCACATGTCGCAAAACTAACAACGGATGCCATTTTTTATAATTTATTTTATTTTTATAGAAATATAAGATGGAAAATATCTGAGATGTTAATCACTATGGTATTCTTTAGCCCTATGATTTCTCTGTATAGACATATAACTGTTCAGTTTCTATCAGAATCGTTTTAATTGTGACAGGTGTATGCTTTCTTCTTCCTTTTAGTTTGTGCTTTCCAATTTTAATGGTTAATGTTTTTGTACATTGTATGTGCCATAATGTCGATAGAAAATACATCATTTTGTATAGGTACTAGTCTATTTTTATTTTCTGAATCTGGATGAGTGTTATTTGTGTGAAGGTCTGGATCTTCTGTTGTTCCATCTGCTTTCCTATCCCTGAAATATAATGCATTCTGCGAGACATGTATTGCAATTAAGTCATATGGAACAGTTTAAAGCACCTGTCATCATTATTTTTCATGTTCTTTTTTATTCACTTATCAATCTTTTTATTTTATTCACTTTTTTTGGGGGGGGGGGAGGGGGGGAGGCTATTGTTGCTTTTTAATCAGTTTCTGTTTTGAAGATTTTACATTATGGTAGGTTTCCTATCTATTACACTTTCCAAAAAAATATTTTAAAATAAATTAATAATTTTTCTCTTTTTGTTTTTTTTTTAGGGGAAGGAAGGGGGAGGGAGGGAAGAGGGTTAGGGGATGCCATGTGACTTCAAATGGTAATTTAAATCTGTGGCCTCTATATTGTTATGATGAATTGACATTTACAAGGCCAGTCATATTGATCAGACCATTGTTAACCTGTTGATATTATACATATCTTGCCAAAATTCCTTCCTTGATCAATTTTATTGTTTGTTTAAACAATTACCATATTTATCTAGCAATACTCCCATGGTGACTAATGAGCCCATCCACATCTATGCAGTTTCAGTAGATATGCCAACCAGTAAGCCTAGCCCCTACTTCGGAGTTGGGAGTAATGTGTTGGCTCCCTGTCAATCTGTAATAAGCCCACCCCCTACTTGTAGTTAGAGATAAAGTGCTGGCACGTGAGGTCCTGTAATAAGCCCCCCCACTTACTTGTAGTTAGAGATAAAGTGCTGGTACCTGATATATAATAAACCCTTCCCCTACATGTAGTTAGAGATAAAGTGCTGGTACCTGATATCCTGTAACAAGCCCACCCCTATTTGAGTCGGAGGTGATATGGTGGCCCCTTGAGTTTATTGTGTGATAAATAAAGTAACAAACCAAACAGCTTCATATTCTCTACATGATTGATGTGTTGTTGTTGTTGTTGTTTACATGGATGTGTTGTCATATCATTACAAATACTATCTCTCCTGACATTTGTTCTTTTTTGAGATACATATTGACACCATATAATGGCCATTGTGTCAGAATTTGATAATTTTTCTCAAGGTAATCATGGCAATTCAAAAAACCTTTAACTGTGGGTATTGTTCATCGTGTTGATATATTGTTTTATAAAAATCCTGCCATGACTGACCATGTCATTTCTTAAATGATTTTGTAATATATTTAGATTACTTTCATCACTTGTACCTAAATCATTTTCTTATAGTGTCTTCACATGAAATTCTTGTGTATACAAGGAGTTAGAAAACTTTTATTATAAAAATTATTGTGTATCTTCCATATGCATTTTTCTATTAAACATTTAGTATAGCTGACTGTCCAGGAAACCGATGGATATCTGTCTAACAATTTGTTTCAAGAAGATTTTTCATTATTTATGATATTAAATTGTATATTGTAACTTCAAGATTATGTAATGGCACAAAGTTTATGATAATAAACAGGGCTTTTTTTTCTCTCGGCAGTTCTGGTGTAACGTTAGATACAAATTAAGTTATCTCGATTGTTAGTTAGATTTTTTATCATACTATATCATACCAGATCATTACTGTTTGATCTACATAATTATTATATATTGTGTTAGTGAGTGTAGATACCAAAGAGATGGCCTTCCATTGCTAGTCAGTTGGTCAGAATAAAACATAAACTTCATTTATCTGGCAATAATTCAGTGTCTTTTAAAGCCCATCTATTTTTGTTTGGTAGATAATTTCTTTTG
The DNA here is from genome assembly GCF_031769215.1 of Ylistrum balloti. NCBI lineage: Eukaryota > Metazoa > Mollusca > Bivalvia > Pectinida > Pectinidae > Ylistrum > Ylistrum balloti. The sequence continues at coordinate 1,138,210 of NW_026781909.1, read as the reverse complement.
TGGAAAAAATGGGTGGGGGGGGGGGGGAGAGAGATTAAAAAAAAATAATAATAATAACAAAAGATTTTTTTTTATCAAAAAAATTTCATACTCTTAAAATTGAAAAAAAATCTATCACTAAACAGATTCCATTGCCCTATAATTTATTCTCTCAAAATGATGTAAATGTTCTGAGCCCTGTGTATAATGCAGAAGAAACATGGTATTGATAATTATTGATGATTTAGATAAGAATAATATTTATAGAGTAATTGTCCGCAGATTGTCATTTGTAGAGAAAACGCATAACATCTTTATATAGACATATGTAACATTTTAGACATAAAACAAATATAGGAAGTAGAGACATTCTTAGACAGTTTGATTCTCTCAAAATAAAGTTTGCAGAAGATCAAACAACGATGTAAACATCATTTCGTTTAAAGCATTATTAAACTTTGATTTTGTGAACATTATCAGTGTACATGATATCATATTTGAAAATGTTTTGATTTCTTTCTACAAAGAATTTTTTTTATTTCTAAAAAGAATTACCTGGTATCTCAAGAAAATATTTCAAACCATGCAAGAACGTGCGAGAAATAAATCGTGAATTATGAAAACATATTGATCTTCAATGAAAGATGATTTTATAATATTCTTAATAATTACAGTGTTCTGTCACTTTATCAAACAGTGCGGGATGAGTGATTTGATCACTGGAATGTTTTATCTAGAAATACAGTGAAAAGTTTTCAATATTCTCAGGGGCTTAAGAAATAAAACATGACACATGCTTTATGCTTGAGATATGGTACTGTTATTACTGTTATAGAATGTATCAGTTCAAAGACATTTTCCAAATGAGACAGAATCAAGTGTCTTCAAAGAAAATTTGTAGACTTTTCAAAAAATGATTATTTAATCATTTGATATATGGAATTTTCAGTCGTAGAAACATATTGAGTGCTTTTGATTTTTATCAATGGTCTGTGGTATGATGTCTAAGGACCAGCAGAACTGATAATACATCATCTTTTCACTACTTTTTTGTGATGATTGAGACTTATTAATGAGTCAATGTTTTAACTAAGTAAACAAAAATATTGTTATGGTCATATCATTTAGTTGTAATGCACACAGGCACAGAAGATTCTGTTGCACACGAGATCTCACCATTTACCAGCACAACTACATGTATTTATGTACTATATGAAATATTGAGTACAAGTGCTACTCAAAATCTGTTATTTTTGTTGTCAAAACCTGTGCTAAATACAGACATAATTTTACATTGTATATATGAACATCACTGCAAATAATATAGCCATCTCTCTCTATATATTCTGAATAAAAGTGTCTAATAATTTTAGTCTGTCATGCTTACTATAATACATGTATTTAATTCATTTGATAGAGTGAATTTCATGGGGGTTTTGTATATATTTTTAACTTTATTCTTTGGAGCCCAAAGTAAGCTCCAAGCCAATCACAGTCTTTCTGTTGGTTATTACTTTAAAGGCTTTTGAATAGCTGAACAGGATTTATTGAAATTTGATTTTTCTGAAATTTTGCAAAATTTAAGTGGAACTATTATAGATATCAAGAGGCCAATTATCCCTGAAGTTCCCACAGGATGGAGAAGAAAGTGATTATCATGTTTCACTTTTTAGCTCACCTGGCCCTAAAGGCCAAGTGATCTTGTGACATGGCTCAGTGTCCATCGGCCGCCTGGAGTCAACTTTTCCATTTGAACAACTTTTCAATCATCAAGATTCCAAAAGTAGTTATGTTTGGCTGACAGGTTACTTAAGTAAGGTTCAAAAAAAAAGAAATAACCTTGACCTATATTTAAGGTCACAGGGGTCATATCATGCTTCTGGGCCATTTAGTTGGTTAGAAAAAGAGGTTAAAAGGTTTTAACAAATTGAATATGGATACCTGCGTATTGAAAAGAAGTTGTTCAAATGCGAAAGTTGCATTGGACAGACAGGCAACGCACAGATGAACCAGGTGACGAATAAGTTCACTGAAATTTGGAAACCCTACAAAAATTGCAATCTTTACAGCGTTAGTTACATAGATCAACAAGAGATCGGAGAGGGATCTTGGCACCTACCATTGTTTGATCTTAATTTGCTCTTTGAAAGTTGGATCTTTTCCCTTCTTTCCTGTGTTTTTGCTCTGAATGATAAAACATTTGAACATTCCTTTGTAGAAATAGCAATGATAATTTTTAACTGCCAAATCTCAAATGGCGGTCTGGAAGCCATTTTGTTTCATCTGATCAGTCCCAAAATCAAACGGCACAAGGAGAGACCAAAGGGAACATATGTACAAAATTTTTAGAAATATCCATTCCTTACCTCATAAGAAAAAAGGATAACAATCTTTCCTTGGCAAAATCCATGATGGCTGTCTGTCGGCCATTTCAATTTTTCTAATAAGTTCCAAACTCGAACAGGCATAACTAGGGATGAAGGGGAACTTACATATGCAATTTGAGAAAGATCCATCCAGTACTTCTCAAGAAATGGCGTTAACAAAAACTGTTTACTGACGGACAGACAGACCACAGATGCAGGGCAGTTTGAATAGCCCACAATCTGATGATGGTGGACTAAAAACAGATGTTCTCTTGAGGCGACTCATCAACTAAATTGCTGAAAGGCCATAATAGTGGAGGTAAACTCATTAAATAAATAGATCTCCTTATGGTGAGTGAGTTTGTCACCCATATCTACCTTAAGGCTTATTATTGAAAAGTGTAAAAATGATTGTTACGGTATTGAACATTTTAGATGTTATGGTTAAAAGCTGATGAAATAAGATACAGATGCATGCAACTTAGAGCTTTATTGACGTCTGTGATGATCATGACATAAAAATAATGAACAGGACATTTACATTTATACATATACAATTGTTGTGCAAATGTGGTTTCGTAGAATCATTTGATTTAAACAAGAAGCAACAAAACATGAATGTCTATTTTCTATACATCTTGTAAACCCCATCAATCCCCTGTCTTTAAAGATTGTTTTACTAAAGACTTTTTCCACAAGTAAAAAACCCTTTTGCTATAACTCATAAAAATTCTTTTATCAGGAATGTCCATTTCAATCCAAACTCCCATGTATAATTCACCTTTGACTACATGTAGCCACACATATTGAAAAAGATCTACTGTCCATCAACATCAACATACATATTTGAAATTTTGTAGGGTTCCTTCATTCACCTTTACTTTTAATATCCTCTTTTTGACATTTTTGATATTTTACGCTTGTGTTAGACTTATCTCCCTTGAAATGCAGAGATAATGATACCCACACAGGCTTTCATCAATCCAATCAATATTACTGGCTAGTAACATACAACTGTCTGCAGGTTAAAGACAAGATTTCCAGTACTATCTTCAGTGACAAGTTTAACAAAGAATTTAGAAACAGAATGATGGACTTCAGAATAAAGGAGAATAAGTATACAAAAACTGGATTCATTTCAAAATGGGTAAAATATTTCAATAATTAAAAGTTTTCAGGAGAGTTGCTTGAAAATGACATAAATTATGAAACATGGAAGATATACAGGTTTATTCAATGCACTGAGATACACTGAACATTCAAAATCTAACATTTTAAAACAAAACTGCCAATCTGACAGGATGAAAAGCTCAATGTCTGTAAGTTGTTGAAAGAGAGAGCTGATATCAACTGGAATTATTACATATAGTGAATAAAAACCAAGGAAACAGTACTTAGCAGGGAACGTAACATGTCTTATCAAACAAATGTTTACAAAAATATTGCACTGTCAGATCTACATCAGTTTCTACATATCTGAGAGACCAATCACAGGGCAATGACATTGCCTCCAGAGTGTTCTAGTTTTTACAACCATTTAGCATTTCAGATATGAAGTAAATCATTTTCAATTTTATTTTCATTGTTCTGTTATGACAAAATTAAATACAACACAATTGCATTAAATGGTATGAACTAACTTCCATCAAAAGATAGCACTTTTTTTTTATACCTTGCCGTGGCCAATTACAAACTGAAAGAATTTGATTACATGTTTGGTGTCAGTGTCATAACACCTGGTAAACAACCACACTACTGGTACAGTATGACTTGATACTGTAAATCACTTAGATTCAACAAAGTCTTCACAAACTTACCTTTTTAGACACATTTGTGAATAAATGATTTCACAAACACTGGTCTAGAAATAACTTTGAATTTGGGAATGAGGAGTTATTAAAGACATGGAGTTTTAAAGACTGTGATATCTGTTACTGAATCAATATGTATGCAATCCTGAGGTATTTAATCAAAATAAAGGCAAGAGATTTGATTCTGTAATTTACTGTCCTTACATATTAATGTGATGTGTAATAATAGTGATTTACAGTATATACAGTGTGGAACGGCCAAGCTTCGGTTAAATTCTACTTCAATAATAAAATAATTCTGATATAATAAAATAATTCAATAACAAGGAGGAAGTTTTCTGATCATATACAATGTATTTGGAGAAACTCAGTGTAACACATATATCATATCTTACCAGCGGAAATTAAACACAATTATAAATAGCTTTTTTTAATAACGAATTGATACAAAGCAAAATCTAATCTACTAGAAACTTGTTCAATGCTGCAGTATGTTCCCCATCCAATACAGATTATTGTTTTACTTAACAGGTCCTTTTTATTGAAGTCATTGAACACATTGTGACAGAGGCTAGCATACTTCTTTTCATTGATATTGATAATACACATCATTTTCACTTATATGATATATATATATAAGTATTATAATAGCAGAATAATGCTGACAATGAGAACATTTTAAAAACTGATAAAATCATCAAATTGGAGACATCTCGGAAGGAAAGAGAAATCCTACAAAATGTAAGTCATATTTAAAAATCTCATTGAAGGAAGTCTGTTAATATATAGGCCCTATCATCTGAACAAACAAGAATAGTAAGAGGGGCCATTCAACAGGCTGCTTGCTGTACATGTACGCTGAGCAGAGTAAGAAAATTTCTCAATAATTAATTGAAGAAATAAATGTTCACTTGTATAAGGGAATGAGGTCTTCAGTATCTCATGACCTGATTCTTCACTATGTTTGGCATTTTTATGGATCCAATTTTTCATTTATTGTCATATCAGAACAAATTAAAATATTCATTAATATCTAAAAACATTTTTCCACTTTTACTTGCACCAAACATTTCATGTTTGCTTCATGTTTATTATAGTCATGAAGATCTCAGATATAACAACAGTATGTAAGCTTTAGTACTAAAATCCTCAAAGTCAAATACAGTCCTACGTGCCGATCTTTTCAATTTCATCAATGTCTTCAGCATCCAGTTTAACAATTCTTCGTCCTGTGAAGGAGAATAGCATACAAATAATACTTATTATGTTTTAACATAAATCAATTAGGTGGTTATACCAAAGAGAATTTCCAGTCCATACCAAAACAATTAAAATTACAAATACTTCATTATAATTAGCAAATTTTAAATTAAATACATCTCATCTATCTTTAAACAAAGGTCATACGCTGGTAATTCAGTAAAATTACTTAGTTTTGTAATTACTACTATTTTGCAATAAGCCAAGCATACATAGTGATTGCTTGTAATACTATGACAAAGACACGGAGTGTGGTGTTTTTACCAGGCCTCACTGGGTTGTTGGATAATATGGTAAACTACATAATGACACAATATGTACAATGTAACAAAGTTGATAACTTTTCACATCAGATAATTAAAGAACTTCCATTTTCTGATACACACGTTCATTACACTACATCTTAGACTAACCTAGACATTTCAGTTTAATTGCAAACCTCAGGGGTAGGATGTATACTACATTTATCTTACATTACAGACATGCTTGAGGCCATGCCCTCCCACATCTATTATGGTAGAAATGCAACACAATTGTCATTTAGTGGGCCCTCCTCCAAATTTTTAGTTTATATGTCAGCTTCATAGCAGGATGGTACAGGATTTTTTCTGGTTTTAAACTTACCAAAAAATTTCTCTATGGCTTTGAGGGTGTCATAAGATCTGGAGTTGTCAATGAGATTGAGAGCAATTCCATTTTTCCCGAAGCGACCTGTTCGTCCAATACGATGTAGATACGTTTCATTGTCAGGTTTCATGTCTTGGGTAAGGGGGAGGTCAAAGTTCACTACAACTGTCACTTGCTCTACATCTATACCTGAAAATTAAAACACATTAGGAAATTATAAATCATTAATGGTTGGTTTTAGAGGTTTTTGTCCGTTCTTGACAATTAATATGTCAGACAAATATTCAGTGATCATGTAATTAAGATTTGATTTCAGAAAAAAATTCTTCTGAATTTAAAGTGTCACAATATGATATTCCCTTTACCAAGTAGAGAGCAAAATATCAGTTAGCCCGCTTGATTAGGTAGCAGAGGAATTGCCAACATTTTTTTGGACATAATTTCTACAAAAATTCATTTGATATTTATTTAAAATTCGTCAAGATTTTTGCTTCAACCACTTGGAGTTAATTGGTATTGACTTTAAAGGAGGGTTGTCAAAGGAAAAAAGCAATTGTATGAAGAAAACTGCTCTAGAGAAAGGAGAGATTGAGAAGCGGCCAATCTTACCTCTTGCAGTAACATTTGTGGTAATGAGGACTTTTTCCTTGCCCTCCCTGAATCTGTTGATGATGGCTGCACGTTGTGCAATGTCAAGATCTCCACTCAAAAGTCCAACAGCATGACCATCCTTTGTCATTTTTCCTGACAACCAATGAGCTGTTTGTCGTGTCTAAACATTGGGCAAATAAGATTGAAGTAAGTAGGATGCATAAAAAAAGCTTAAAAAATGTTTCTATAAATAGCATGAAAGCAGGGTTCACATTCAACCAAATGTAGATTTCTTGAAAATCATTGTCTTTAAAAAATGTAGGTCAAAAAATAAAGATAGCAAGGATCCATAGAGATATACTTGTGGCTCCATCATCCCATGATTCCTTTACTTTAAATTTAAACTGTGAAGGGGTTTATGATATATCTTAACACAAGCTTTTTACCTTAAATCTGGTGAAGTGTAACTGATGACCAACACAATCTAAACAGGTGTAACATACACATACACAACTACAGTAACAAGAGGCCAAAGTTCTATTACAGTCACCCAAATCCATTGTTCTAGTAACAAATATCATAGATACCACATAGTTAACAAAGGGAGACTCCAAAACTCCAAAATGTTGATTTCCTTTTTAATCTATCATAAACTGTAAAATCTCTCTTGAAAGCAAATGCAAGACCCTGGGATCATGAAATTTGCCATTTCATCGATGAAGAGTTTTGTACAATATTTGGGTATTGAGGAGAAGATTTTTGAAATTTCACTTAATTTGACCCTTTTTGGAGGGAGAAGTGGGGGAACCATATATAATTCACAATTCTAGTTGACTTATAGCAATGGAAGGTTTCTGCAAAGTTTCATTAAAATTTATTCCAGGGGTTTTCTCAGAAGATCAAAATGTCAAATATTAATCATTGGATGACACACAGACAATGGTAGTATGCCACATGAGACGTTATCTTAAGTGACCGAAAATAAGGAAACATTCACTAAAGTTTTCCATGATCACTTTTTGCTTATTTTAAAATTTGCCCTACAATACATGTACATGCAAACATGTTTCAATTGTCACATCAAACTTTGTTACTATTTTTTCACTCTATTGACAGAAGTGTAAAATGGGCGACAGTTAATCAATGACTAGACATTATGTATACAGTACTCCTGTTAAATATATGTGGTACCAACAACATTTTTTTAACAAACAAGGATGTCTTAGGTACAAAACACCAAAGAAAATACCAACAAACATCTCATGATATACAGAAGTAGAATCAGAAACATTTGCTGATAAACAGCTTCATGTTTTATCAGAAAAACAACTTACGGCACAAAAGATCATTGACTGTCCTATAGAAATGGATCCGTATATATTTGATAATGCCTGGAATTTGCTTTCTTTATTCGTACACTCAATGTAATATTGCTTAATATTGTCCAAACTCTGTTCTTCACGTCTCAGTTTAATGATAACAGGGTTATTTGGAATCACAGCTTGAGCGAATCTCATCACATCTTCATCATATGTAGCAGAAAATAACAACATCTGGCAATCTTTTCTTAGGCCTCTGAAAAATCAATTGAAAACTATAGGTATAAATATGAGATGTACAGAAAATTTCTAACAAACCTGAAGCAACAAAAGCTTACTTTATTCACATATTGTTGCTAGTTTAAACTTATTCTAAATAAGTGCATTCAATAAACGGAAAATCATTATTTTTTGCAGTCAGATGAAATATGAACTAAAGAAATTGAAAGAAAAGCTCCATTAGAACTGTTTAAATGAGACATTCTGAATACCATAGGCTTACTTTGTCCATAAATAGTATGTGAATTGAAATGTATTCAGAGCTGGAAAAATCTTAAAATAGGAAATAAAAACTTTTCAGTTGATTTTGAATATTTGAAGACCAAAGATGTGATGACCTTGACCTACCTCTGTATCCTAAGTGACTCATGATATGACCTTGACCTACCTCTGTATCCTAACTGACACGTGATATGACCTTGACCTACCTCTGTATTCTAATGGACTGGTCCTGATGACCTTGAGTAGCAATCATGACATCAGCCTCGTCTAAACAAAATACATCAATCTTCTTCAAGTCAAAGCTTTTAAACTTCAGTGACCAGTCTGCCACTGTCCCTGGTGTACCAATTATGATATGACCTTGAACTTTTTGTCCTCTGGCAACTACAAACAGACACAAAGTCTAATAATTCTAGGATATAAAGGATATGTCAAAGGTACTGTATATTACACCTGCTTATAAACCTAATAAGGGCACACTATCCACTATGGTAATGCAATATAAATCCCAGGCTCTAATGCATCAATGTTAACAGTGTCAATTTAATATACAGAAATTTATCCTGTACGAAGCCAGGGGTTAAAATTTGACCCAAAATTCAAATTCTGTTGAACAATTAGAGATAAATACAGGGGCTACTGTCCTGTTTCCTTTACATTCAATAATACATTATTTCTGAATTTTTAAAACCTCTCCATAATTCATTCTCCCATTTCCTACAAAGGATACTCAATATCCAAGTTTGACATATACATTCAATGTGCTTTTTTGAAAATTTGTTGAAGTACTCTAAGAAAATTTTGTACATATATAAAATTGAAATAATGCCTATATCTTAAGTTACAATTCCCTTCAGTCAGATGTCAGACAACCCCTTGCTTCCACTTCTGGATATAAATAAAATTCAGATAAATGGAAAGTCCCTAAATATCTTCAAAATCTTTATTCTCACCTCTTACAAAGGCATCTAACATTCTTCACTTACCAGTCCTAAAAGTGTAACAAGACTTGTGAGTCTGGTCTATACAGACAGACTTACCTCTTTCTCCCCTTACAGCATAAACAAGTTTGAAGTTTGTCATGTGTTTTGACATCTGTTCTATGTTCTGTCCAATTTGTAATGCCAACTCATATGTTGGTGCTAAACAAAGGCACTGAAATTTACAGGAACAACTATTAATAGGATTGGTTTTCAGATGAAAATCTTAAAAATCTTAATCAGTAAGGACCCAAAATCATATATATATATCTTCTATGAAAGTTAACTCCTTGTTTAAACCTCTTATAAAGTGCATTTTCTATGTCATTTTCAAATGAAGTAATGATACATTGCTAATTCTTGACAGTTCGAAACTCATTCCCGTTATCAGCTACCATTAGCTGATTTGCCTTTTTCAAACAAACTCAGAGCATTTCAATGACTTCAAAGAAAATGTATATAAGCCTGTGGAGCAAATCATCAATAGAACGTTAGACTAATGACTTCGAAAAAATAATTTCACAAGAATGACAAAACAGACTAATAGCTAAATATTAATCACTCTTGTTGATGCAGAGTTAGTATTTCTAGTGGTTTCATCAGTGGGTGAGATCTGCTAAGTGATTTTGTTAACAAGTAAGATTCATTAACAGCAATTTTAAGTGATTTTACCTGTGGGTAAGACTTGTTGGTATCTACACGACTCAGCATGGTCAGTACAAAAGCTGCTGTCTTTCCTGTTCCACTCTGGCTCTGGGCTATCATATTGACAGGACTAAAAATAATAGACATGGTTATGTATCTATTACATCCCAGAAACCAACACAGTCCAACTACAGTAGATATCACACATTTAGCAGAAAGAGACATTGGTCACTGATCACCAGAAGTTGTTGTTTTCAGAAATTGCTGTAGCAAATTGTGAGTACAAGCTTTAAGTTGCCTCCAAACTTCTTTATGAAGTTAATGAAACTCTTTCAACATTTCCCTTTTTTCAAAATAAATCTCTAAAATTATAAAATCCGCCACTTAAAGTCTTTTCTGTATATTTAAAGAACAAACTTGTTATCTATTTGTTGAAGATATACTTACGGATCTGCCAGCAAACTTGGCAGAGCTGTTTCTTGGATCTTTGATGGAGCATTAAACTTCATATCATACAATCCCTGCAGCAGTTCTTTCTTCCTGGATTTCATTAAGGAAAATATGATGTTAACTAGGAATTAATTCCCCTGCGCCCCCTCCCTTGCATACTGACAATGTATTGCAAATCACAAATATTCTCGGATAATTAACAGCTGAATCTGATGGCAAAACTCTTGATGGTATTGCAAAACTAGATTGCATTACTTCTTCTCTGAACAAAATGTTTTTAAAAGTCAGAAAAGAAACCAACATTTTACACAATATTGTATGACAAAAAAGGTCGAACTCCATCTACATTTGGATGTTTTTGACCATGATCTAACTCTATCTGTAACAGGTAGATTGAAGCCACACCAAATTTAAAAGTTATTATCTCCAAACATAACAGAAAAAAGACTGGAAAACTGTCATCTTGCAAAATATTCTAAAGACAATAACTAATACCAAAACTTGGGATATCTTGACAGGGGCTCAATCTGTAACCTCATAAAATTATCTAAAAATACACTGAACTATAAAATAATTGTAATATGGTTATGAAGTAATAATAACATTTCCTGACATAGACCAATACATTTACTTTCTTACAAGTAGATGTAGCTTGTATAAAGGCTCTATACCTGCTACTGCTATATGTAAGTAAAAGGAGCCAGCATACATCTTTCAAAGGAGAAAGCATACATCTCTCAAAGGAGCCAGCCTATATCTCTCAAAGGAGACAGCATACATCTCTCAAAGGAGAAAGCATACATCCCTCAAAGGAGCCAGCATACATCCCTCAAAGGAGACAGTTTACATCTCTCAAAGGAGCCAGCATACATCCCTCAAAGGAGCCAGCATACATCCCTCAAAGGAGCCAGCATACATCTCTCAAAGGAGCCAGCATACATCTCTCAAAGGAGAAAGCATACATCTCTCAAAGGAGAAATCATACATCTCTCAAAGGAGCCAGCATATATCTCTCAAAGGAGCCAGCATATATCTCTCAAAGGAGCCAGCATACATCTCTCAAAGGAGTCAGCATACATCTCTCAAAGGAGACAGTTTACATATCTCAAAGGAGCCAGCATACATCCCTCAAAGGAGCCAGCATACATCTCTCAAAGGAGCCAGCATACATCCCTCAAAGGAGCCAGCATACATCCCTCAAAGGAGCCAGCATACATCTCTCAAAGGAGCCAGCATACATCTCTCAAAGGAGTCATCATACATCTCTCAAAGGAGCCAGCATACATCCCTCAAAGGAGCCAGCATACATCTCTCAAAGGAGCCCAGCCCATATCTCTCAAAGGAGCCAGCATGCATCTCTCAAAGGAGCCAGCCTATATCTCTCAAAGGAGCCAGCATGCATCTCTCAAAGGAGCTTATATTTACTAAAGAGTAATGATATAGCAAATCGACTAAAACTGTAATAAAGACAGGTGGGATTATTACCAGGCAAGCTGGTTCAGATAAAGCAAATCTTAGGTACAGTTTAATGGAAACTGAGCAGATTTTAAACTGCAGAGAACTACTGGGATCTTGGCGACCACCATTTTTCTTTCCAATGTCAAAATGTAAGATGGTCTCCTGTCAACAATTTTGTTCTTCTGATCAGTTCTAAAATCAGAAATCCCTACAGGTAGAGTGTAAGAATTGTACTTGCCAATGTTAATGCTATTAGTCCTGATTGATAACTTGTGAGTCTCATATTTTTCAAGGGTTTAACTTTTGGTGGACATGTTGCATTGTCTTTCATCACAATTTCCTTCAGTATCTATACACTTTTGCTAGCATTGTTTAAGGGCTTCAATGCCACTTATAAAGAATTGACCTCATACAGTCCTCAACTGTGTGTATGACGTCATCATTAATGGCAGCCATGGCAATGACAGACTTGTGAACATGGCCATTGTCTTGATGGAACAACACACCTTCAATGAGTTTTCCACGGCGCTTGAGTTTAACATTTTCTCTTAACTGCCTAAGAAATGATGCATAATATGTGGCATTGATTGTTTGCCCCTTTCGCAGATAATCTACTTTTGGACTTTAGTTGAGCATTTGCCTCTTTGAGTAAGGCTCTGGGCTCTGTTCCCTGGCAAAGACATACTAGTGTCTCTGGAGACATTAGTTACCAATCCCTGTCTAACCCACTGTCAGTATGATGTGACCTGGTGTGATGTTCTCCACAACGAACAATCATGGTGGCATCAGTCCCAAATGATCATGATGAGGCTTACATCCAACCTCTCCAAAATATGTACACTCACCTTGTGTACAACAGGAGGCCATTTGTAGATTACCATACATATAACAATTTAACCCAAACTAAAGCAAACCTAAAATCAAAAAGGCACTACTAGGTATCAAAAAGAACCAAAGAGAACTTTGGGAAGTACTTCTTCAGACAATAGTCATCAAAGATGGCTTATGCTCCCCGATTGGGACGAAATTTAAGTATGAAAAATAACAAAGAGCAATAACTCCTAAATTCTTCAAAAGAGAGTGATGGTTTTTGTGCACTTTTCTTTGCTGTGATCTATTTACCTATAAAGGTTTATGCTGATACCTCTTTTAGTTTTTGTGTCATGCTCCGGACAAAATTATGACAGACAGACGGACAAAGTGGTGACTGTATGTTTTCCCTTCGGGGAGCATAAAAATGAGATAACCTATGACTCAAAGACAAAGTGGACTATGCACAATTAGAGAGCAAAGCGAACCTACATGTAAAATCTGAAAATGATTCAACACTTCTAAAGATATATAGAAAACAATGCAGGAATAGTTAAGGACAGAATTTGAGAAGTCCATCATCTGATATTCGTCTAAAAAGCTAAAATCATCAACTTACAAGTTTAACGCTTCAAATGATTTGACACTGAAAAGTGGTGAGTTAGGGTCAGCCTGTAGGATTTCTAGATCTGCATGTACATTTGTGACGAGTTTAGCCTGCACCAGCTTACGTAGTTGTTCTTCTTTTGATTTTTCATCAGCTGAAATAAAAACAATCTGTTTATCAAGCATTTCAACGAGTAATGAAGGGCTGTCAATCAAATGTCATAAAAATCAATCAGTTAAGAACATGATTTACAGGTAACTTACAGCTTACAGTCTGAAAGGATTTCATTGGTAGTATTCCAATCAACAAGTAGAAAATATAAATTCATATCAAGAAATACAAAGCTTCTTAAATCAAAAGGAAAAAAACCAGCACAAACTATTTTGCAGTCGACACATGAAACCGATTAAATGTATTTAATCACTTTAGACAACACTGTAAGCGATTCCCACTACTATAAACAGGCTTGAATGATGTTTTGGTTATTTATCATCAGTTCATCCTTCCATGAATATTTGGTCGCGTTAGGGAGGTTTTGGTTTGCAGAAGTACTAGTGGAGCAATTTGGACTCAGATATAATTGAACTGATTCTGTTCTGTACATTACATTTGCATTCTGTTCGCTTTCAGTATTTACACAACACATGTGCTTTACCTACAGTTGGTCAGCTTGACTGAAACTGCTACCAACCACATGAAAAGTTGTTTGTTGATAAGTATAAAAACCACATTCCATTAATACATTCATTTGTATGTGTTAAAATAACATTATTCAATTACTCATGATTTGCATGCCAAACTATGGCTTTCTAACTCTGTATCAGTACATATTTTCACTTAATCTGAAGCTGTTTCTTGCTTTGGTGAAATGATGGACTCGTTCACTATGGTTTCAATTTGTTGTTAGAAATAACTATACAATATGTTTTATCTCAATCAGGTTAAGTATGGTGTACAAAGCCTTCTCATGCAAGGTGTACACGCTTGGGGCGCAAAGCTTACAACTGCCACCACAGGTGTTGATTTCTAAGTCCACTTGTCGGAACTCGATTTCGAGAAGGATTTGTTTGGGGAAGTTACAACGTATTTTATTCAAGACTTTTCTTTTATTAAATCAACCCATCATTTTTGGATTTTTTGGGGGGTTTTGCTTTTTTTTTTACAATATCTGAGAAGACAACAGGGTAACATATCTTAAGTCTTATTCATGACACATGAAACTTTATCATACAATGAAGTTCTCTATTTTTCAAGTGGAACTACACACCAGAGTGGGTTTCTGTCTTTATCAAACTTTGTCTGAAAAATTCAAAACTTCAACAACTATGTAAAATAAAGGCCCTATGACGGTCAAAATTCTAGATTTTACTTTCAAAAGAGATTTTAAAATAGTGATTGAAAGGCAAAACTGTAATTTTAATTGACGAGCATTTTACGAACTAAACGAAAAATCTAAGTCATTTTAAATTGTAAGCTGACATAAAAACTCCTTACCTTTATGCGTAGGACTGCCTTCTGTATTTGATGAATTGTTGTTATCAAGGACAGTACTATTTGTTGCTGGTTCTCCACTCCCTGTCACTTTAGGGGCTTTATCATTTGTTGTAACACTGTTGACTGTATTAGCAGATTCTGCAGGAGCAGCGACTGCTTTACCATCAGAAGTTTTAATGTCTAAACTTTTTACCTGCATTCATAATACATGTGTGTCCCATAAATATCAAATAAAACAAAACTGAAGTAAATATCATACTGTGTACTTGATCAGTGAAAATTTCAGGACTTTAACAATTTTTTTTCATTTTAGGCAACAAAACACTATTCATTAATAGCTATATGTTAAAATATAAGTTAAATTTTGAAATATAATAAATACTTAAAAGAACATAACATTAATCCAAGCTATATATCTATATAAATCATTTTTCAAATACATATATTCAAATGAAACAACATATTTTCAAATGCTAATTATCAAAGATCATTTGATATCACATTAATCCATGTTTAAATGTGTTCATCATGATATAAAATTAACCAATCCTGTTTCTTGAAATTTTGATAATCATTTAAGAACAAAAATTCCTCAATATCATGACCAACAATAACTTTCAGAGTACCTGGGAGACAAGGCTAACTTCTTGCTGATCAACAGCTGCTCCCCAATCCAGTTCTGCCATGGCTAATGTCAAATTGAATTATCTATTCAAAATAATTAGAATTCCCTTTGAAATTAGCAAAAAAGATTTCAATCAATTAAAAGCATGCAGGTTATTTTTACATTATTTAACAATTTCAAGAAATGTTGCATTGATATAATTTCTAAGTTAAAAATTACATTAGTAATGGAGTTACAATTATAAATCACTTCTCCACTCTACAATATAGTGAGTAGCTAGTTGACCATATCTAAATTGCCTGAGGCTGTTTACACATGGTCAAGGGGCAAATATTTATGGAATTTCACTGAAACTCAAGACATTTTAAGTACAGAAAAAAGACTAATTTTCATAAAATCCAACAGAGCAGATGTTGTGACAGAGATTGTGATATTCTGCATAAGCTTTTTATATTACAGACATGTGATACTTATATGTACACTTGGGTAAACCTGTCCCTTATCAATATCATACGAAGTACTAGAGAAGTCAGTATTAAATTCAAGCAAATCTTTTGCTTTTTTTAATGTATAAATTGAAGAAGAAAAATCTTAACCTACCAACACCATCTTTTTCATGGGAAAAAAGAACAACATGGGGTTTCCCTTGATCGTGATATTTCAGAAAATAATGTCATTCTCCCAGACTTATTTTTTCATATTGAACACGAAGAATATTACGCTCAGGCTGTCTGAACGATGGAAAATCCGTGATCATGTACAAAATTGTTACGAGAAAGATACTTTGCCTACAAACCAGGCCTACTAGTCTCGTCTGCCAATATCTACACCCGGTGAGGAAAATACCTACTGTTCAATGCCAATGGCTAGTTGACAGATATAAAATGTGTAAACACAATGTATTATCCACAATAATGAAATCAGACCTAACAGAACATGTTTATCAGACTGTATCGCTTAGTAAATACAAATTGTATGAAACTTCCGTCTACTTATAATTCAGAATAACGCAATGTCATCAGTCGACTGAAATTTCAAACTCTTACCAAATACAATTTATATTGTTTTCCGTTCCAAAAATAAGCATGGGCGAATATTGAATGAAGCTAAGGATTATTTTCGTATTTCTGGATGTGGTTTGTGTTTTTGTTTGAGATTAAGATTATTCTGCATTTCTTAATTATCAAATATCAGCTATTATAATCGGTGAAGAAGTCGTTCGGTAATATTCGTACACAAGAATGAATGTTTAAAATGCGAAACTAAAAATAATGAGGCGGACATATAATCTCAATCAATAAAGTGTTTTCATTGAAAGGTTTTCTCAAGGAAACTTCAAGGTATATTTTGACCCTGAAGTTCGTTTTCTGGATAGGTAATGACCAAAAATCGCCTTTTGGAAAATGTCAAAATGGATTTTTTTCCTCGCTTTTATACTATTTGGAACTGTATCAATGGTACACGGTGATGATGATCTATACCAAGTTCTTGGAGTGAAGAAGACTGCATCTCTAAAAGAAATTAAGCAAGCTTACAAGGCACAGGCAAGAGAATGGTAAGTTGAAACAGCCATTAGTTATTCGTGATGCTCTTTGATCTCTTCCCCGAGACACCACACCTTCTTCAGTGGAAATAGTCTAGTACAGAAAGTAGTCACTTTATTCAAATATTCCGGACATCCTTACAATAAATATAAAATGAGATATATTTAGCTTACATAAAGAAAGAAAGACATTTATTACAAAATCAAATTGTCAATAACTGCACGCATAAAGCCAATGCTGTGGTTAGCAAACCTGTCTCTCATCTTTGTACAGATAGTACATTCATGTAGATCTGAGATTGATTTTCCACCATGCTTGGCCGCTAATGTTTAATGGTCACCAGCAATTTTTATGTTGCAGGTCTCAATACTTTGACAAAAAAATACCTGGGTAGTACTGTGAGGCGGTTTTTATCTCTCAGCTGGAGTAATTACTTGTATATTTATTAATTCTGTTTAAAATTGTGAACTAATAGTTTGCTTTTACTTTTCTGTCTGCAGGCATCCAGATAAAAACAAGGACCCAAATGCAGCTGATGTTTTCACTAAAATAAATGAAGCATATGAGGTATATAAAAAGTGGCACTTTCATTTCCATCTTCAGATGTTTAACATTGTTCCAATCATGATGCTATCAACTGTAACTTTTAATTAGTGATGTGATAGATAATCATGAAAACTCTGAGCATTCTTAGACTATTTAATGTCTTTATATGATAAGTTTGCTTTAGGGTTCTTTGTGAAAACTTCATAAAATATAATGGCACAGTGTATATACAAGTACAGCTTTATATATAAACCAGTGTTCTGTTTTGGTCTGAACAAAAACATATTGATTGGCATGAAATTAGATATATAAAAGTGAATAAATTTCTGTATCAATTTCTGTTGTAATATCCCCTTCTCTGATGATAAGCCTATCTAAATCTATTTCAGTGCAAATGCCATCATATGCTATACATATTCTTTTACATGATTAATGCCCCTAGACCTAATAAACTACTTTGTGTCAGAAGTTTGTGTTGGCCCCGGCCCCAGTTTTATTGCAGAATAGATAATGATTGTTTTGTGAGACACATATTACATGTATTTTAATTTGAGCAGCTAGATACCATCAGGTGAACAACTTATGAATAAGAGTTTACTCAAAGACATGGTTATTTCAGAATCTTTAAATTTAATACAGTTATATTTAATGTTATCAATAATATTATAAGGCCTGGTTTCATTTCTATAATTTCTACTTCTGAACTGACTCATGTATTATGATGTATTTTCCCAGACCTTATACAGCATTATACACTATAGACAAGTTACCAGGCCCCACTTGTATAAAACAAGTCGAGATTTTCCTCAGCTAATATCTCCTTGAAAATATCTTGTATGAAAATTCCTCAAGGAATTTCAGGACATCCTAGCCGATGCCTTCCTCCTGTTCCTTGAGAAAATTTTATACAAGCCGTTTTTGAGAAGATATCAGCTGAGGAAAATCTCGACTTGAGGAAATCTCAAGTTGAGATGTTTTATACAAGTGGGGCCAGATCTTTATTTCCCTGCATAAGCACAAGAGACCAACTTCTTACTCATGATGAGAGGATATGGTTATTATTAGACAATGAAACATATTATCTATAATGTGGCTAAACCCTTATTGTCAAATAAATGCAGTAAATATGAGTAAGAGAAAGTTTTGAATAGATCAGTTTGTCTCAATAAGATAAGAGAACGGTAATAGACTTGCTGTTCCTTTATTTACTGGAAACAATTGTCAATATGATTGATAATTTTTGTGTAGTCTGGTGCAGTGTATTTTCACATGATTGGTTGATGATTCTTGCTTGATGTTACAATGTATAAATAATGCCCACAAATTTCTGTTTTAAGACCTTAAGTGATGAAGAAAAGAGACGACAGTATGACAGATTTGGGTACACAACTGCACGAGAACCTCAGAGACAGCATGGCTTTCACCAAGGTGGTGGACCTTTTGAAGGATTTGGAAATTTCTTCAGAAGTTCTGGATTCCATTTTGGAGGATTTGGTGGCGGAGAATCTATCATTGATAAATATACTGTCACTCACAGGTAGATTATGATATATACACATGGTATATAGTATGTAACGTTGTAGTGTACTGGTTAATGTCACTCACAAGTAGAGTATGCTATTGCAGTATAGCAAACTCATGGAGTCTGATTCATGCATGTTTCACTCCAAATCTTTGGTTACAAAACAATATTTCAACTATAACTCTATTATCAGAAAATAAGATGTTTCATTAATTTACCATAATAGCAATTATTAGTACTAAATAGTATAATGATGGATGTAGGCTGAAGGCCTCTATGTCCATATCAAATAAATACATGGAAATTTATAGAAATATAATATCAATAGCTCACAAGTTAGAGTTCTAGTATTCACAAATTATTTCCTGTTAGTTTTTATGTAGCTGATGTTCACTTTTTCTACCTGTATTTGTGTAGATGATTCCACATATCAGTCAGCAATTCTAAATCTAAAAAAGCACCCTCATTGTTTTGTGTTACAATGACATTTGTAAAGTTAAATGTCCCAATTACATTGTATTAGCCAAGAGATTGTCAAAAACCATGAGTCAGGCACCTAACATTAAGTACTACACATTAAAGCTTAGACTTATCTTTACCTTAGAACTACTATTACATGTTCTGTTACAGGTTGTACGAAACAAAGATCCTGCCTGAGAGCTTCCGTAAACCTTACTTCCTGTATGCTTATGCAGATTTCTGTTTCGAATGCTCAAGAATTGATCACCACATTGAGAAATTCATCAAAGAACTTGACCTTGTTGGTAAATACAAAATAGGTGTCATTAGCTTTGTTTAAAGTTATCATCTGTTGAATGTGTGTTAAAGAATCAGAGTAGTGGTCTGTACTGCCGTAGTTGTGTCCTTGGGCATGGTATCAGGCCACCTTTATTTTGTTCAGGTAGGTAGTCTCTAGTTATTACATGGATACATCACCTCACCCTAGCTGGTGACATGACTACAGACCCAGCAAGCAAACAAGATTTGTTGATTATATCACAGCCCTGAGGTTCCAATAGGCCTATTGCAGAATATGTATTGTAGTGATTTGATCACATGTGACGTATGATCTTTTTATTTCTCCTATAGGAATTGGTGTTGGAACTTTCCATGCAGGACATGCCGTTGGTTTGGCCTCAGAACTCCGTGTCCATCATGTACCAGCCATTTTAGGAATTGTCAATGGGAGGTCAACTTTCTTCACTGGAAATGTAGGACCTCAACAGTTTCGAGACTTCATCAGGAAAATGTTCCCAGCAAAACTCATAGAAAGGGTAAAACATTGGCAGATTTTCTGTCTTCTAAAATTTCTATTACAAGTATTCAGGAAATTTTATCGAAAAGCTTTTTACGTAGAAACATGTACCTGTATGTGACAGAGTTTCCTTTTTTGGTAAATATTTGGCCAAAAAAGCAACAGATTGAAATTTCTGTGTTGTTGTTACAAATTGTCAAAGCTTGTCTGTCAGTCCCTCGAAAGATCAGTCTCCACTGACTGTCATTTCTGTCTGAACACATGTCACAGAAAGGTTTTGTCACAAAAATGTACAAAATGTGAAAACATTTTACTGGGTATTTTAAGATTTTTTTCTTAAAAATTTGATACATGTGCCAAGATTTAAATACTCAAAAATGATGTTTTGACATCCAAAGTTATTTCATTAGTATCTTTTAATGAACATTTAGTCTTTTTCCGTGCTTTTTTTTCTCAATCAAACATGCTGATCTCTATGAATTCACATTTACCTGCTTTGTTATTCAGAAGTTGACAGATGGCACATACAACGCTTTCCTAGATGGATGGACAGACAACCAAGTACGGGCTATTATCTTAGGACAGAAAGAAGAACCTGCCATCAGATTTCTTGCCACTGCAATGTACTACAAAGATTTTGTCAAATTTGCATATATAAATACGGGATCACCAGACGTTGTGAAAATCATGAAGAAAAATGGAGTTAATAAACACAGAGACACGTTACTCATGTTTAATGAAGAATCTTCATCTCCAGTCGCTACTATTAGTGTAAGTGTTAAAATAATCATATGTAAAATTCACACTCGAGATATTCTATTTAATGAGGAAGATCTGGACCTCAACTCTCAACTTCATCAATATATTTGTAGTGATCAAAATGATCTTAATATTGGTTCCTGTTTGGTAAGTGTTATTGGTCACTGTCTAGTTATTTAAGGTTGAGGTCATGATCTAGCTCCTTAAAATCAAAGTCATTTGCAAAAACATCTAAAACAAATTCATCTTCAGCTCCTCAAAACAGAACTAAAGATCATTATGAAGTTCCTCTTATTCAATGTCAATTTCATTTTCCTTTATTTCAAATAATCAGTTAATCAGTTACTCAGTCAATGTCACTACAAAAGTATGTTGTTCCTGTAAGTCTAAGTCATTTTCTGTTACTTTTAAGTCCAGGTTTTACTGTTACTTTTAAATTCAGGTCTTACTGCAAATGTTTTCTGCCTATTTCATTCCTTCTGTTGCAAAATTACTTTTTTTTCTTTGTATGATAAAGTTGAACCTGTTTATAAAGACCATACAAAACCATAGTTGTCTATATAGAGAGGTGACTGTTAAGTCAAGATCAGCTGATTAATAACATGTGGTTAATTTGTTTATAACAGATGCATCAGTTGTCACGGAGTACACTAAATGAAGTTATTGAAAGTAACAAATTCTTGCTACTGCCGAGACTGTCATCCCAAGAACGATTTGAAGAGCTTTGCCCCATCGAACGTGTAGCACGTCGTAAAAAGTAAATAAATTTGATTCTTTGGTAATTTTGTTTGAGAATTGGAATTTTTTGGTAGTATTATTATTGGAATGTGGGCTGTAGTTTAAACATACTGGTAAGTGTAATAAGTATGGTTTAAGGGGTTTAGAGGTTCAAGAAAACTAAAGATGTAAAATGGCATATTTCACTTTACAGAGCAATCAAATAATGTATACAAATGTATTATGTACCAGGTATGTCGAGAATGGAGCTTTGCAATTTATCACAGATTTATGGCATAAAAAGGTTCAAATATTAGGAAATGTATCCATACGTACCAATATATTGAGGGTTAAATAGGTTAAATTCTTTAATTTTTTTTTTTTTTTTTACTAATGAGTGGTTCATATTTCTGTGTGTTAAGCAAAAGTTTGAAGCAAAAGGGAATATCATGGAATGGTTTGAAGTTTTCTATATATTTCTGATTGTGAAGGTTTTCCAGGATTATAAGGCTTTTGAGATTTTAGATTATCATGATAGTAGGTTTTCTATCCTCTAAACCCTTACCAGGAAAATTGTCTAAACAATGGAGGAAAGATTGAGGTATTATACTTATACAAAATTGTTGTTCTTTTTTGACATCTCTACATTGTATTGTTTATTATTAATCATTCCTTTTATTTTGCAGATTGTGCATTGTTCTTTTTACAAAGAAAGCAAAAAATAATGAAGTCTATCGTGAATCATTCCGTCAGTACATTCGACGGTCCCCATTTCTACAACAGGATCGTGTGAGATTTACCTACATATATGAAGACACCCAGAAGGATTTCGTGAAGAGTTTAACAAAGGGAAGCAAATCTGTTGTTGAAAAAAATGCTGTAAAGGTATTTATTTAAGACTTACTTCCCACATATAATTAACATTGTTTGATAGATTTTCTTGGTCTGAATGGACTAATTTGATTTTCAGCTCATCTGCTTTTGAGTGCAGAAGAGCGTTAATCTTCACATTGGTTCAGATGTCCATGTCTACAATGGTATATCATTCTGTCAGGATGTCGGTACTAGTAAAGGCATTCTATTTTGACCTTACATTGAAAAATAGTAAAAATAATCAGCTTAGAAACTTATGAAATGATGCTAGCTTTAATAAGACAGGTTTATACAGACTTTAAAGGAATAACTCACTAAAGGTGATTACTACACAGCAATGATATCTTTTCACATCAATATACATTTGTCAAAAATGATAGCATTGAATTTACCATTATATTTACACAATGCCTTACAGCTGTATGTACTGTACATGTAGATTCACGATAAACAGTATGTAAGGTAAATCATTATAATGGTTTAAAACAACAAATGATTCCTAAGACATTGATGTTCATTATCTACATTTAATTAACATGGATTAATTTTCACGTATTCATTGTTTACAGTATTCTTCTCCAGACATTTTCTTCCTTCTGTTTTCAACTGGAGATGTTTTAATTTATTATCCAAACATATATAACACTATTTTTTCTCTCTTAGCATCTCGTAAAATATGACCATTTTGATAATTATATTGAGTTTGATTTAATAAACCATGAATATTTCCTCGACATCAGAGGGTGTATATTGTCATGCCCTGCAGTGCCCTGACTGCTTTTTAGATTTGTGAAAATCATGTTTTTGCGTTCTTATAAATATTGTACATCTGATATTATCATACCCTTATTCCAACATATGGTATTTGAACAGTCATAAATGAGGGAGAAAGAAATCTAAGCAAACGTTTTTCTATCCACAGTATCAGAAACACTTGAAAGATGAGATAGATTGAAAATAATGAGACTACTTCTTATCACTGCCTGATTTGTTGTAGGTTGTCCTTATATGGAGGATGGATATATACCACCTGAGCTATGATTGGCTGAAATCGGGATGGAGTGCTGATCCAAATCGACTAGAGGAATGTGAAGAATACCTGGAGGAGAAAGTCAAGCTTCTCCTTAACTCTGATCAGTCTTTGGCGTACAAGACTCTTTTACCGGAGTTCCATAACGAACATGCTTTGGTATGTAAATTGACAGTACTGAGTATTATCCGATTTATTGGTAGTTATATACATGTCTACTGACAAAGGTTGATGGTGAGGTTACTGAGACTTGGTTCACTATCCATACCATGAATTGTTTTATGTCAGGATGAGATATAAAATTACATCTATAATATTAAAAGATTTTTCTTTTTTTTGGGAGGGGGTGGGGGGGGATAGTTGGATAGTTCTGCATGTTAAGCCCAGGGGGATTAATTACTGATGTTGGGCATCTTTTATATGAAACTGTAAATAGATCTGAGTGAGGTTATTACTACACATGGGCTTGTGACAGAAAAAGTATGGTATAGGTGGTGACATTTGGATTAGTTTTAATCAGTACCATGTTTACCGTAAACAAAACCCAGTGTGACATTACATAGACTCTTAGTTTTGACTGAGGTGGGCTTATTACTGGACAACACTATAGGGTTTGTGGGTACTTCTACTAAAGCTATAATTATGTATAAGTGGGTGCTCTTATATTTAGGACATTTTATTTACATGATAAACAACTGATATATAGTTCCATAACCACCAAGTTAATGATCTTTATTGATCTTCTATATGCTGACAATGTGTACAGTAAATATGAGACTTGAGTTTTTAAACACATTTGGTTGCTCAAGGAACCAAGATTTGTGTGTTGAAGCATTATCGGGTTGTGTACCTTTACAATTACAAAATTTCTTCTAGGAATTCATGATGATGATAGATATAAATAAAAGATGTACATATTAACATTAAAGTTGAAAGGTCACCTCAGACAGAGTCTCAGGGTGATAAACGGGATCCCCTTTTGTCCAGCTTCATGTGTCTTTTAACATTTTCCTGGAAACACCTGAACCAATGAAATTTTACGGAAACCTTCCTTGGTTAAAGACACGCTAAAATTGTAAATAAATGGTCCCCAACCCCAAGGGGCCTGAGGGGCGGTGCCAAAAAGGGTCAAATTGATTGAAATTTCAAAAGTTTTCTTCTCAAATCCAGGTATGGTAGATGGATGGAAAGGCTTTCAGAGGCTTTACCAAAATTGTAAATTTCATGACCCCATTGTCTCACAATTCCCCCAGGGGAGGGGGGAAAATTTACTATTGTTTATATAGTTAAATTACATTTTTGAGCATAATTTCTTTTTCTTTCAGAAATAGTTCAAACTTGATAAGAATCATATAATCTGACATTTAGATGAGATGCACATATTGACCTTGGCTGACCCCTTCAGGGGTTGATTGGCGGGGTCAAAAATGGGTCAAATTGAGTGAAGTTCCAAAGATTGTCTAATGTTCTTGGATGGAAGATTTTATATAGGAAAAATTCAACTTTTTAGTTTGATTTCTTTTAGTTCAAACTTGGTTAGAAGCCTTATCAGGGGACAGCAGTTCATGTTATGTACAGTTTATTGTTTTGATTTTGAGTTTCGTCAAGGATGGAATCTTATCTCATTAAACAGGGTCTCATGGTGCGCATTGTGTACAGACTCCTTGACTGGGCTGAGAGAGTATTCTCCTTTTTCACATCGTAAGTATTTTATCCTAACCAAGGCTGGTTGAGATGCACGGCAGTAAGACACCAGTCTGACCATGTGAGCTCCGTTTCCATGGATACAGCAGATTCCCTCCTGTAAGACCTCTGGCTCACTTTCATCCCAGGCCAATGGGAATCATTAATACTAGTGGAGATAAACTTTGCATTGTCACAGTAAAATGAAGTAAAGACATTATAATAAATTTTAACCTGATCGTACAAGTTGTATTCAGGATATCGGTGTCAGGATATGATAGATTATAAGAGGTTATTAACGATGTTGTCAAATGTTTTATTTGCTAAAATGAGGAAACAGCTCTGTTAATTTAACCAAATAAAAAAATTGTGTACAGTTCAATTCACACCAGCAGAGGACTGAACCTGTTATGTTATGCGTTACCACTGCCTTACCTGGGTGGCCAGGCAGCACAGTGGTAATGCACTCGACTTTCACTTAGCTGTCGAGGGTTTGATTTCCAGACCAGACTTGAGGGGTTTTCCTTGAGTTCTCCGGTTTCCCCTGGCAGTAACACCTTTCATGTGCTTACATCCGGGCCAACAAGAGTGATTAGTATAAGCTGAAATAACTTTTTTCGCAATTGTTGTAAAATAAATAAAGTTTAAATTTAATAGTGTACATTTATTATGTGTAACAAGCGTTTATTACACATAGGTTGTCAACATTACAGGTTCCGTTCTCTTTTAAAGGCTTATGGTATAAGTGTTTAAGACTGGTTATTAACAACAACTATCATCAAATCAAATTATTATGTCCATAAAATTTTTGTGGGGAGATGAGAGGGCATATGGTGTTAATGTTCCACATGTTCTTCCATTTTAATTCATTTTGTTCTGTTAAAAATCAATGTCTTATTTTGAGAATTCCTTAACAGATCGGATTCCTGTTTATTCAGTAGTGTCATAACATCAAGTTCTGTACATCATATCACATAAAGATGGTCTTGGGTCAAGGGTAAAGAGTCAAGGTCACATTATACAAAGGAAATGGAGCATTCATATCAGATGAACATTTCTTAATTTTATACTGAAATACAAATCTGTACAAACCACAGTATATTGAATTAATGATTAGGGTGTCTTGTTGACTGTAATGTAATTTTCCTTAGTAAGAAAACACTTACACTTTTTGGTGTTAAAATTCTGGATATCGGTTGGTTAGGTGGTGTATAGTTTATATGTTCTTATAAAATATATTTAAAACGCAACAATAATAATAATTTAGATCACAGTCTTATAGTTAATACACCAGTCTTATCAGTTACCAACAATGTGTATTGCTTGTCTTTCTTGTCTGAAAAATATCAAGGACTTTTATGCTCCACTACATGATGTTCTTGGTGATGTTTCTTGATGACATCATATGATAGTGATAAGGACTTTGTATTACTGCAGGAACTAAGAGATGAACCTTGTGTTTACTCAGGTATGACTGTTTTTACTGCAGGAACTTACAGATAAACCTTGTGTTTACTCAGGTATGACTGTTATACTGTAGGTTCTAACAGATAAGCCTTGTGTTTACTCAGGTATGACTGTTTTTACTGCAGGAACTTACAGATAAACCTTGTGTTTACTCAGGTATGACTGTTTTTACTGCAGGAACAAAGAGATAAGCCTTGTGTTTACTCAGGTATGACTGTTTTTACTGCAGGAACTAAGAGATAAACCTTGTGTTTACTCATGTATGACTGTTTTTACTGCAGGAACTAAGAGATAAACCTTGTGTTTACTCAGGTATGACTGTTTTTACTGCAGGAACTTACAGATAAACCTTGTGTTTACTCAGGTATGACTGTTTTTACTGCAGGAACTTACAGATAAACCTTGTGTTTACTCAGATATGACTGTTTTTACTGCAGGAACTTACAGATAAACCTTGTGTTTACTCAGGTATGACTGTTTTTACTGCAGGAACTTACAGATAAACCTTGTGTTTACTCAGGTATGACTGTTTTTACTGCAGGAACAAAGAGATAAGCCTTGTGTTTACTCAGGTATGACTGTTTTTACTGCAGGGACTTACAGATAAACCTTGTGTTTACTTAGGTATGACTGTTTTTACTGCAGGAGCTTACAGATAAACCTTGTGTTTACTCAGGTATGACTGTTTTTACTGCAGGAACTTACAGAGAAACCTTGTGTTTACTCAGGTATGACTGTTTTACTATAGGAACTAAGAGATAAACCTTGTGTTTACTCAGGTATGACTGTTATACTGTAGGTTCTAACAGATAAACCTTGTGTTTACTCAGGTACAACCATTTTACTGTGTGAACTAACAGATAAACCTTGTGTGTTTACCCAGGTACGACGGTTTTACAATAGGAACTGTCCTACTCTCTCTGTTCCTCATGTTTTGTATGGGATATTTCATGAACAAAATGGCGGCTATAGAACATGAGCAGGTGATGGAAAAGAAACCCAAAAATGTGAAATCCAGACCTCCTTCAACGTATGTAATCATTGATTATCAAATCTGATTTAGTCACCATCTGTCTGTACTGAATTTTTAAAGAATTTTTTTTTATCTTTCAATATTTCTCATTCCTAGTAATAGATGATTTACAGTATGTGCAAACCTTTACTGACAAATATTTTGTTGTTTCATTTTAATCTTTTAATAAAATTTATTTTTTTCTATTTTTGACATGAACAGTTTAAGTTGAATTAGAGAATTATTTGCTTTCTATACAGAAACAGTGTTTTGACTTTTAGAAATGTATTAGGTTTATGTCAACATCTTTTTAATGATATCCAAGAATCATGTAAAAGAAAATGCTCAGTTTGAAATTTCTCCTATTTTCAGTTCTGTAGACAACAAGAAAGTCAACTTGTATGAGATCAACTATAAGTCATATAATGACTTGATTGTCAATGTGGAGACCGGGTTGACCTTTGCCCTCTTGGTGGACGAGGAATCAAAAGAGAGGCTGCTCAACCGCTTTGGAGAACTAGTTTTCCCAAATTATACAAGGTAGATAAAAGCTGAATAGTATCTGCTAAGTGACTTCTGATTTTGGAATGTCCTATGTAAACCAGAATGTCAAAAAGTTGTTGGCACTCTTGACTGACTGGCACAGTCATGCTGTTTACTGCCAGCAAGACAACCTTGATCTTAATCTTAGGGCACATGCGTTAATGATACAAGTCAGTGAGGAAGGTGTCTACAGGCTTGGAGAGACAGACAAAATCAATTCCTTAATGTCATATGCCTACTGCAAGTTTGCTGAAGGCAATCAGCATCTGGAACCATCAGAATCAAGTATAGAATGGACATCAGGTCCAGGGGAAGTAACTCTGTTTAGCTTGTAGTGTTAAGATAAGGGGACATTTCTAAACAACACTGTTGGTAGCCAACCTATTCCCACCAGTGTATGATACAGGTGTTGGTAGTGCCTGGTGAGGAAAGGTCAGGGGCCAGTAAACTTGATGTAAAAGATGTACAAATGTAGTGATAAAATGGAAAAAAGCTTACAGATAACATAGATTCCTTGTTTATCTCTAAATATGTAGAGAATTTATAAAAAAACAAACTGATATAACAATATAACTTTATTGGGAGAAATATGGGGTGTATGTAAGTTATATATAGTGGATAAATTGTAATGTCAAAGATTAGCCCCAGCTATCTGAAATCAAACATTATTCTAAATTTGTACTGATACTCCAGGGCCCCAGACTTGACAATATCTGATGTGGAGTTGAGGACCAGTATTATATGTATTGTATATGGAAATGGTAGAAAGATATTGTTTAATAGGTTGGTGCTGTTGTTTACTTACTTATCTATAATCTTACAACCATTGTAGGTACAGTGCCTTGACATTTGGTTTCATCGACTTGGATCTCTACCTTGGATGGTACAGACACTTACTAGAAGAATGTGTTGATTTCAAACAGGATCTCTCAAACATTAAAGTCAAGAGCTGTGTGGGAACTGTCCTGGCCATTAATGGTTTCAGAAACTATTACTATATCTACCACCCAAAACGAGTGCGGAAATGGGTCCGTCAACACACTGAAAACATACCAAGCTCAATAGGATTTTTTGATACCGATGAAGAATCAGATTCGGAGGAGAAACGCTTCAAAGGAGACCAGCCCATGGTAGAGGACCTTTTGAAAGGCTACATAACTTGGATGGACCGAGTATTTGATGGATCTGTGAAGAAAATTCGAGTACCATACTGGCCTGAAATGGTGATTAAGTAAAATTTGTCTATATGATTTTGTTTAATCCAAAAAATTACACAACAAAATTATAAACTAAACTTCAAGTAAGAATTTAAAGAACCTGAAGTTTTACCACTTCATATGTGCAATTACATAATGTCAGATTTGTCTGCCATGATAATTAAGATCACCAATTAATAAGAACTAATTTCTCTAAGATTACCTATTAATAAGAACTAATTTCTCTAAGATTACCTATTAATAAGAACTAATTTCTCTAAGATTACCTATTAATAAGAACTAATTTCTCTAAGATTACCTATTAATAAGAACTAATTTCTCTAAGATCACCAATTAATAAGAACTAATTTCTCTAAGATTACCTATTAATAAGAACTAATTTCTCTAAGATTACCTATTAATAAGAACTAATTTCTCTAAGATTACCTATTAATAAGAACTAATTTCTCTAAGATTACCTATTAATAAGAACTAATTTCTCTAAGATTACCTATTAATAAGAACTAATTTCTCTAAGATTACCTATTAATAAGAACTAATTTCTCTAAGATTACCTATTAATAAGAACTTATTTCTCTAAGATCACCAATTAATAAGAACTAATTTCTCTAAGATTACCTATTAATAAGAACTAATTTCTCTAAGATTACCTATTAATAAGAACTAATTTCTCTAAGATTACCTATTAATAAGAACTAATTTCTCTAAGATTACCTATTAATAAGAACTAATTTCTCTAAGATTACCTATTAATAAGAACTAATTTCTCTAAGATTACCTATTAATAAGAACTAATTTCTCTAAGATTACCTATTAATAAGAACTAATTTCTCTAAGATTACCTATTAATAAGAACTAATTTCTCTAAGATCACCAATTAATAAGAACTAATTTCTCTAAGATCACCAATTAATAAGAACTAATTTCTCTAAGATTACCTATTAATAAGAACTAATTTCTCTAAGATTACCTATTAATAAGAACTAATTTCTCTAAGATTACCTATTAATAAGAACTAATTTCTCTAAGATTACCAATTAATAAGAACTAATTTCTCTAAGATTACCAATTAATAAGAACTAATTTCTCTAAGATTACCAATTAATAAGAACTAATTTCTCTAAGATTACCAATTAATAAGAACTAATTTCTCTAAGATTACCTATTAATAAGAACTAATTTCTCTAAGATTACCTATTAATAAGAACTAATTTCTCTAAGATTACCTATTAATAAGAACTAATTTCTCTAAGATTACCAATTAATAAGAACTAATTTCTCTAAGATTACCTATTAATAAGAACTAATTTCTCTAAGATTACCAATTAATAAGAACTAATTTCTCTAAGATTACCTATTAATAAGAACTAATTTCTCTAAGATTACCTATTAATAAGAACTAATTTCTCTAAGATTACCTATTAATAAGAACTAATTTCTCTAAGATCACCTATTAATAAGAACTAATTTCTCTAAGATTACCTATTAATAAGAACTAATTTCTCTAAGATTAACAATTAACCCTTTCGGCGCTGTAGGCGACTAAAGTCGACATGCAGACAGGCCGCCGTAGGCGACTTTGGTCGACCAAGTTAATATCTTTATTATTAGCCAAGATGTGCTTGTTTCAGTAATGCTGCCATTGTTTTGGATATTTTCTGGAAAATATTTGGCGCTGAGCTGTACATTGTAAGAGATAATTGGTGCCGAAAGGGATAATAAGAACTAATTTTTCTAAGATAACCAATTAATAAGAACTAATTTCTCTAAGATTACCTATTAATAAGAACTAATTTCTCTAAGATTACCTATTAATAAGAACTAATTTCTCTAAGATCACCAATTAATAAGAATTGATTTAATGTAGATATACCTCAGTTAGATATCCGTAAGTTCTTATCACATTTTTGAATATCTTATTAATTAATTTTTATAGCATTAAGTAGAAGTGGTCAAGAAATGAAAAATAGTGGATATGGGGCAATCATTTTACAGAATACCTCATACTACAGAAATAACATGGCTGATATTCCATTGTCTGATCTCGCTTACCAGTAGAATATAGGGAGATATTATAATTATAACACTCACATATTTTATGTGATGTATTTTTTGTGAGAATAGATCATAGGACTGGAGTATGATCAGGATATATTGTTCATTGTTGCAAATGATACAAATCAAAATTAATTGAAATCCTTGATCAATTGATTGAGAATTTACAATGTGTCAAATGCAAAAAAGAAATTTATATGATGTAGCCATTGCTAGATTTATAGCATGTATTGATTGATGTGAACATAAGATTCCTTGTCTTGTCAATACAGAAAATAAATACAGAAAAGGCAACATCAAACTTACATAGAGAGGACAAAGATCATATAATAGTGACAAGATTTATTTGATGTTTCTTGTTATTTTGTCAAACACTTTGATACAATGGTCTCATCATATAAAAGGTATTAATCAATTGCAAACAAATAATGGAATCTCACATTAAGATGTTTTCAGCATTTGCATTGTAAGTGTAGTATTAATATAAGCTTTTTTTTTCAAATTTCCTCAGGATATTAATATACTTTTTCAAGTTTTCGTTTATGTTGAAATTTATGATTTCAGTTGAAATTAAAAGCTGCCATTTTATTGTGTTTTTAATCACAGAGTTAAGAATGATTAACTCTTTTCATTTGGATAAAAATTTGCGAATGCTGTAAAAGTTAATCCGTTTGATATATACCATATACTGTAAAATCATATATTTTTGTGGAGCTCTAATTTCAGGGTTTTCCAATATAAACATTTTTGTTGGCAGTTGATTTTGTTGTTAAGTCTTCGTCGTGAAATCCACTAGTCCAGTAATCCAGGTCAACTTCTGTCCATTTATATTTTGGACGTATAAAATTGTGAATTTAGTGTAGCCACAAATTCAATGGAAATTAATTCCCATGAAAATGAATCATTTTACTGTTTATGTATGTGGTATTTCCATACACATCTTGGTATTTATGTGATATTCTGAATTTAAAAAATTCAATATCCCTGTAAATTTTTGTTCTATGTTTGTAACTGAAATCAATTCAGCTTGTATGTATCTTTGGTTGACAGATTTACTTTATAAAACAAGTTCATATGTAAATTGTAGTTTCTAAATCTGATGTGGTAAGGGTTTTTACAATTACAGGTCATCTGACCGAAGGGTCTGATGACCTATTGCGATCGCCGTTTGTCCGGCGTCGTCCGTCATAAACGTTTTCAACTTCTTCTCAAGTTCTACATGTCTCATTGAGCTGAAACTTACCTCCGCTAGGAATCGAACCCGGGACCCCTGGCTTACTAGTCTGATGCTCAACCAATCATATTAAAGAGAAGTTCTCAAATAGCCGAGTGGTAAATTGCGGCTAGTATTTTACCAGGGTTACATAAGTACAAAGGGTTAATGCAATATTCAAAATAGAGACATTCTACAACATTTGCCAAAAGTCTATTGTTTTGTAAGGATCTTAAATTTGTTTCATTTTATATGTGAAAGACGAAACAGTAGTCAAACAGTTTCTAAAATTCTTAGACACATTTCATAATGTCATGTTAAATGTTAAACTTTTGTAAGATTGTATACTGCATACACTGTATCCAGACACGTGTCTCGTCCATCAGGTAAGGGGAGGTAAGAGAGATACCACAACCATTAACAGAATCCTAGACGTCATTCAATTGTCATGTGATGATTAAGAACAACATTTTGTGATTTTTGTTATGAATAGAATTGTGATAAATGAATATACATGAATATGAGTCATTTATTTCATTTAGCCAAAAGTTTATTCAAGCTATAACTATACCAAGTATGTTGTTTTCAATTTTACATTTGTTTTTGTTTGTAAAAAATTGTCTTCAGACAGTGGCCTTTATAGGCAGGTGACCTCTATACAAAGATTTGATGACTTTGAATCATATTACATTGGAATCCCAAAGAGTTATTCGTGATAAATAGGTTAGCTGGAAGTTTTATAATGATGATGACTAATGAAAACTGAGTACTTCAGTAGATTTTGACAAAATAGAAAGGAATTCATACCAATGATGGTCTATTCAGATGATGTATCAAAAGTTGTTGTTTATGATCTGTTGAAGCAGTTTGTTTTTTATTATACGTGCAATCCTAACAATGAAAGATACAGATTTGTACATATGTCACACAAGTCGTGGATTTTAATCAATTCTAGTCAAAATTATTCAAGACTTTTTGTACATTTTTTAAAGTTATTATGAAAACAATTCACATTTCCATAGTGGCATCTGAGGGAAGACGGCTAAACGTTGTTTCAGTTGAATTTTTTACTGCAAAATTCAACAAGTTGCCTCAGTCTCGACCGTTTCCCGATTACAAAAGTTACAATAATGCAAGAATAACTTCATCAATATGGTCATGTGACTATAGATTACCTGGTCAAATGACTATAGATTACCTGGTCAGATGACCATAGATTACCTGGTCATATGACCATAGATTACCTGGTCATATAACTATAGATTACCTGTATAGATTACCTGGTCATATGACTATAGATTACCTGGTCAAATGACTATAGATTACCTGGTCAAATGACTATAGATTACCTGGTCAGATGACCATAGATTACCTGGTCATATGACTATAGATTACCTGTATAGATTACCTGGTCATATGACTATAGATTACGTGGTCATATGACTATAGATTACCTGATGAAATGACTATAGATTACCTGGTCAAATGACTATAGATTACCTGGTCAAATAACTATAGATTACCTGGTCAAATGACTGTAGATTACTTGGTCAAATGACTATAGATTACCTGGTCAGATGACTATAGATTACCTGGTCATATGACCATAGATTACCTGGTCTAATGACTATAGATTACCTGGTCAAATAACTATAGATTACCTGGTCAAATGACTGTAGATTACTTGGTCATATGACTATAGATTACCTGGTCAAATGACTATAGATTACCTGATCAAATCAACAAATCTCCTATCAGTCCAAGTTCAACTTTTCATTTCTGTGTTTAGATAAAAGATAAAAATGTAGTTTGATGTATTTATGCCTAAAAGTGGCCTATCAGACGTGATAGAATAGTTATAGAATAAGTAATAGGGAACACCTTGTTATTTTTAACAGAAAAATAGAAAACAGATTATGTAAAATGTCACATACATAAACTGTGACTGTTATAAGGTAACAGGTGAATGTATTTAACAAAAATAACAAATTACTGTAAAGTTCAAAACATATAAATCAAGTATCAGTATCGTAGTGATTGTAACCAGGGTAAGTATCAGTATCGTAGTGATTGTAACCAGGGTAAGTATCAGTATCGTAGTGATTGTAACCAGGGTAACAATCAGTATCGTAGTGATTGTTACCAGGGTAAGTATCAGTATCGTAGTGATTGTAACCAGGGTAACGATCAGTATCGTAGTGATTGTAACCAGGGTAAGTATCAGTATCGTAGTGATTGTAACCAGGGTAACAATCAGTATCGTAGTGATTGTAACCAGGGTAAAGATCTCTCTCTGTTGACGTATGATATAGAAAAGAAAAAAAATGTCACAATTTCAAAGAAAATTTTCTGAATTCAGTCAGTGTCAAAGTACAGGTCATAACCTTTACCAGTTTACAGAAACCTCTGGACTTTCGGTATTTTTTCCGGAGGAAATTGGCAGCAGATGAAAGTTTAAATTTTCTCCCCAAATGCCCTTAATATTCAGTGTGTGAAGTCTATTTACATGCACATTGGTAGATGTAGTTTGTTTTTATTTATAGATATGTGTAATATATATTGCCATTTGTTTGTTTTGATATTTTTTTATTACTTATTCAAGACAATTTATTCACAAACTAATATATCAGCATGTAAAATGTATTTTATTGATTGAAAGTGATATGTTATGATGGGTTTGGACTTGTGATGTCAGGTTTATTAGATAAATTAAGTTACTGATGTGATGTCAGAGATTGACAAGTTTATTTGATAAATCAAGTTACTTCTGTGATGTCAGAGATTGACAAGTTTATTAGATAAATCAAGTTACTGATGTGATGTCAGAGATTGACAAGTTTATTAGATAAATCAAGTTACTGATGTGATGTCAGAGATAGACAAGTTTATTAGATAAATCAAGTTACTGATGTGATGTCAGAGATTGACAAGTTTATTAGATAAATCAAGTTACTGATGTGATGTCAGAGATAGACAAGTTTATTAGATAAATCGTTTGTTCCTTTGAGTGGTCAAATCAGTGTTTTCCTGACCAAAACATCCTTTCGAGCCAGACATACATGGCAGTTGCCTTTCCTGTGACGATTCTCACTGTTTGTCACAGTGTAGATTTTTGTATTTTAGGTTCACATGTAATAACAAATATGGAATTTGACTTGGACAAATACTGATAAAAAATTCCATTTGTGATTTAAGAACTTGATTTGATTAGAATGAGATACCATGTGAATGTCATTGAAGAGGAACTTCATTTGAGGTCAAACTGACAAGTGTTGAAAATCTATTTAAAATTTCTCTATTCTATAAAGAAGAAAAAAATGAAATCAGATTTTCTACCTTTGTTTATTTTTAACATTTAAATTACCATACACAATCATTTTATGCTATTAATGTTAGAAGATAATGTAAATTTTGAGATATAAAGTTTTTGTCATTTTCTTCCCAAGTCATTTAAATACAGATTTATTGTACATGTGTTGTGTTGATGAAGTGTAGAATAATGAGAGGCTGAGACTGCTGTATAGTTTGTATGAGCATTCATGTCACGTTCACAAGTATTGTGTGATATCTTGTCCAACACATTTTTGTGCTTAATTACATCCCATTTATAATCATGGTTTAAACTATACTCAGAGGAAACCTTTTGATAAATCTTACTTAGTTATTTAGTGGTGGTTTTGTTGTAATACAAAAAAATTTTTTTTTTCTTGTGTATATATAGGATATGCATATAAATATATACTTTTTTATGCATATAGATATATACTTTTTTCACTTGAATGTCATAGTACTGGATTTTTTTTTTCATACAGATAAGTCCTGAGATAATGATTTCAAGAGTGGAGTTACTTCCATCAGATTATAAAGGAACACTTTTTGGTTTCTTTATTTTATATAACCTCTTTTATAGAAAATGTTGTCATTGACTACCCCCAAAAATATTAAGGAAGTGTCAAAATAAAATAAAGAATTTTTATCAATCAATATTTAAAATTGATGAATATACAATAAAATAACTGATTTTTCTTCTGTTTTATGATTTTTGACTTTTGAAGAGTTTTTCTTTGTTTTTCTTAGACCAGAGTGAAGATATTAGATAGGAGACGTCTGAATTTCCGATTAAGTAAAAAGTTAAATTTGTTGTGAATACCAGTATTTATTTGAGTGTTTGTGTGTAAGAAAACATGGGTTAATGATGTGATTTGTATGAGAGAGGTTGGAAATGGGAAATTTTACCATTTTCTTATTCTACAAACAAGGTGCATGATTCCAGAGTTTCCATGTCTCACAGACAAAATCTGTTCTTCTCATAGCTGTTTGGTGTTTTGTTTCTATGTTTCATATCCCATCCACCATCTATGTTTCATCATTCCATTCCATTGCATGAATGTTTTTCTTAATTTATTGTGTCGTGTTTCCAGAAATAAAACCTAAATAAAACAGAATGCAGTCTTGTTTTTTTTTTCCTTGATTCAGCCTCACAAATAGTTTGGAATGCTACACATCTGGTCCCACCTTCTAAACTTTTTTTGAAGACTTTCAATAAATCTTCAAGCTTCATTTAGTTTACAACAATAGTGAAACAAGCTGATACTGCTTTCTCATGTTGTTCAGGATTGAAGGGTATGAGGGGTCTTGCTATCAGAGAAAACTGGAATACACAAAGAAAATTAACATGATTTGGTAGGTGACCCCATACCTTTCCACATGCAATTGGAGAATCAAACTCAGGTTGCCCAAGTGGAAAGATTTATTTGTCTAAATAGTTGTTCATCAGAAGATGTAATTTTGTGAAGCTGTGTTGGACATGTATACCTGTAAACTTCTCCAAATTTTATGGGACTCTCCAAAATTTCAGTTTCATATTATTGTATGTGAATTTTGTATTTACCCTTAATCTTCCCTGAACCCTGAAGTTAAATTGGTACTTTGCATTAGCATAATTGAAATAAGCAATATTTCATTTTTTTTTTTTTGGGGGGGGGGGGGGGTGATCATACCCAATGATATGGATGTTCAACGTGATTTCGATTTTGCCAAGTGCTTTCTCTGGATTTTAAATCTGAAAAGTTAACAGGTATTAACATGCTTTGTTTAAAGCAAAGACTATAAAAAATAAACAAACACATGTATACTACTTTAACAATCTATTTGTTGTTGTAACACACATATAAATAGTTACATACATTGTATCACAGTTGTGGAAACTTGTATTTCTACAGGTAAACTTTTCTCATTGACAATATATATGGAGAGATATATAATTTTAGATCTGAGCTTATGAAAAGTTCAGAAAGTTTCAATAACTAATTTTCAGTGAAACAAATATCTAGAATTCCAATCAGTCTTAAAAAGAAAAGATTTTAAGGGAAGTTGTGAAAAAGTTCACTTTTGGTACAATAGAGTATCAGCTATATTCAAATTGGAATTATGGGTAATTTAAAGTCATAGTGATATCATGCGATAAAGGAGATCTGTGTAAAAACAGTAAATAATTCTTTAAGAAAATTTAATAGATCATGAGATAAAATACTGATTTTATAAAAAAAATGAAAGAAATGTAGTAGATTAAGGACATATAAAATTTCATTTTCATATAATATATAGCCAACATAAGATAGTAACAATGTAATACTATGTTCATTGTAACACACAAACCTAGGTGGTTCATTCTTACATCAGACAGTGTGCACCACAACTTGATGTCTTAACAATACTGTGAAACTGATAATACTGGTGATGATATAGACTATAGTAGGAAAGGGTAACAACCAACAATAAAAACCAAAAAAAAAAGCCAACAATATCTACAGCTGAGATTATATAGAAATATATCTTTAAATAAATCTTTATGATGCATAACTTCCACCTAGTGAGAGTATAGTGATCAAGCTTGAGCAAAGTGGATAAATATGCAATTAATATATAATTATAATTTTCTGTTTACAATGGAATCTTGTCCAGCACTAATGATTTGATACTCCAGGCTTTCTTAGAAGAAGCAGGAAGATTCCATTGTTCAAACAGATGGATGGAATATTTTTGTTAAAGAGTACAATAATATTAGATAAACATATTATTATAAAGTCAATAAAAAATCTAATATTTACTTCCCAAACCATGAATTAAAATACTTTTTTTAGATTAAAAAGTTTTCTTAAATTTTGTATCGATTAATAAATTATTTTTTTATCAAATGAAACTACAATGTACTGTAACAGTTGTAACAATTACAACAGTTTTAAATTCTACAATACCTGTAATGTTTTTGGTTCAACATATACTGAGATCTGGTCAGTAAAACATGTACTTAGATAATGTATATTGTTGTTCTCTTCTAATTTCATTAGACTTGTGCAACAACGTTGAGCATGCTACGTATTATTGATTGAGATTATTTCATTATCACAGAGATTCAAGAATTTCAAAACTAATATATGTATAACACATTCAAGTATTTAACATTAAATCATGTAAAATTTGAGTTAATACTGAAGACAAACATAAGCTAATTTCTACTGAGTATAGTAACTGTTGTTTTATCATAGAGCAGGGATTCTCCACATCTCCATGGTAACATATCAACATATACCTGATAAGCCAGTATTACAAAATCAATGTGCACACTCCAATAAGAGAAAAAGCATCAATAGAAGAGTCCTGTAAAGGTTTGTTTTTCGACAATCTTGCTTTGTACAACATTACTTCGTCTTGCCAAATCTTCACATTTCTGATTGTATCAGAATTTCCTTTCTTTGTTTACAAATGAAATTTTTTAATCTATGACCAGGTATCTGAACTTAACACTAAACCTTAGTTATTCATTACAGGAATACTGAAACTCTTGGAGTACGTGGAATTAATCTAAATTTTCAGAGTGTTTATTACGTATACAATTTATTTTAAACATGATTAAAAAATATTACATAGACTGAAATATATCACAGCAAGAAAAAACTTAAAAGTAGCAAAAAGACAGTGTAATGTCTATAATACTGTACAATAAAAAAACAGTGGGGCAATATATGTAAATATATTGATAATAAATAGTCTTTCAATGGGAAAATGAAGTTTTTGCACAAAGACTAGAAAAAAGGGGTGCAGAAACACACATATGGTTTAAAGCTTATGTAAAGATATTTATAAGAAAAACAGACTTTGATCTAGTAGATTAACTTTGATATAAGATCAACCTCAAAATGAAATTCTCACTTGAAAACACCAAAATGAAAAACATATTTCACAGAGAAACATTGAACTAAAACTTAATAAGATAACCACTAATTACCGGTAGCTGAAATTGTAAATATATTCAAATTCCTAAAAGATATTCATTTTAAATTGGGAAAAAATAGAAAGTGGATTAAAAGTTATCACAAACATTCAAGAGTTTAAAAAGTGTTAAAAATATCAACTATTACAGGAAATTTATATTTTAATGCTGTTCATAGCTAGGCACTGCTACTGTAATACCTGATTCCAAAAAAATATGTTACATCATTTGTTTCCTCTCCTACACTCTTTCAAGATTATGACATTCAACATCTACAAATGTTCATCTCAGCTTAATCTATTCATTGGTACAAGATTTTAAACATGGAATCAGTTCACTAAAAGAATCAAAATTTATCCAAACTTTTAAACTTTTTTTTAACACAACCTCTAAATTGTTTGATACCAAATAACAAATTCAATATCAAAGTAGAACGAACCAAGATCAATATATAATCGTAGCAAACCTGCTGATCTGGAATTCCTAATTTGAGGTAAGAAAAAACCAACTTAACTTTATAAATTGCTACTTAATTCAAATGCCATCATTTTCTAGTAAAGCAATATCAATACACAGTGACCCTTTATGTCCAATATATTTTGTATAATGAGTTTATGCCCAAACTGAACACGAAAATGATGAAAAACATTTACTTAAAGCTCCAACTGTTACGCATTTGCCAGAGCTGGAAGCTTTTCTGGAGATTTATATACGGACGTGTTCCTGAGGTGTAGATCTTTGTTTATTTTATTGACTGGATGAAGACTTGTAGACATATTTTTCGGAATCGCAAATCTTGCCTTCACCATACTGTCAGTTGGATGTTGAAGAAAGGAATTCTGGTAGGTTGATAAGTAGTCTCCCCTAGTTTCATCAGCAATTTGATTTTTCCATTTGTTTTCAAGTTGTTCAAGCAATCCGAAATTTGTTGGTTTTCCTTAAATTGAAAAAACCAGAATGTAAAGTTCACAGATTGTAATATAAAATTGTACTTTGTTATATGAAATTGTAGTTTGTTGTATGAATTAATAGTTTGAAATATCAAGTTTGCTAAGGTTTAATGAGTCATGTTTGAAGAGCTGCTTAAATGGCTTACTCAAGTTATAAATACTGTTGTGTTTCAACCTTTCATATTTAATGTTATTTGTATCTATCCTTTCATATTGACTTCTACAACAGCTATTTGATAAAAGATTTTACCTTGGAGGGGATAATCAGATCTCTCTGGTGCCCATGACAGTTTGTGACTATTCCAGTCCCGTAATCCTGGCAGATCATTGTTCTCTGTCCAACGTCCATTGTAGTGCTCATCATACCAGGACACAGTGTTGTTGCAGTACCGCTTACCATGATGGTAGAATATGTGCTCTGGACCAAGACCATTGTTTTTCAACAGGGCTTTTCTCCTTACCAGTACATCGGGACGGTGTCCTTTGAAATTACGAAAATCTGCTCTGTGTGTACTATTATGTTTCTGATCTCCCTTGTTGAACTGAAATAAACAAAAATGAGATTCTGATACGAAGAAATAAAAATCTACAAGTACAATAGCAAAGATTTGACGAAACCAGATTGATACTGTCACTTTGATTTGACCGATATTTTTTTTATCTTGCAGCATACAGGGGTGAAGTCCTACGTGTACGGTTTAAGTCACTTTTATCCGGTAGGTTTTGGGGTAAAGTGATACGTTTTATGTAGGAGTCACAGAAGACTCGAACTTTTGATCAATGCAGTCCCTCATGAAAGAAACTTGACACAAACGACACGGTTTCTTTCGCAACCGGAAATGATTGCACTGCAAGACAATACTGTTGCTGGACATGCAGACAGCTTCTATTGGTCTCCAGTATGCCAATTTTCGTGTACCATGACAATTCACAATGCGCATAATTCTGAAGTTCTAACGTTTATCTTATTACAGGAAGAATCCGTGCAGTATCATTTTTTGTGATATGACATTCACATATTACTATTGCAATCTTACTGTAAAACTTACGGTATATCTCTCTTCGGACCAGTTTCCGATTAGAACACCGGGTGCAAATCTTTGTTCAATCCGCCATCCAGGCAAATGCCATTTCTGTGGATCGCCTTGAGCCATATTCCTACCTTCCGCTGTTCCTTATCGGATCACAATTCTCACTTTCTAACTGGAATAGGACGACCGTCATGAACTGCATGTGACGGGACAACAACACATATATTCTTACGCGCCAGTTTATTTTTTTCGACTCCTAACCAAGATATTGAATTAAAATGTCATAATTTATAACTAACCTTTAGTGAATATATTGATAGATTATTTCATTTGAAATTTAAATGTG
This sequence comes from Ylistrum balloti, assembly GCF_031769215.1. NCBI lineage: Eukaryota > Metazoa > Mollusca > Bivalvia > Pectinida > Pectinidae > Ylistrum > Ylistrum balloti. The sequence continues at coordinate 1,095,651 of NW_026781909.1, read as the reverse complement.
TTGTTATTAGTTAAGATTTTCAAAATACCACGGACTATATTACTGTGCGGCACTTTAACAACGCGGTATCGTTGCTACAACGTTGCTATTCATTCGAAACTTTTCGGATGTCTTCCATTTAATGGCGCGAGAACAATCCGAATAGTTTAGAGAACGGCGGCAAAGTACAAACCGAAAGTAGATTCTATTCACATGTACAGAATTTTCATTAAAGTGAATATGTATTAAAGTTATTAGATATCTAACAGAAGGCTATTCAATATGCTAAAAGGATATATTCAGGCCTAATGTATTGAATAAAATTTTATATTTACATTTTTTATCCTTTCTCTAATGTGCTTCTAACTTGAACTATCAAATATTAAAATGGCTTTGCATGTACACTGTTGGAGCAATAAAAATACAGTGAAACAAAACACTAATATTGATATGGACATAGAGGCTTATATCCTGCGTCCATTATGTATCCTAAAAAACATAATGATTTTTTTTTTAAAAAGGAAAAGAAAAAAAATATATAGCATTTCAAGGTGATGCCACTACAAAATTTCACCCGGGAGGCCCCAACTTCTATACTCTATGATTTTGGCACCGGTTTAACATTAACTTATCAGAGAAAAACAAATAAATCAACCGTTACAATTAATGTAATATTGAACAATCATCACGGAAAAGTGACAGTCGCTAGCTAGTATCATTCTTCTTAATCTGTTGTTGGCTCTAAATTGAACTGCTTTCCTTTAAACTATTAATTCAATAAGACTTTGTAATAAATAATTCAATAAGGTCCGTATATGTTGTTTCTTAAAATAGACGAAAAAGTTGCATACGTTATGTGTGGCTTACATAAAATTACGGTTGAATTGTCCTGTTTACCTTAATGTTTTATTTGTATACAGGGTTAAACGAGAGAACATGTAACTGTAGTTTAACGAATAAATTACTCACAAGAAACTGTACACTGCGTGTCTCTGCGAATGAATTAAATGTTCTATTAAAGCCATTAGCGGACCAGAAAGATATTCTAAGTGATATTATCTGGGTATTGTGTTCATAGGGTTATAGCGTGTCTTATATGCTTAATACGATACGGCGTTATTACTGCATGTAAATAGTAATTATGTCGAAAAAATATCTAATGAACTTCACCATGCATACAAGCAATATCATCTTTACATACTGGCCGGAATTTCAGCAATGCGTTCGGTAGACAAATCAATATATCAATCATTTAAATTTCACCAAGAGAAAATAAAGCTAACAAGTAATTCTAAATCTAATTCTTCCACACGTGTGTGTATGCTATCTTCGTTACGGTATATGTATTATTTCGCACTTATCGAATTTATGTATAACACAAAGCTACCACAAGCATGGTAAGTATAGTTTCTAATCCTCATTTTAATGTTGGAAAATTCTACTTATAACAGAAATAACGAGAATTTAACATAAAAAAAAGTATCTTATTTCATTTTTAAAGATCAGTGTCTGCTTTAATTTGAGCTTTCTGAACATTGAGATTGCTTGAATGGAGGGGGAACTTATCTGAAATCTGGTTGAAACACACACAGCACGATCGTTCGAGTATATATCATAAAAACAACACAAAAATGTGTTGAATTTCAGAAAAGAATGTCACCAGAATAGACCTTCGTAAGGACGCTTTTAACATCAAAATTTGTTATCTATTTCATTATCATTTCATCTTCAAATTAAAAATAAAATACAGGAGGCGTAGATCTATTCAAATATTAGACATCATTATCAGTATAACAATATATTGTGTAATTCATCTCCAGATTAGAAAATGACAGTTGTCATGATAGGTCTAATGTCATCGAATGAGAAATAGCAAAAATCGTTTTAACACTCTATAGTCCACTTACAAGTATATTTATATCAAATTACAGGCGGACGAACTGACAGAAGATCAGATTGCAGGTAAGATTAAGATTCTAAACAGTGTTATTGCTGATATCTACATGAAAATAACAATGTTGTCCTACGTATATATTTAGAATAAACACATGGACTATAATAACAAAATCTGGTCCATTCTTCGAATTCACTTTTTTTCTAAAAATGGAGAACATAGACTACTAAAACAATATGGTGGTAACATTTTGGCATGCCCCTGAACAGAACGACAAACATGAAGTGCTTATATGATACATAATTAAGAACAATAATATAAATAAGACATATTTTGAGCAAAGCAAGCTAACATTACACCATACTGGCTTAACAAGTTTCAGCCGCCACCAGGAAGATGGCTTAGACTATGTAACTACTTATTCTCGTACATTAAGCATTGTTTTATCAACATATTAACAGTATGTGGTGTAATGAGGTAATATGTGTAACTACACTTTCTTATGGTAATTAAGCTAAGTTAAGGAATATGTTCGTGACCTGTTTAATTGAGCAATACCTAGTCACGAAAGAAGTCTGTCTCTGTAGAATGTTATAAACCTTTTTATTTTCTAAGTATAATTCAGCTGAATGTATCACTGGATTAAACATTACATGGAATTAATGTGATCATTATTTATGATTTTACTTAACAGAGATGAAAGAAGCCTTCAGTTTGTTCGACAAAGATGGCGACGGAGCTATCTCCACTAAGGAGGTTGGCATGGTAATGAGGTCATTAGGTCAGAATCCTTCAGAACGAGAGCTACAAGAAAGGATAGATGAACTGGAGAACGAGGATAAAGGTATTTTATTTGTCTTCTGTTGATAAAATAACAAACTACTACAACTCATAAAGTCAGCAAAAACGCTACGAGTCAAAAACACTCTTTCATAACGATCGAGATGCATGCAAAAACTTCCTTGCCACAACCCACAATGATGAAGAGTCCACAACAACGTCAATACACAAGGCTTCCACAGAATGCACAAAGCTTCCATATAATACACAAGGCTTCCACAGAATACACAAGGCTTCCATAGAATATACAAGGCTTCCATAGTATCTCATATGAAACACAACACACGATGACTTTACAATCACGTTAGGTATAACGTTTTACAAGGTCTGGAGCGACAGGAAACACATCGGGTCACGACTATATAACATCAGGGTGTTAAACAAACACCAATAACTTGCACGAATAGCATTAGGTACCAACAACATCAGGGACAATGAATGGAGCTGCACTGTAACAGGTAGTCATGAAGTAGAAACGGTAATTTGATAATGAACAAGATCAAAAGTTAATCAGTAAAGTTGCTATCCTGTACAGTTCATGATGGGTGTAACTAGAGCACAAATAAACATGTTTGTATATGAAGTAAAATGGACAAGAGTGGATAGCGGGTCAAAATCATTGGATGATCACAACAAAATAGAATATCAGACAGAAGATTTAAACATGTCGGGTTTATCCCCAGATATTTAATATAGTAAATCAATTAAAAGGTTTATCATATCGTGTCAACGATACATCGAACAGGCCGGGTTCGAAAAACAAAACCAGTAAGACAATAAAGCATACAAACTTCACTCGAGTTCACGGGAAGCATTTTTATCAGCAATTATGGCTTTCCCACTTGAAAAGCAACCACTCAAAATAGGACGTAATGTTTGATTTGTTATTTTAACAGAGACAAGCAAACTAAATGTACAATTTTTACATTGAAGGAATTAGTGACATTGACCTTAAGTCCTAACCTTTGACCTGTTGAGGAAACAATATATGATTACGAATTTTGTTAAGGTTTTGCATTAGTTGTAGAAACAAAAACATGTAGTAAGAATTACATCGACTTTCGATTCTCCGACAGTAGGTACATACTGATCACACACACTAAGGAAAATGCATGTGAATTCGGTTGGCTTATGCAATTTTTTTAACAGACTTTATTCCATCTATATTACCAGCGACCTTGGCCTTTGACCGAAAGTGAAATGCAAGTCTAAGAGAGCGATCTCATTTAGAAGAGTTGAGGGTTGAGTATGGTAACCAAGAGGGTAACCGACTCCACTGGATGACGTCCGACGACTTCAAAGGCCACATTAATATTTCTAGTGACGTAATTAATAGTTAATCTATTCCATTATGATTTATTAGCAGGCGGCGGTCTGGTAGATTTCCCAGAATTTCTCACATTGATGCTGAAATCTATGAAGGAAAAGGACACCCCGGAAGACCTTCGGGAAGCATTCAGAGTGTTCGATAAGGACGGAAATGGGTTGATACCTACAGCAGATCTCAAACAGGCGATGATTAATCTCGGAGAGAAACTGACCGACGAGGAAGTAGAGGAAATGATTAAGGAAGCGGACAAAACAGGGTCCGGTCAAATTGCATTTGAAGGTAAAGCTACAATTAAACTTGAAAAAAATATATTGCACAACAAAAATACGTTCTTTTTAGTACATGTTGGATTTGATTATATTTTTAACCATGTTTTGATGTCGGAGTGGTTCTGATGCACGTGTTTCTGCGATATTATTTAATATAATAGTATTTATCCTTTGACAATAGATGTTCTTTACTTCTCAGTAAACTCTTATTTTCTCTATATCTACATGGGAGTTATTTTTATACTTACCTTGTACTTACTATACATTTATTAACCTAATTTCGTTGACTCTCTTGATCTCATAACTTATACCTATTTTCTTGAATCATACTTACTTATTTACCTATATTGTACTTATAGACCCAATATTCATTGCCCCATTAGATACCACGTACTCCACTCATATCATCTGGATTTCACGTGCCTAGATAATGACTTCAATCAAAATTTCTAACCTTTAACGTATATAGTAAATAATTATTGTCTCGAGGTAAGATTTTGCTTCACATCGTATGTATCCTATTTTAGTATAAACTTATTCTCAAGTTTCAAATGCATTAAACGAATAAAACTTGATATAGTATTCAAATTGATTTTTTCAGAATTTGCAACCCATATACTTACCGTAAACATGTGAAGGTAGTGAGCTACTACCTCCTGCCAGACAGAAAGTCCTTTGAATAAACTCAGTAAGTGGCTTAGTTCATGCTTATTTAAGGAGTTCTCGCCCTTGAAGATTTCTTGACGCCTCCAGTGATGGTATTGTGATGTCTCAAACTATCTATCACAACGTCTACACACTGGAAATTCCTATTTGCTCGTGGTGGCCGACAGATGGAGGTGCTATACACATGGTCATATGTAAACACACTGAATGACAATTAAATTCTACAATTCAGTAATTATTATATGTTGTTATAGTGTTTATTCGTTATATAAATAGTATTGGTATAATTAAAGGGGTACTGTAAAAACGGCAACTTTACAATCTTAAACAGCGGTCTGTTTACAGAAGTAGTCGGTTTCTTTATCAATCTTATTTTAGAAAATGAATTTGTTTTAAATTCCATCCACGGAAACGCTGAAAATTAAAACTACCGAAATGAATTTCCTTTCCAGTATGAACTAAGACATTTCCCATTTAATTAATATTAATGGTTTTATCATTCACCAGTTGTTTGGTGAACTCGCTCATGTAATATTGTTTTGTTTATGTCACTCCTGTGATATATCCTGGAGAACGTATGTTCTCCTATGCCAGTCAGAAATCGATATTGATGACATGATATGGCCAATGGCGTTATATTATGATTTGAAAATGGTGCAACAACATCGATTTCAAAATGATGTTTAAAAATATCCTAGGTTTATCTCCATTTCATGTTGGATTTTGTGAGACGCCACGTTAAGTTTTGCTCGCCATGACTCGCAGACATAACACAGTCACTTCTAACACTCGTTTAAGATCTCATATAAAATGAAAACTTAACTGAGATGTAATGTGACTAAATAAGTTACTAAAAATAGCTACCAGTCACACAGATATCACCACACAGTTCTTACTCTTTGTTAAACAAAAGGCGGGAGACCACTCTGTCTGGCTTAAATGCTATGTTAACAGATTAGGTCATTAAATCGAAAATATCAAAACGTTAAAAGGTTCTAAAGGTGTTTTGTAAACACAAAGAATACTAAAGTTTATTTTGTACCAGGTATATTTCGATTAATAGAGACAGAACAATGTAAAATAATTTCATTCTTGACTCCTTAATATGTTTTGTGTCCCATAACAGTCTTATTTGTTATAAATGATATATATTTGATTTTAAAATAGACCAACAACATCTATCATAGGAAAAACGTGAAATAACATCCCCGTCTGTAAATGAATAATTTTTTCAACTAAGGAGACAGTAGGGTTGATATTTTTATCTGTGTATCAGTGAAATAAATATTACTGTTACGTAATATGTATATCTTCACGCAGCTGAAGAAATCTCAATAAAGGCATAATACCGAGGTATTAGATCCTTTGATATGTCACAAGATCTGTTTTGTTCTAGCTATAATCAATCATTATTTCAAATGGACATACATATCAATATCGAGCTACTGTGATAATCACCGCGGTTTGTTTTTTGGTAGACATTTCTTGTGGACGTTTAGTCGTACTCTGAATGCCATGTTTTAATTTGGCTAGTGGCACGGTGTACATGCACTTAGGTTAATTTGAAATGATCAGTTGTATGAAAATGACGAAATGTTTTTATTGCCAGTGCATTTGTCCATCTATTTTTTTTTAAATTCCACCGATCAGTTTGGGTTTTCCTCGTTAGTCTTTTCAAGGTCGAGACAAAAATGTTTGGTTTAATTCGTTATTTTGCTCTTCTATATCCGATTCTAAATATACATTAAAAAGTGCTATTCACTTGAGTGTGTTGTACAATGTAAATTATATTCTATACATTAATAGTACATGTGATACAAAGGTCTCTACTGTAAACCAACTATATACTATAATAGTTTGCTTCGCGAGAATTAATCGACACAAACTTCTTGTAATACACTTATCACGAAAATCTTTATCCACGAAAAGGTTGTGGGGTTGAGAGAGAGGACAGAGAGGGCACGTTTTTATTTCTACACCGTTCGGTCTATTTCATATGTGTCGACTACACAAAACAAACTATTACTAGCATTATTCTTGTCTATATCCCAGAAACTATGATACATACGAAATTTGAATTTAGCAACAAACTAGCTTTCAATCAAGCTGTATGATTAGCGTGCTGGTTTCCATTTTCCTATAGTAAATTTCCATCTCTTTATAGCAACATTCCTGCATTCCCAACCTGTGGGGTTTACACTTCGCAGTTGATTCGATAGTCAAAGTACTTTTCCAATTACCACGATTTTCGTTCAAGATGTCGACAAATGACATATGCAGACTGACGAAAATTATAGGGAAGTCTAAGGTCGTCATAGACAGCTAATGAAGAAATATGTCTTTCTTGTGCGATATGAAGCTGGACGTGTTTGATGCTCGTTAGTTTGTCTGTTGTTTCCGTTGTGTGATATGAAGCTGGACGTGTTTGATGCTCGTTAGTTTGTCTGTTGGTTCCGTTGTGTGATATGAAGCTGGACGTGTTTGATGCTCGTTAGTTTGTCTGTTGTTTCCGTTGTGTGATATGAAGCTTGACGTGTTTGATGCTCGTTAGTTTGTTGGTTCCGTTGTGGGATATGAAGCTGGACGTGTTTGATGCTCGTTAGTTTGTTGTTGGTTCCGTTGTGCAATATGAAGCTGGACGTGTTTGATGTTCGTTAGTTTGTCTGTTGTTTCCGTTGTGTGATATGAAGCTGGACATGTTTGATGCTCGTTAGTTTGTCTGTTGTTTCCGTTGTGCGATATAAAGCTGGACATGTATGGTGCTCGTTAGTCTTTCTGCTGGTCTGTTGTGCGATATAAAGCTGGACGTGTATGGTGCTCGTTAGTCTTTCTGCTGGTCTGTTGTGTGATATAAAGCTTGGAGAGTTTGACGTTCGTTAGTTTGTCTGTTGTTTCCGTTGTGTGATATGAAGCTGGACATGTTTGATGCTCGTTAATTTGTCTGTTGGTTCCGTTGTGCGATATAAAGCTGGACGTGTTTGATGCTCGTTAGTTTGTCTGTTGTTTCCGTTGTGTGATATAAAGCTGGACGTGTTTGATGCTCGTTAGTTTGTCTGTTGTTTCCGTTGTGTGATATGAAGCTGGACGTGTTTGATGCTCGTTAGTTTGTCTGTTGTTTCCGTTGTGTGATATGAAGCTTGACGTGTTTGATGCTCGTTAGTTTGTTGGTTCCGTTGTGGGATATGAAGCTGGACGTGTTTGATGCTCGTTAGTTTGTTGTTGGTTCCGTTGTGCAATATGAAGCTGGACGTGTTTGATGTTCGTTAGTTTGTCTGTTGTTTCCGTTGTGTGATATGAAGCTGGACATGTTTGATGCTCGTTAGTTTGTCTGTTGTTTCCGTTGTGCGATATAAAGCTGGACATGTATGGTGCTCGTTAGTCTTTCTGCTGGTCTGTTGTGCGATATAAAGCTGGACGTGTATGGTGCTCGTTAGTCTTTCTGCTGGTCTGTTGTGTGATATAAAGCTTGGAGAGTTTGACGTTCGTTAGTTTGTCTGTTGTTTCCGTTGTGTGATATGAAGCTGGACATGTTTGATGCTCGTTAATTTGTCTGTTGGTTCCGTTGTGCGATATAAAGCTGGACGTGTTTGATGCTCGTTAGTTTGTCTGTTGTTTCCGTTGTGTGATATAAAGCTGGACGTGTATGGTGCTCGTTAGTCTTTCTGCTGGTCTGTTGTGCGATATAAAGCTGGACATGTTTAATGCTCGTTGGTTTACCTGTTGGTTCCTTTGTGCGATATGAAGCTTGGCGCGTTTGATACTCGTTAGTTTACCTGTTGGTTCCTTTGTGCGATATGAAGCTTGGCGCGTTTGATACACGTTAGTTCGCTTTTTGTTTCCGTTGTCGTATACCTTGATCTTGTTTGAAAACGTGACATTATTTAATAAGATTGACCAAGGTTTACATGGCGAGTGCTGTCGATGAAGCAGAAGACGTTTACTCTTCAGGAACACCTAATTTTATTTTCCTTGTTCTTTTCAGGAGTCTACGTGTAAATGTTTCTTTTATTGAATTTGAGTTTGAATTATGATCATGTTGAATTGTTGGTATTTTAATGACGTTTTTGGTCTCGAGAGACGTAAATTGATGAAGAATTCAAGTAACTTAGATGATTGGATTATCACATTTCTGTAGGATTATCAATCCGATACGTAAGAACAGAAGGCGGTACCGTATCCGATTATGTTTGCAGGTGTCGAAATGGATGTCTTTTTTTCTGTCAAATGGTGCCCCTTTCCCCTGTTATTCCATCCACTTTCATTCAAAATATCAACATTTCGTGTTAGGTTTCGATGACAGTAGCAGCGCTAAAGGGAAAAACGAATAATCGCGAAATAAACATATATTATTCAATTTTAAAATTGAATAGGTTTGTTATAGAAATACTGACGTTCCCTTCTTTGGCATGTTGACATGTTGGTATATAACGGTAGACTTTTAGATATTGACTATGTACGTCAAACGAGCACCAACGGTCAATGTGTTCTGTGAAGACAACTAAATGGTAATCAATACTTTGCTATTGTTGAAAAGCCGTTAACCAACAAAGTTTAAGATAATTTCTTACAAAGGCGTCATTTAAAATCACTAGAGTGTTGCGGTATGATTGTTTCATTGTTATCTACCGGTGCGCAATCATTTAAACTTAAGAACAGTGCCGTCGATTAAAGACCATCAAAACAAGAATCTTATTTGATAAAACAGAAATATATACTAGTGGTTGTTTGTAGATATTCGTGCATGTGAATATAACCACTGACTGGAGTCTGTCCTCAGTCCTTCTGATATTATGGTAAGTGTTTATTTTGTGTTTATAAGCACGTTCGGTCGTGATTCGCATGCATATTGATTTGAATTAATTTTTATCGCATAAGAATGAAAATTATGGTACGGATTACAATTTCTTAAGGACGTGCACCTGATCAACATACGACCAATGTTTACAGTCGTATAACTGCTGATTATATCTTGGGGATATATTCCGTCGTATTATATGATTGTATTGGCTTGTTCTTGAAATTGCAGCAAACATCTCTCATCCTGTGTGAAATTTAATGTTGAGTTAGCGTTAGGTAAAATGACCCTTTTGATAATTCGATCAAAAAATTTATACATAATAGAAACAAATCTGATGCATATAGGCATTCATATGTTATCCTCTTCTACATCATGTTTTCTTTTCTTATATCCAGGAAGATCTTTCAGAAAGTGAAATTGCAGGTAAGATAGGATTCATATATATTATTCAATATCATTATAACTGTCAAGGAATTGTTTAACATAAATATGTTATACATTATGTTGTCATACGGGTTGTATATGATGAGCACTAATCACGTACACTTGATTAAATTTGGAATCATTGGAATCACAAATGCATTCTATATGATGTAAGAAAAACCAACATGTCAACAGAATCGTACATGTGTGTATTACAGGCTTACAGATAGGTTTTTGATGTTGTACTTAAATATATGTCTACTTGTCATTAATTCAAATATGTTGCGTAATACGGTAAAGAGGAAGGGAAACAGCAATAAAAACAACAAAACAACAAAAATAAAATAGTAAAATAAAATTAAAATAAAATATTAGTTCAAACACAAGGTCAATGAAACTATGAGGAAAACAAGAGCAAAAGTTATGCGGATACTTCTAAATAAGTACAAAGACAGTAAGACCAGAAGTTCTGGAGCGATAAGCGTCTGCTACTTCATCGACGACACCCGTATTGTAAATTATGGTCAATCAAATAAGTAATGACATGTTCTCAAATGAGAGCTAGGTGCATTCAGCACACTCATGATCACCAAACACGTTCAACTATCGCAAAATGAATGCATTTCAAATTAGGTCACTTCCCCATAATCTCCATCAAACTGCATCTCTCACAACATTGTGTTGTGTGTTTCTGTCGTGATACTCTAAATAAGTCCATGAATGTCGAATAAGCTGCGGTGTTTACACACCATAGATTAGAGATGTAGGAGTGTTGCTGTCCAGAAATGGAAAATTCACAATACGGAAATTGAAATCAGCATGTTCATCATACAGCTTGATAGAAAGCTGTTCCTTTCGAATTCATTATCAGAAAAGAATGAGGTAAGTGGCTGTTGTAGAAGAGTTCTTAATTTCCTGTTCTGGTGGGTATATATAACATCAATAAATCACTTGTTATATAAGTCATCAACATACCTGAAAGTCAAATTGAAGGATTTAACTTGGGACTAGGGGAGGATTTACCTTTGTATCATTTTGGTAAATAAGAACATTATAATTTTTGTTCGCGTTTATTTGCTTTACCATCATTAGTTTGCATCGCAAAATTTCATAAATGTCTAGCAAAGCACAGCTGACATTGATGAGCGCATTTTGTCTGTCTGCATAGTGATATTTATTAATATCAAAATGTATTTCTATCTATTTTTTATGCATTTTACGCATTTTCCCCGCATTTTAGTCTGAAGCCAAAAAAGAAAACTTATCAATCATGCAAGGCTTATGAAATTTATTTGATCGGCTAACCTCTTAAGAATACCTCTTGTATAGAAGCAATCTTTACCGAAATATTCCTTCAAAGAAGAAAAGATTTAAAATATGCGATCGTTAGGGTAAGTTCCAGTACTGGTTTTAACCCTGCTGAAGCCTGTAGAATTACGTTTTGTCTTAAGCTGGTCGAAATAATTAGAATCATCATGTAATGTGCAATATCCTATTGCTTGATATTTTTATGACATGAGATTCGATTGCTAAAGTGTGTGCAGACATACCAAATTTTGTTAAGCATCATCTATATTTTGTAAGCACATACTTTGTTAAACAAAAACAAATAGAAAAATTTGATGAACTCTCTAATAAATCTGTAATATTGCTGACCTTGGTCGCAAATTCTTCAAAGTTAAAAAATTTAAATCATTATAGGCACTGGAGAGATCTTTTCTTCTTCAGAATCATCTTGGTGTGCAAGTTTTGAGATGAAATAACACGAACTCGTTAACAGAGATTGAAAAGAGTATTCGCAATAACATTTAGCACATCTCTTTACTCATACCGATAACTAAGGTCTTGGTTTACATATATAGATACACTAGATATGTAGATAAATTTTGGTCTTTGGTGGAAATATTACTTTGCTTCATTTTTCAATGCATACGCAATACATACATGTATTATTTTCAGAGTACAAAGAGGCGTTTAATCTTTTTGATAAAGATAAAGATGGAAGGGTGTCAGAAAACGAACTTGGGACAGTGATGAGATCCCTCGGGCAAAAACCAACAGAACAGGAACTTTGCGACATGATAAATGAAGCAGATTCCGATGGTAATTTCATTGCTTTACACGTCTGAAATAAAACAAATATTGTTTTGTATCGAAATGACGGAATACGTATAACTACTTACACAGACCCATGAAAATAACGAGGAGACCATGTAAGTAATGATGATCTGCTTCTTCGACAGCCAACATCAAGTAGGCCATCATATCTAAATACTGCTATGCTATCAAAGTGGGAGCTGGAGTAGCGTCAAACAAACCAGCAGGTATACAAACGAACGTTTAACACAATGAAGGTCACATGCACAAGTAACAAGATCTTTTTCCGAATCAAGGCCGCTACCATGTAAAAAGCTAAGATGAGTATGTGACCATTTTGAAGGGGAGAGGATGAGGGAAGCGTTGTTGGTTTTCTTCTTTTCGACCCCTCATTTCATCTTTGCAGAATTACATATAACTGTTACCTTATATTACGTTCTATTCGTCTGAAGCTTTCATTTTGTCAGTTTTTAATTGCTGAAAAACTCATTGATGTTTTATTTAAGTCAGAAAACGCTGACATGCCAACAAATGTATTATCCAAAGATGTATGATGATGATATACAAAGGTTTGCACGAAAGTACATGGATACTAATAGAATCATGTCTGGGTGTTTTTCGGTTCATATATTTGAAACAATGTTTAATAAAGACTATCTTATTATTAACTTATTATCATCATACAGGAAATGGTACTATCGAATTTTCGGAATTCCTCAATATGATGAAAAAGATGCAATCTTCGGATCCACATCACGATTTATTTGAGGCATTCAAAGTGTTTGATAAGGATGGTGACGGCAGCATTTCAAAGAGTGAGCTCAAGGAGGTAATGAACTCCCTAGGAGAGTCACTAACAGATGCCGAGGTAGACGCTATGATGAATGAAGCTGACATAAACAAGGACGACAGGATAGATTTTGAAGGTTTGTGTAAATACCACATGTCCTGAATGACAACATATTCAATTGCTTTTCATTTCCTTCAGAAATCATTACTGAAAAAGCTGGAAATTTTATCCGATATTTTTTCAGAAACATGCTAAATATTTTTTTTATTTCCCTTTCATTGGATTGGTGAGAGAAATACCTACAATTAATACAAGTACACTTTTTTGTATTTCATCTTTTTCAATATTCACAAAATTGTTCTTTCTTAAGAAAATTGCAATATTGATATGTTTATTTTGCATATTTTTTAAAAACATGTTGAAGAAAAAAATACATTGAAACCAATAAAAAGAGAAAACATAAATTCTCAAAGATGTCAGAGCGAAGAAAACAGTCAATGGTAACGTGTATATATATATGTAATTCATATGTATGTATAAAACGGGAAAAATGAACAATTTCTTATCGATTACATTCCTTTACGATTAACCAGACGGCAACTCAAACGAGAGGAGTTAAGTAACACTTTATACCTTAAAATGAAATAAACGGCGACTATCTGTTTAAATTTCAGAATTCAAGCAAATGATGTTAAACCAGTGATAGGGCCGCATTGTTTATGGAGGAATACGCAAGTTTTTATGCATCTGGAATCTAGACGCAATGTGACTTTGTTTAGGGGACCAATCCTGGTTAAAAGTTATCGAAGATATTGTTTCATGATGAAATCATGCAAATACATCGTTAAAAATACATAGTTAAAACCATGTTCATATTGTTAATCAATCTGTAAATGTATTTATAAAATTAACCAGATTTATTTCATCAAGCGTAATAAAAAGAGTTGTAAAAATGTAGTTTGTTGTTTATTCATTTATTTTTTTTTATTATTATTGAATTGTCATTTTAGTAAGGACCGGACAATAGCGAAGAAATTAGAAGTACAAACGGATTTGAATTTAGTCAAACAGACAATGGTTTATCCTTCTATGAGATTTAACTGGCAAAATTGAAAGTGAAATGGAAAAGGTGGTTGAGGGGGGGGATGGGGAGAGAAGAAAATAGTCATTTTCAACATAATCATGATCAAAACTCAAATTCAATGAAACTAGGGCAAAATATGAACAAAATAATTGTTTACATTGAGAGTAATGAAAACACACAAGGATCATAAGACCAAGTGTTCCGTCCAGGAGCTTTCTGCTTCATAAAGCTTGGTCAATTCAACTAAGTCAAAGACTAATGTCATGCTTAAGATGAGAACAACAACGGAATCAACAGGTAAAATTACAGAGCATCCAATGCTTCCTATCGCACAAAGAAATAGATTAATTCTAAATGAGATCACGATAACGACCAAACTTTTCATCAGCCGACTTCTTTTGAAACCTTGTCTGTCCGTCATTGGACGAATCTTTGCGCGAAAATTGTGATAATGTCAGCAGGCCTTTGAATATCGAATCAACTGCGGCTAGAAAAACCCTTGTAATTATTGTCACATCGATGGGGAAGTGAACATACATCCCAAATCTGACAACGGTATCAAGTTTGAATAAAGATTTGATAACAAACATGTAGTTATAGTACAGAAATTCGATAGTGATGATTATAAATGATGATAAATGTATTTATAGAATTAACCAGATTTATTTCATCAAGCGTAATCAAAAGAATTTTAAAAATGTAGTATATATACACATATATACACATCGGGTCAGATATATACATATAACAATTGTTTTAGTACATTCGAATTCATTCAAAAGACACAAAAATGATGACTTTAATAATTTTTCAATAATTCTCTATAAGTCGAATCAAATAGGGTATCAAATGATCAATCGCACCAGGTTTCCATTAAGAAGACCAAGACATTTGAATTTGTTTGAGATATGAATGTGGTATATGTTATTCACGATATCAATATCAACAGTATTTTCGGTGGTTTGCTGGCAGAATGATATGTTATATAGTAATAATTTTTTTGCAATCTAAATATTTCAAAGATTCAGTTTATATCTATTGATTGGTACTCGGGTGATGTTTTGGTAACGTACTGGCTCTACAGCTAGACGACATGGGTTCGATTTCCCGGTCAGTCTATGCATTAATTTGTGGATATTTACCAGACAATAATGTAATGTAAGGTATAAGCTTGATTCGCAATTTTAAAAATAAATATGTCTATTATAATATCTATGTATATCTATAGCTCGACCTTGTTAAAATTTAGAATGTTTTGAGTATTTGATTGGTCGTTTCCCTCTTGGGTGTATACTAAAAACACAAGTTCAAACAGGATACCAAATCTGTATCGAGAGTAACAGCATCAACGATGAAAATACAAAAGGATGATGAAAAAGAAAACTACCAAAATCATAATCCAAACTCAAATTCCATAAAACTAGAGCAAAATGTGAATGAAAAACTTACAAGGAGGGTAAGACGAGGTGTTCCTGAAGAGTAAGCTTTCTCGACTACACCCGCTATTACACGCAAATTCTGGTCAATCGAAGTAAGTAAAGTCATAATTCCACATGAAAAAAAAGTTAAAATAATTATAAAAAAACAGAAGCATAAAAATACTCGGAACCCTGACCTTTATTGCATCTGTTTAAATGAAGATTAGTTGAAACATATCTGTCACCTTCACCAAACAAATGCTGAGAGAAATAATTTCATGATGACATGCTTACTCAATAAATATAGTAAAGATACACTTGTATTAAGCAATAACTTGCAACAACTGGAATTGACGGTACATAACCCTCAACACTGGTGTATATTTGTATCGACGATGTGTTGTGCTTGTTACCCTTCATTGTCAGGCTTTTTAAAATTCAATGGACTGCATGACTTGATTTGTAAATAGTCCACGAGGTACTCTTCGCCGGGGTGTAAATCTAATACAAATCATGTGTGTATGTGTATGTTTTAGTGTTGTTTCCTTATAACACGTGGTAATATTCTGTAGAACTAGATGTTATGTATAACTGATGGCCTCCGTTCCTGCCTCTTAAGTTGACCGAAGTGGAAATGGTAATTATAACATCACCTTAACATGCATTACCATCGTAAAGATTACAGGGTATAGTTGATACAAAATGTAGATGAATGTCTGTGTGTTGTTTTATGTTTTTTTTCAGGAAGAATTATCCTTCTTGTAACTCTACTTTCATCTTGAGCCATTTATTTCCGTTTACTTAAGCTGCAAGTCGTCTACAAATGAAACGAAATCCATAGGCTTGTTCCCAATGTTACGATTTTCGTAGACTTACTACACAGGGCTTTGACAGATGCAAGTTGATGAAGGCTATGGGGATATTTTATGGTCGTTGTCTTATTTTGTAATATTCTCCTTATAACGTGTGATGAAGACAACGAAGAAAACAACGAAAGTGTGTTTGATGCTCCAAAGTCTGCCTGATCAACCATGTTAATTTAGAATCGACTAAGATTTACAGACGGATGTCAGACGTTTGCCCTTCAAGAAAACTTGCTGTTGCTCTTCTGTTACCTTTTCGAGGATTTCTATGTAAAGATTTTTCATATCGTACATTGAGCCTCTTTCACATAATGCCTTTATTGAAAATGTAGCTGTTCAAATTAAGCTTTATCTGAAAGCTCAAGCAG
This sequence comes from Ylistrum balloti, assembly GCF_031769215.1. Lineage (NCBI taxonomy): Eukaryota > Metazoa > Mollusca > Bivalvia > Pectinida > Pectinidae > Ylistrum > Ylistrum balloti. The sequence goes on along the minus strand of NW_026781909.1, from coordinate 1,078,832 downwards.
GACATTTGTTCACATTTGTTGCTCAAAACGCAAACGCAATGTATGCATTACGGATGGTAAAACAATATGTCGCTGATAACCAGTATATTCAATACTCGTATATCGCTAGTTAAATAAAGAAAATACCGAAATGTTGTATTCCTTTTTTCAGACGACTAAACAGCAACAGGCGAATGAAATTGACGGTAAGTAAATACCATCCATAAAATCATAAATCTGATTGGTATTCAGCATGGAAAGGTGTACACATGTTAATTCGGTACACCATTACAATATAAGTAAAGGTTCCAGACAATTCAATTGTAGAGACAATCGGGAACACTCGGCTCTTTCCGTAGATGAGAAATAAAGAGGATACCGTATTGCTGTATATGGGTTTGAATCATTATAGGTTTATAAAAAAGAAATCGGAGCCATATACAACATACCATGTGAAATATATCGTATATAGATGATCATTTCTGTTGTGCTGTCCTATTGATCATGTTAACAACATTCTATACAGGTATGAAAGAAACATTTGCTTTGCTGGACTCCTATGGAGATGGGTCTATAGCTATGGAGGAAATGGGATTAGTATTGCGTTCACTTGGGCATTGCCCTTCCGAGGCTCAAATTAAGGAACTGCAGCAGGCAGCACAGGAATCGGATGATAACGGTATATTTTCTTTTCAACTCCCCAGTCAGACTTTGTTCTTCCTTTCTTCAGTCACCTCCAAACTTTAAAAAAATAGAACAGATTTATGATACGGTTTACGTTTTATTACGCTATACTGTACCCAAAGCTAATTCTCTATTGAAATTTGTCATGCCATTGTATTTTTGTTTGGTCTTTCAGAAACCGGACGAATTACGTTTCCCGAGTTTTTGTCTTTGTTTACATCATTCAAAAAATTGATACCAACCAATGTAAATCATGCTGAAGATATGAAGGCAGCATTCCAGATGATTGACCAAGATGGCGACGATAAGATATCAGAGGAGCATTTTCGACGAATCCTATCGAACTGTGGAGAAAAGCTGGAAGTTGATGAAGTAGACGACATCCTACAAGATGCACGTGTGGACGGAAAAGGGTTGATAAATTACGAAGGTAATATAGCCATTCTAGATTAAGTGTAAATAATGATTATTTCTTTTTCTCCTCCAGTTTGATCAAAACATCCGTTTTGGTATCATTATAAAAACACATAAAAATTACCTTACGTGAAATCTTTGGTGAACAATAATGTTAGTTTTTAACAGAATGATGTTATGATTTTGTATCTTTTTTCAGAGTTTATAAAAACCTTCCTGAGTCGGAAAGACAGTTGAACCATCGACGATACGAACTCAGAAGGACCTTTAATTTAAAGTAAATGGATAGTTACATAAAACACTGAAAGGAGTATAAGTGGATGATAGCAGTGTAATTATCATTCTGTTCATATATTTTATAGTCATGCAGTAAATCAGCAATATATGTTCATGATATTTTTTAGATATTCTAAAACTATATAATACCAATTAATAAACAATAATGACATCATCCTGATGAAAGTGTCTGTAAGATTAATAAACATTGATGACATTATTCTGATTAAAGTGTATGTAAGATTAATAAACATTGATGACATCATCCTGATGAAAGTGTCTGTAAGATTAATAAACATTGATGACATCATCCTGATGAAAGTGTCTGTAAGATTAATAAACATTGATGACATCATCCTGATGAAAGTGTCTGTAAGATTAATAAACATTGATGACATTATTCTGATTAAAGTGTATGTAACTTTAATAAACATTGATGACATCATCCTGATGAAAGTGTATGTAACTTTAATAAACATTGATGACATCATCCTGATTAAAGTGTATGTAACTTTAATAAACATTGATGACATCATCCTGATGAAAGTGTATATAAAGTTGATAAACATTGATGACATCATCCTGATGAAAGTGTATATAAGTTTAATAAACATTGATGACATCATCCTGATGAAAGTGTATATAAGTTTAATAAACATTGATGACATTATTCTGATTAAAGTGTATGTAACTTTAATAAACATTGATGACATTATCCTGATTAAAGTGTATGTAACTTTAATAAACATTGATGACATCATCCTGATGAAAGTGTATATAAGTTTAATAAACATTGATGACATCATCCTGATGAAAGTGTATATAAGTTTAATAAACATTGATTACACCATCCTTATGAAAGTGTATATAAGTTTAATAAACATTGATTACACCATCCTTATGAAAGTGTATATAAGTTTAATAAACATTGATTACACCATCCTTATGAAAGTGTATATATCTTAGGGATGTAACTTTAGTTGATCACTTGATACAGATAATATTTTGTGACTTGCATCTTTACCAATTTCACTGAAATTCATCTCATACTATCAGAAGAAATAAACATTTAAATCCTCAATGTACAACAACGTACACATATCCTTAATTCTAAACATATATATATATTATCTTTAATGAAGAGTAATGTAACAATACCAGTACAAAATGTTCTAAGAGACACAATAGATATTTCTATGTGAATATGCATAATTCGACGTTCTTTTTATACCTAAAATGGAATTCAGATGACTCGAGGTACCTATTGACTATATCACCTTCTTACCAATCACGTTTTTTCAGAAAAACACGTGTATATAAATACGTGTATATATGTGTGTTTGTACGTACAACATCTGCCCGATTAGCACAATATTACAGAAATAATTTCAATGATTTAATTCAATGTAATATAACAGACAATTGAACTTCTAAACTTGTAATTTTATTGAATTTTGGTGAAATGAAAGCAGACTACAAACAACAGAAAGATTCACATGGAGAATGATACAAAGTACCATATAAAGCTTAGTGTTCTCTGCCTTATCGAAGTCACAGTACAGATAAATCTGAATATGATTAACAGGCTCCGAAACTAATATCCCGTATAATTTCAATGAATTATCGAGTCAACGAATGAGCTATGCATATACCGCATTTCTCATCGTTGTAACAAGAAGAGAGTATTTATCATGATTAGATTGCGACAAGAAATGTCAGCTTCACATGTAGGTCGAAGCTTAGATACTCTTTGTGGCCATTTTCCGACTTCCGATTAAGAGGTACTATACCGAAGTCACTATAGGACTACAATGAAACAGAATTCGACACGAAGGAAAAATATGTCATTTCTGATTTCCTCATTCTTGTTCAAAGCAATCAAAGTAAAGTTATATGTTACTTTCAATTTATGGTAAATATGAAATGACCGTTTTATATATGAGTGAAATACAAATGTACGTAAATAAATAAAAACAATACTAGGGTTATTGCCCCTTCTAATTATAAAACTTACTGAAACTACTCTAATCAGGACACATGTGCCTTCCTGTAGGTGTGTTGTATCAATACTTTTGATCAAAGTTTAGCCCTTAACATTTCAGTGTTATTAATCATTGTTGTAAGTCATTGTTGCAACTGATTGTCATATAATGATACCGTACACACAAAGGCATCTATTGAATTATTTAAATGCACGGACCAGGAGAGTAGGCACAATATGATTAAATCTAATTGAACGGACCCAAGTTGAAATACCTATTGTAATGGATATGTTATTTGTTGTACATTTTTTGTATAATGGATACCTCCACACTGTGGGGTATATCATACGTTCTGTCTATATCTCTAATGCAAAAAGAGCCATTTTGTTGCAGAAAACATTTTTGAAACGAAATATATTTTCATCAAAGTTCTGAAGTATAGCTTACAGTTGTGATATCATATAATGTATAGTAATTCATGTAAATTTTATTTCGTTATTTATTTATTTTTTATTTTATTTTATTTTTTTTTTACTTTATTCTATCTTTTTTAATATATTCATGATTAGTCTCAAAACCACCATTGATAATATCACACATCAATTCAACAGTAACATCCTACCGTAATGGAAATGAAATTATATTTAATGTTATCAAAGATAGAGTATTCAATGGGCCAATATTCATACATCTGTCAAATTAAATACATACGTAGCACGTGCGTGTCCCTTTGTGTGGATTTGTATTGTTTCATTTCCGCCATCTTTCTGCCACCAGGAATGTCAACAACTTAATATGGCAAGTAATTTGCGTTGCTAATGCTGCTAATTAGTATTCGTAAAGTTGTGAGATAAATTGAAAATCTATTCAGTAACCTACAAAATGATAAATTTGTTCTTCAGTTTAAACAATTCAGGTAAATGATTGATATATAATGTAACAAACACATATTTTTATCATGGAAATGTAATTCATCGTAACACTGTGAATTACATGTATTTATTTGAATTAAGATTCGTTTGACATCAATTTTCGTACGTGAAGTTGATATTCATGGACACTCGAATAAATGTATATTATATTCTTTTTGCAAACTTTACATAACTGTTTATTGTATCTATGTATATTAAGTATATGTTTTGCATTTAATTTCAAGAAGCTGTATATGAATACCATTCATACCATACTTTAGTGATTGTATGAAAAATGTAAAAACCCTTATTTTTTATTGCAGGCGAGCCAGTTGACAGATAACCAGCTAGCAGGTATGTCTATGATTTCTGTACTGACATCAAAATAACACTTTAAAATTTCATTCTTTAAACACTAACAAAAAAATTTTCCCTTAAATCAACATTGTTACGAAATTTTGTTTTCAAACTGATATGTTTTCAAATAATTTTGAACATGATAACAGTGCAAAAAAATATTCCATTTGAATTATCATATTAAATATTGAAAACAAACATCATCATACAAAATGTAATAAAAAGGAAATATAGAGCGATACAAAATTGGATTTTGCTTTCATTTTAGAGTTTAAAGACACATTTAAGCTCTTTGACAAAGATGGAGATGGTACAATAGCTTCCAAAGACATAGCTACCATTATAAGGGCATTAAACGCCGCTCCAACAGAGGCCCAACTCAAGGAGATGATGAAGGACGTGGATCCAACAGGTGATTATCTCCCTTGTATTGTTCCACAGTGTCCTTCTTAAAACTTCACGTTATCGCTTTGTATCTTGACTATTGTGAGACTGTACCTTAAAGTGTGTAGAAAGCGTTTTGAAATTATTAGCATAAATCGATGAACATGCATGGTTTAAAAAGTCAATTTCTTTCAAAAATATCATTCTTTGTTCTTGTTTTAAATAGCGATAGAACTCTTTTACCTAAACCTCTCTAAATATGATTAAAATAACGCTGCCTATATTTATGCGTTTATTTCGGACATTTTTTAAACTTTCCTTGTTCACGTTCTAACAAATCAGATCGATTCTTAGAAGGATGAAACAACTGCATGATGTAATTTTATTCATTCTCCGGCTATAAAGAGAATATTATGATACAATTGCAATAATTGTGAAAAAGGTTATACCAGCCAACATTTATTACTATTGTTGGCCCTGACAGAAGCGTACGAGCGGTCTTACTGCGGAAGGAAATTTGGGAGGTCGAGCAGCTGATTTCTTTTACGGCATTGTTGAATGAAACTTTGTCATTGACTAATTAAACCTGTGTAATAGTGTAATATTGTTGTCACTGAAGACTCAAAAATATTACCCACCTGACTGGGAAAGTTGTAACTACAAAAATAAATTGCTGCACGACAAGATGTATTCATTTTCAGGGCATGGCACCGCAGATTTTCAGGATGTTTTAGAATGTATGATCCGCTTTCTTCCTGATGGGCATGACGAGGAGGAGGAAATATTAAACGCGTTTAAGACATTTGATAAAGACAGCAATGGTCTGATTAGTGCAGCAGAAATTCGCCATGCTCTTGTGAACTTGGAGGAGAAATTGACAGACGAGGAGGTGGATGCATTGATCAGAGAGGCTGATCCTGATGGTGATGGCTACATAAAATATGGTGGTTAGTATAATCATACGATAAAACTTTTAGAAAATGTTCATGATAAACATAAATATATAAGTAAGTATGGTATACAGTAGTCTATAACATTTAGAAAAAAATCAGCAATCAGGGACAATACATTGTAGATCGAACTTAGAGAAAAAGATATACCATAAAATATATTTTTTAACAAATTAATGTCGGATTTTCTCTATAGAACTAGTATAATAGTTTTATACTTTACAATAAATTATTGCCTGCATATACAAAGACTCAGATAGCTAATGACATTTACTTTCTGTTACAGAATTTGCCAAGATCCTTGCTAACGATTAGGTAACCCGGCATTACACGGACATCAGCGGTTACCATCAATATTCAGCAACAACGACAACAGATCATTCATATCATTCTTTTTCTGAAATACCTTTTTGGAATTGTCGGATATATATCTGATTAAATGTGATCATTGTAACGTTGAAAGTTTGTGTTGTTTTCGGTTAATGATTATAATATCACTTAAAATAAATTGATATCATGTATCGGCTAATTAGTCTCTAACTCTCATATATATACATTTCCAGTAGCGATCATTACTTCGATTCCAATATCTTGCAAAGTCTTTGTGTTATAGGGTTTTAAATCTCATTAATTTAGTTCCCATTCTAGACTTTTGTGGTTTTATCTCTTATCAACACTGAAAATCCCGGGAAGGACAGGAGTTGTTTGTAACACTTTAGTTCAGTTCTAGACTTGTACCTTATCAATCACAAACTTCTTTATTCGGAGTTGATAAACACATGGGTATAATTTGTACATGTATATGATGTACGGTACACTAGGTCCTTGTTGCTGATTTATTTTTTTATATTTATTTTTAGGAAAAACTATTTGGGCGTAAAACTTAAAAGGTAAAATTGATATGATGAAATTATATACGACTCATAAATGAAAAAAGTCCATGTCTGATTACACATATCAGTTTGATCTTGGGTATTTTCCTCCTGTCATAATAAAACATTAATTAAAATCTATTGGATAAAGGATTAGATGAAGACGAAAGTAAACAACATAAACAAACAAACAATGCAAAACAATGAACACAGACATTTTAACAGGATATGGATTCAAACTCAAATTTGATGAAACAGGAGCAAATATGAACAACAGAAATATTTACACGGAGACATGTGTTCCGGAAGAGTAAGCATCTTTTGCTACATCAAAGACACCCTTAACGGTATCCGTCATGTTTACCTGTGTTAGTCTACATTAGTTGACGTATTCCTAGTTAGCACCTGGTTAATAACGAGAGTCGGACATCTTCCGATATGATCATAATGGCGAACATGTCATTGTTTATTTTTTTGTTCATTTCTATGTATTTTTTTAAAATATTTATTCATTTAGTTACCATATGCGAACATATTTTTGTACAATGTTTATGTCCTATAAGTTACATGAGAAAAACATAAGTATTTTGACTACATGCTTGTCCTGTGCAATAAACATTTTGTACCCAAACAGTAAAGAAAACATTGTTCTTCTACTTATGACGTTAACATGGGCACACATTTCTCTGTACGGTTTCTGTTTATATATTTCAAAAACTTTTGAAAATGAAGAAAAAACGGATACAAATTGTACACATACCGACTTTACATTTGTACACAAAATGGACATAATGTCATTTACATGTTAATAGATACGTAATGGTTATCATTTTGCCATACTGAAATATGTATGGTCATTTGCCTAGATGAAGACAGCCGAGCCTAGTGATGACTTTATCGATGAGTGACACCAAGATATTTGTATAAAGGACAAAGGTAGTTACCCTGTAACAGCTGATTAAATACGATAAATCGTCGAATCTGTTTTAAGTTATTTAAATAGTTCTGCAGCTCCTTTTGATCGAAGGGGTGAAACATTCATTTTGTTTAATTCATGGATAGAACACTGGAAAATCAAATACTAAAAAATCGAATCATTGTTAATGAGGTCAGGAAATACTAAGCTGATAATGCTTAAACAAGTAATAATTGACAAAACCCAGCCAAGTCACAGGTAATGTAAGCCAGTAATCAGTTAGGACTGGTTAACCAAACATAAAACGCTTCTGAAACATCACATTGTCTTTTTCCAATAGACTAAGCTATGACAAAACATAATTAATTTTACATTTAATTTGTTATTCCTATGAACTCATGTTTGTGTACTTTTTCAGAATTTATAACACTGAGTTCTTTTTGTCGGAATGAAATACATTTGTATACTCAAAGAGATTAAATATTTTGTATTTCTCATATTTATATTGTTATACAATGTCCTTCGAACCTTCTTGATAAATTATACAAATTAACTAATTACAAAAGTACATTGAATATTAGTACAATGATATTTTAATGTTTGCCAAAATCATTAGTATTGTGTATGGAATGTTCAAGACAAAATGATCGTCCTTTATAAATGCTTATCTGCATTGTCCCTCTGTATATTATGTTCGTGTCACAATCAGATATATAATAACATGCGATCTTGACTAAGCTATTGAGTTGGACTTTTAACAAACGTTTATGTGAAGGCAGTGTGGTATCAAAGGAGGTATACAGAATAAATCCGATGGTAAGTAAAGAGTTTTTTCACATAAAAATGTGAAATGAAATTATTATCAAGTTTACAAACTTGTGTTTACAAAGGATATTATGTAGATGTAGCAGGGGAGGTAATTTCGTTCTATGTATGCTTTTGTAAACAATGCAATTAACATCTTGGTAAATGTTTATTAATTGAAACAACAAAAACTCTAATCAAATGAAAACGTTTTTTCTTTCACTACTCGTTTGAAATCAAGTGATACCTAAAGTTTTTAGAAATATGTTATTACAGCATTGATGTATGAACTGCAGATGGAGGGGAAAGTGCACTAGTAGAATCAAGATAATTTGTCGGATCAATTAAAATTTAAATGATATGCCTAATGCGTCATCCAAGATATCTACAAGCCGCTATTGTTAACGATCAAAATATGATCACTGTAAACAGATATAGACATCTGTTTGTCGATATCGTCAACATTTGCTCATAACCGATATATTTGTTTTAAAACAAGCAGTATTTACTTATCTGTTCTTGGTAACATGAATGGATACACAAAAATTACTTTTATATCATGAAATGGGCAAAACAGCTGCATATTCTATATCATTAAAAAAATAAACACACACACACATACACCAGAATTCGTGGGGGCTTTTAGAACATTTGGGTTTCCAAATCGGGATGTAAACATGAAAACATGAAAGTCAATACTAACTAAATATAAGAATTGTAATTCAAGATTATGTCACATGCGGTTAGACATGTTCAGCAGTTGGAAGTAGTCAAGATATTTCTTTGTTATAAACTAGGGTACCATTTGCCGATATGACATCATTTGAGTGAGATAAACCGAACGACATTTCTCCTCCTGAACTCTCAAAAATATAGCAAAATTCTCCTTGTTCTTAAACCAGACACATAAAAATGTATAGCATTAAATTAAAACGTATCACATAAAACGGACGCATTCATATTTACTTTCCCTGTTGCTTATTTTCTATTTCTGGATAACAATACACCAGTATCCTAAACCTATGGTGTTTACATGTCGCATTTGATTCTACAAACAAGGGCCTGTTCCTATTACCATGATTGCAATATGTCATCAACTGACGGTCTAACCATAACACAGGGTTTCAAAACAAGCAGGTTGACGAAAACAACGGAAGTGTTACGGTCGTCATAGTCTGTTTCTGAAGCTGGATGTGTTTGATGCTTGTGTTTGTTGGTTCCGTTGTTGTTTTCGTTCTTTTCATTTGAGAACGTGACCTTGCTTACTTGGATTGACCAAGGTTTACATTACGAGTGTTGTCGATAAAGCAGAGGACGCTTATTCTTTTGTAACATATTGGTTGTCTTATTCCCCTTGCACTTTTCAGGAATCTCAGTGTTCATGTTTCTTTCGTTTATATTTTGCCCTAGTTTTATCGAATATGAATTTGGATTATGATTATGTTCACATGTTGGTATGTTTTTGATGAATTTGTTGACATACTTTACACATATATATTTTTATTATATAGACCAGACCATCAATATTGATAACGTAAACTTAATACCAATATCATATGATCCTGACAAACTCACATTTTACATTAACCAAATATTTATTATATAAACCAGACAATTTTTTTTTCTTTCTTTTTTTTCAAATACGTTTCTTTTTATTAAATAAGCAATTACAAATTGAAATTTTGGGCATTAACGTTGTGATTACTTAACAATGTTTTTTCATACTTTGTCCTCGTTATTTTTGAGTTTGAGCCAAGATTTGTTTTTCCGGTATTGACCTTCACCTCTATCAGGACGACCCAATACTACAAGTCCTGACTTTGGTCCTAATCCAAACGTTCACGGTTTTATCAACAGTTTGAATCTTATCAGTCATCAAATAAATCATGTTTTACTTAATTCGTCTTTTCCAAAGTACATTATTATGTACCTATTTCACCGGGGGTTAAAACTCAAAAGTAGCAATAATCCCGAGGATACTAACAACGTTATCAGTATACAATCTGGGCCTGGTATCGAAAGTTCAAACAGATCTTCTGGTCAAAAGAAAATAATCTACCTCTGAAAAGGATTTCATTGACTGTGTTTGGGCATGGTATTGATAGTTTAAACAAATATTAGGTTTAGAAAAAAAAAATGTTGATGCGTGTTTTTATGTTTATGTAGGAGCAAAAAGTGCAGGAATCAGAGGACGCGGAGCAAGAATTGGAAGGTATAGTTATCATTTAAACATAGAAAATATATCATTATGTAGGTTTCATTTATTACATGATATATAAAGACATGAAAAATTGTACAAAAGTGATAAGTAACTTCAAAATATTTATTAAGATACAACAGCGACAGATGATGAATGTACCTACACCAATCATCTCATTCTTTTCTTACTTATAGTTATGATTGTTAAATTATTGAAACCTAAAGACGACACAGGAAAATCCAAACTGTTCTAAATGAATGTCATAATATAAATGGCGTGTTGTACTTCTCCACAATCCAATAAATTTCATATCTAATATTGGATGATTTCAACAGTCTTCAAGCACACGTGAATGATTTGAAATGCACTTGTATAACACTTATCAATATCATTTCGGTATGGAAATATATAAACAAATTTCCATTAAAATGCGTTAGTGATCTCGTTAGTGACAATTGGCGTGGTAAATGTCTCGTTGCGTTGAGACGCTTAACTGATAACATTTTAACGTGTCAGTTAGTTTGTTCGTACACGAAAACAATCCATTTTTAACATGATAGCAATTTCGTTATAAGATCATAATTATCTCATTGGAGTTAGTAATCACTGTTTTCTTGATATTTAGCTTTGACTAAAATCTAATCAGAAAGAAAAATCCTTGAATATGCCAAAAGTAGCATAATTTAATCCAAAATGACAAAGGAATAGCACACTTTAAATGAATATAGATGTATGCCATTTGTCCCGCCTCACTGCCCTCATGGTTGCTATACACCATTTTTACAAAATTCGTTCCCCTGTCCTTGCCTATACCTTTTCACCCATCAGAGCCCCGCCCCTCTGTCCTCATGGTTGCTATACACCATTTTTACAAAGGAGTAGATGCACTTTGGCTCAAAATTGGCCTCAAAAAATCTTTTTTTTAATTGTTAGAAAATTCTTTAATCATGTACCCATTTGTGTTATTTAACAACTTATCAGTTGAAATGCAGATAAAAATAGGTTCATAACGCGTGTGATGACGTCACAAATTTCGCGGGAAAACGTCACGTTTACAAAAAGTCACGATTTTTTTCGATATTTTATGACTTTGAACGAAAAATTAACTACCTCCCCAAGGGTGTACCAATTTTATATTTATCAATGAGAACAATTTCCACATTATGTTTGCGATGCTCAAATATTTTTTTGGTACATGCCTGGGGAGGTATTTAAAATAACAAATATCTTCTGAATTTGTAACCACATTTCACGATTTTGGTGAGATTTTGACGTTGCCCAGCGTAACGTTAGCGTCGAGACCGACTACAAGATTGCGGAAGTAAATGGATGCTGAAATAAAAGACAAAAACATGAAAAATGACTTGACTTATGTTTGTTAATAAAATTAGATAATAATAATGAAAAAAAATGTATTTTGAAAAATGACAAAAATATCCATGGTAACAACTCCTAGATTTTGCAATCTCCTAGGCCCGAGTCTAATGCGCTACATTGTACGTTAGTCTAAACTCGTACAGAAGATCTTGCAAGTTTCAGCCTACATTTGAAGTATGTATACGTAGAAGAGCTGTCAACACATCTGCACATCTTGTAGAAGTTGTCTACTTCTTTAACAGGTATGTAACAATATTATGTAGAAGATATCCATGTTGTGTATTCGCGACATTGTCGCGATTTGTTTACGTTTGTGCATATGAGCAGACGTCAGATCTGACTTCGAAAAAATAGTCATTGTAGATATTGCTAGTGTTTTGATAAGTATGCAGTAAGTAAAAATACAATAACAAGTATAAAAAATAAAATAAAACCTTTTCTTTTTTTGTTTGTAAACGGTATTTTCCATAATAACGTTGTCTGAGTCTGCGTCTAAAAATAGAATTTTGCAACCAAACAAAATGCAGGGATTTATCGTCAGAAAAAACATAATGGCAAAACTGTATTTGCTACAGTGTTGTTTTCAAAACATACACTAACATATAAAAATGAGAAAGTGTTCCTATATACGAGATATAAACTAAAGTGTCAATTCACACACCCATAATAAAATCAGTGTACATCCGAAGTGTGTTGGTTTTGATTTATATTACTAACAAAATCTCCTCTGTGACGTAATCAGCCGCTGTAGTGTAATGGTGAAGGTGCGATGCTCTGGAGGTGTAGTTTTGCCGTGGCGAGTTCAAATCGCGGGCACACACCATATTATTTTTTATTCTTATTTTTTTTCTATAACTTTCACCTCAATTATTCTCGATTTTAATAGTTATATTCATCAATAATGTACTGATAGAATTAATAATTATAAATATTAGAATATTTTCAGGACGTTATATCATGTTGCTACATGTATTTTTCCATATAAATATCCTTGCATTCTAATACAAACAATTATATCTGCATCGATAGTCTTGGTGTTACAAATATTTCTTTTGGATATATTGAAACTCTTACATCGCGTTAGATGTCATTTTGCTGAATTGTTATCGACCTAGGGTAGTTTTTTTTCTATATATATTTTTTGCGTCGGACTTACTTTTGCTAGCATCAAATAATCAGCATATACGTGCAGAAACTAAAGTGTTAATTCTTATGGGCTAGGGTATAATTTCTCTCATTTATACTATTGTAAAATTAATACGATGAAAAATCTTACCATGTATATTTTCTTTTGAAGAATCCCAGTAACATAACGATCCTGAGGACCTGAATTCAAATATTTTTATGGATACATTTGATTCAGAAATTAAACGTAAGTCTTCTGCTTTGTAAGTTTCGTCAGCACAATGAATCGAACATTATTATATTGTGGCTATTTGATATTTTTGACCTAGCTTCATTTTTGGCTGCAGTTAGTTTATTGGCTTGTATATTTCGGAGAACTCTTGTTATAATGGCACATCCCTGAATAACTAAATGAAGTATATACATGTACATGCTTACATGTATATATAAACGTGTTTATATGCTCCAGATATACTGTATAGCCAGTATCAATGCTACATGTACTGTTACCAAAAACAAATTACGGGAAACATACGAAACACTGGCTTGATATATATTTTTTTAAAACAGATTGACACTGGCATAATATACATTAGCTACTCTTTAAAATAAAGTTTTGTAAAAATCAGATTTTTCACCGAACTTAAGATTTAATAGATTATTTATTTTCATTATTTTCATTCTTTAAGGTTTACTAGTGATGTAATAGGAGACAGAGAGTAGCGAGAAAATGCCTGGAGATTCTTGAAGTTACATGTAAGTGTTTTAGGAAGTTCCTGAATTAATCTTATTTCTATGCTTCAAATTGTTAAGTAACAGAAATCTGAAATACTTGGAGGAGAATTCTCTCATTATCATGTTTATTTCCGTTTCAACTACAATATTTTATTTTAAAAAAGGTGACTGATATATGTATTGTAATAAAAACAGGTTTTTTTTCTATTATACATGTGTTTAATGTAATTGTCACTGTCTGTCTCCCTCCAATTGTTTGTCCAGTCTTTCCTTGTTGGCTATTTATGAAGAACAATGATAAACATTTTCGATTACTTCATATGAGTCCAGCTACCAGCTTCTAAAATAGCTATTATTTTATTATTTCATACAGTATATACTGTATAATAAAGCAATTATTGACTTCTAGTAAAGTAATACAAATATTTAACACCTAGTCAAAGCAATGCTCATATCTGACTCGGGTCCCTGTTAACACATCAATTTACATGTTTGATAAATCATTGTAATAACATTATGAAGATCAGTATTGCATGATACACTGTATAAACAACAAGTGATGGATACAATGTTTCATATTTATTCAACATACAATAAGTAAATGCCCAGACGCCCTTTAGTTTCTGATGTTTGGGACATATTTTAATATAGTTAGTATCTATTTGTTTAGGATGCCTGGAAAGGGAGAATTTCGGTGTGTTGTTTGTTCTAAGAGAACAAAACCTGGGGACAGGCGCTTCACTAAAGGCAAGGAAAACTCTTCACTAAGAAAATATTTGTTGAAAACATATATGATACAAACAAAAGAAGAAGATGTCATTTGTGGAAAGTGTCGTATGTCATGTCATCGCTCAATACTACAGCGTCGTACACACATCGCTCAACACCACTCTTCAGTTGAAGCCCCTTGTAATAAATCAACAAAGAACATCCTTTCATCGCCGCGGAATATTACACTTTCAATCCCATCCACTGGAAGTAGCCACAAAAAATGTTTTGTATGCAATACTTACCCAAAGAAACTGGTGGTAATATCTCGTGACGCGAAATACGACCTCTTCCTGCAAAAAGGGGTTTTAGTTCCGTTCGGAGCAAGATGTTGTAGTCATCATATCGAGGATGGTCTATTGCAAAATGATGCTTGTGAAAACATTGCTATAAAAAGTGACCTATCTTCTCTTAATCGTACTGAAATAGTGGCATTGATTTCTAAGATTAGAGATGTAGCAAATACACAGCAAAGCAAACGCATTGACTTTGACTCACCGCATGCCCTTTCGAATGAAGATTTCATTACACTAACTGGACTATGTACACAGCATTTTAACGATTTGTGTACTCACTGTGCTGGTTCTGTGCGATCTTCAAAGAATAGGAGCATTAAATCTTGTGTCGGCATCTTTCTTACTAAACTAAAAAGTGGCATGTCAAATAAAGTCCTATCAACAGTTTTTAACATTGGAAAAGATTCTATTCGACGTGCAGTAACATCGGCAAGAGTTGCACTAGCGAAAGACTTTGTTCCATCAAATCTGGGATTTCAGCATGTAAGTCGACAAGATGTTATACTGAAACACACAAGACCACTCGCCCAAACATTGTTTGGAGGACTTATGGAACCAGCCATTCTTGTAATTGATGGCACCTACATTTATATACAAAAGAGTGGCCAATTTATGTTCCAAAGGAGGAGTTACAGCATGCATAAGCACCGGCCGTTGGTAAAACCTATGATGTTTGTCACCACAACAGGTTACATAGTGTCCGTGTTAGGTCCCTATTTTGCCGATTCCAAAAACAATGATGCCAGCATCCTGAATCAGATTTTAAATTCCAACATTCAAGAAATCAAGGAGTGGATTCAGGAAAATGATGTGTTTGTGGTTGACAGAGGCTTTAGAGATTCCATGGACCTCCTACAACAGCTAGGAATACAAACAGAGATGCCTTCTTTTTCCAAGCAAAGGAAACAGCACACTACCGGAGAAAGCAACGCTTCCAGGCTTGTTACTAAAATAAGGTAAGGTCTCTCTTTGTTCTGAGTAACATTTTACTAACTTTACCAATTGCTTTTACAACATATTTATAACTTATTTGTATTAATATATCATTAAAATGGTTAAAGGTAATTCCCAGTGAGAATTAGATACTTTCGATTTTATAAGTTGAACTGCATAAACCTGTCCATTTAGAAGATGTCGAAATTGAAAACAAAATTTATTTGATATAGTTACCATCATATGCATTTGAATACTGCATTTATTCACATTCAAAATGCATCTATTTACTATTTTTCAGATGGGTCGTTGAGGCTGTGAATGGACGGTTAAAAACCTGGAAATATTTGGATCGTGTGTTGCCAAACTCACAGATTCCATACATAGGCGATATTGTCAGGATTGTGTGTGCAATCTTCAACAAGTTCGGTACACCAATAAGCACGGGGGATGCAGAGCAAGATCAACTGCTAGGATCGAAAATGTTGCATTTGTCACGGAAGCAGAATTCTCTTTGGGAGAGAATTGAACGAGAAGGCCTTTTCAATCGACCTAGTAAGTGGCAGAAGATGGAGACCACAACTGATATCATATTTCCTGTTCTGACAGAAGAAGACCTGCGGAATTTGACACTGGGAGTGTATCAGCTCAAACTGGCACGGTCCTACACACAGGAACATATGAGCGAAACGGGAGGATATGAAGTATCTATCTGTAAAGTAGATGCTAATCTGATCAATGCCAAGATACAGAGCCGACATTTTTCCTCAAAACTTTACCAATTGTGGGTATCATTTGATGATTGTAATGTGCAAGGATGGTACTGTACATGCCGTGCTGGGGCGAGGGTGGTTGGGACTTGCTCCCATGTTGCATCCATCTTATGGTATATGGGATTTGCACGTCATTTAGACAAGTCCTTTGACTTTAGTAAGGACTGGACACAATATTTACAAGATGCCAGTTATACACCAGACCCAATCAGTATTGATGAGAGTGATGATGAAGGTAACACGGAGGAATAAAACAGCACAGCTTTACCGATGTAGCCATGTAAATTACATATAAATTTCGGAATCTCCAAAAATGTAATTACAAATGCACGATGGTCACTTGATCGACTGAGGAATTGGCTTTAATCTCGAATGACAATGTATTTTGTTAGTGCATAATGTTTATTTGAAATAACTTTTAACTTTTGTAAGAATCATTAACTGTAACATGTTTGATTTCATATCCTTTTCAAATTAACCAAGAATATAAAGATAACCGTGTACGGAAGTATTGACAAATTGATGTACTGATTATTGCATGTACTGTTGCTATGGTGAAATATTTAGTTGCTATGGTAAGACATGGTTACTGTGGAATACCACCTATATGCTCTATTGTATCATCATATTTACATTTTTAAGATGTATCATAATCTAAACAGCCCTTGAGTATTATCATCAATTTTCTGTGTCCATTATTGTATTTATTACAATCCGTTGCTATGGAGAGAGTTTGGTTGCTATTGTGTTGCTAGGAAATCTTAAACATGTAATATATGATGGTTGATCACAAATATGATATGATTTTTAAATCATACCATTGATATGTAAAAATTGATTAAATATTTTCACCAAATAATAAAAAAAAACAGTGAAATATCACTAAAATGTGCAAATAGACGGTAAAGAGTAGGTTGGTTTCCAGGCCCGTTGCTAGGCAACGCATTGTCAGAATTATTGAAAACTTGTTTTTTTATCAATGTCATATGTCCATGTTTGCATGATATAAAAATTAAGAAAATCTATGCTGGGGCCAAAATTGACCCTTAATGCATCTACTCCTTTTTTCCGGAAAGTCAACTTGTAGTGGTTCACAATTTAGGTATAGCTCCGTTAGGTGATTTGTGGCTATTAATCAATGTGCGTTTACGCCGCATGACGATTGCGCTTGTAATTAGATACGGCTTTTTCATTACTTTTTACCGCTTGTAAATGCTCGATGTTTTCTACATCTTGTCTTTCTGGTACATCCATAGTTTTATATAAATGTAAGTATTAAGAGACATGTAAGATATCTAGATGTAATGCTATACAGGTATTTGCACATGGTAAGTAAGCACTTCAATATCATTATTTATTCTTGGATCTATTTTATTAACATGGCGTCGTCAATGACGCCAAAGTGACGCTATGTACCGCTTCCGTTAAAAATCTGGCAATCCACTGTATTTAAAAGTTTTATGAAAGTTTCATATCATCATATCATCGTGCAATGATGTTCGTTCAAAAAATAAATTCTTATTGAGGAAAAACATTCATGTCAAAGTTCAAAATGTTGTCTGTTCACGCGACTTTTATGGTGTAATCACAACTCACAATGCCATTACCTAACTATTTACAGGAAATGGGAGTCTAGAATTTCCGGAATTTGTTACGTTGATGAAAAATAGAAAAGAGACCACTGACGAAATCGCAGAGTTGATCTGGGCTTTTAAAACGTTTGATAGAGACGGAAATGGATTTCTTGATCCTAAAGAATTGCGGATCGCCTTGAAGCATCTCGGTGAACCAATGACAGAGGAGGAAGTAAACGAATTGATAAAAACAGCGGACAAAAATAGTGATGGGTTAATCGATTTAAATGGTAAGCACGCATACATGGAATTTAATCTTAGAAACATCATTTGAACGTAACAAATATTCCTCTGAATATTCTTAATAAATGAAGTTGTGTTTTAAGTTATATCAATCCTTTTTCTCTGACGAATACTCGGGAAAATAATTACTGTTCTAGCATGTCTTACATTGTAGAGTTCATCGCATTCTTCACTGGAAATTCGACGCCACACGAAGCAAGTGGTAACCAGACTACAACGACAATGGGCTTAAATCTCACCGTTTGAAGTAGGGAAAAGTGGTGATGCCAATCTGACTATTCTACAGTCATTCAGTGATAAACCAATGGTTCGCCCGAAAATTCATTAAGGTCGGCTGAATATAGTGGGGTAGCCAAAACATCAGCTTTTGTGTGGGCGCTTTGAAAAATTTCAAGACATTGTGACAAATGAGTCATTTAGCAATTTGTGTGTTATATGTACTCGTGCTAATTTGCTAAGGATGATTTCTGCCATAATCGTTCAAAATCTGACAACTCGTCTCGCAGGGAGAAATGATTGAAATTGAGAATGTACCTTGTCACCCCGTTTGCAATCCTGTAACTTGGATGTCCAGTAATTTGTCAGATTATGTTTCAATCATAGTGATATTCATTGTTGTTAAGTTATTTGAGGTTGCTTGAGGGACATTCTGGTATAGTATTCAAAGCTATTTCATATGAAAGTAGACCAGTTATAATAGTATGTGACTATGAACTACATTGATCAGCTTTTGACAATTTTTTCAACTTCTTTATTCAAATTTGGTACTTAGCAGAAAGCACAATAAGTACAATGTTCACTAAAAAAATTTGTACGAATATTTTGATAATAAGTCTTGTCCAACTTCCAAGGTTCATATGACGGGTTTCGTCGATGAAGCAGTCATACTTTGATGAAGTGTTTTATTAACTAAACATATTGTGTACGGTTCAACATTCACAAAACACCTTTCACTTTCCCCAAGCGTTAAATACGCCCTGAGCCTTATAACAACGAATATGTCCTCTTTATCTTCGGTCTGTAACGAAAAGGGCAAAGTGGGAGAAACGGAAGAAACTTAAGAGACCGGGAAAGTTTCCCTGTATATAGAACTAATTACTATATAGTGACTCTATTGTATGTCAGTAATTATCAGTTATTTAGTAAATGTCTGTTAGTTTCAGAAATCCACAAACATTTAACGATGTCATTCTGTTAAGTTGTTCTTTAGAATGTGGCGACATTGTACAGGAAAAAAAATTTAAACAAGGGTTGTGCTTGTTTATAACCCTACTGTTATACAGTGATATAGCACGTGCAAAATTGGCATATACGTCATCAGCATTAATATCCCCTGGAGCCTTATTTCTATTGGCTGCACCAATCATAACTCGATTGTGATGTCATAATATAGGCAATGTCTTCATTACTTATGTGTTTTTATGAGACTTTTCTCAAAGTTTGAATATTTTTGCGCGCCATGTCCTGCAATTATAAAGCCTTCAGAGCCTTCCTGTGTGTCTCTGCTTCGTTAGTTCACGTACGTATTATCAACATCATTAGTTGTTATATTTGAAACATGCGAAATGGCAAATAGTAGATAATAATCATTCAAGTGTATGTACTTTTTGTTAGAAAGGTATCTTAGAAATACTTCCGTATACTTATTTTTACGGCAGCCGATAAGCTACACTGAAGATTTGGAAATATCATTCTCTCTGCCGATAAGTTACACTGAAGATATAGAAATATCATTGTCTCTGCCGATAAGCTACACTGAAGATTTGGAAATATCATTCTCTCTGCCGATAAGTTACACTGAAGATAAAGAAATATCATTGTCTCTGCCGATAAGCTACACTGAAGATTTGGAAATATCATTCTCTCTGCCGATAAGTTACACTGAAGATATAGAAATATCATTCTCTCTGCCGATAAGTTACACTGAAGATTTGAAAATATCATTCTCTCTGCCGATAAGTTACACTGAAGATATAGAAATATCATTCTCTCTGCCGATAAGTTACACTGAAGATTTGGAAATATCATTGTCTCTGCCGATAAGTTACACTGAAGATATAGAAATATCATTCTCTCTGCCGATAAGTTACACTGAAGATATAGAAATATCATTCTCTCTGCCGATAAGCTACACTGAAGATATAGAAATATCATTGTCTCTGCCGATTAGCTACACTGAAGATATAGAAATATCATTGTCTCTGCCGATAAGCTACACTGAAGATTTGGAAATATCATTGTCTCTGCCGATAAGCTACACTGAAGATTTGGAAATATCATTCTCTCTGCCGATTATCTAGATTAAAGATATAGAAATATCATTCTCTCTGCCGATAAGCTACACTGAAGATATATAAATATCATTCTCTCTGCCGATTAGCTACACTGAAGATTTGGAAATATCATTCTCTCTGCCGATTAGCTACACTGAAGATATAGAAATATCATTGTCTCTGCCGATAAGCTACACTGAAGATATAGTAATATCTCTGCCGATAAGTAATATTCCTTTAGTAATGCATGTTATGTTTTTTACAATAATGTTATAGATATGTAGATATTAAATGGTGTCTAACAGGTCCTTATTTAGCCGGATATTGATTAACCCTTAAACAGTTTTGCATTGTGTATGTTTGTATTGAGAGTTAATACGTGACAATTCAATAAAATAAGTTATCATCATTATCCTTATCACAAATTAAGCGCTAATCAGTATATACATATTAATGTATATATGTGTCGTGTCTATCCCGTTCATTGGAAATTGAAATATAGCTATATTATGTGGGGTTAGTAATACATGTAGCTTGCTTTCTAACACGATTTATATTACAACTGGTAATGTTCTATTACTACCGCTTGAAATCTGAGCTTTTATTTGAATGAGAACCGCTAGCAGGACTCTTATCTTTCCACACATATAGGTGCAGTTCTGTGTATATTATCACTGGTATATATATATATTGATACTGGATCCTAACAGACAAGTGCTCGTTGGATGTGTATTACTGGAATATATATGTGATCAATGAAGTAATAGCGACAGTACGGACAAGCGAATTGTAAAACAACTTTCGAGGTAATCCACCCCTTTATCACATACATCAAATACATAGAGCATAGAATAAATACATAGTTATAAAGTTAAATCGAGAGTGGTGGTGTAAATTTAGGTCTCGTTAATCCCTTCGGCTGATGGAAGGCCTTTATAAGACAAAAATCAACTTCGATTGTTGTAAGTTGTTGATAAACAGATTGTCTCGAAAATGTAACAATACACTTGTCCGTGCTGTCGTCATTGCTTCATTGATATATAATACTGTTAGTATGATTTAGCTTTACTTTAGTGTGGCAGCACGTACCTGGTTTGGTTTTAGATTTTACATTCTATAATTTTCATGAGTTTTGTAAACCATACAGTGGAACATCTGAGTCATTTAGAAGCTTTGCAATACTGACTCTTTCTAACGCTCAAATGCTTCTGATTTAAGTAGCAGCGGACACGAAAGCTGGCGAGTTGGGCCGAAAACATCGTACAATGTGGTCAATTCATCTAATTTAGTCAAATTTGATATATTGCTTCATTGTCACTACGGTTAATGCTATAAAACTCTGAATTATCATATAAAAAATTATTTAATCTCAATGAAAATGACAGAGATCAAATGTATATCATAATTATAAGATAAGTAGTAATATGAAATTGAATTAAAGAGGGAAAATACAGATATTCCACGCTAGACTAATAAAACTTCGTATGTTACATTTTCTGTTGTCTTGTAATATATTGCCATGCATCTGACAGTGACACAGCATAGAAAATCGCACATTATCATAATGAGTTTTCATGTGATGTTCTCATAAGCAACGAAAGATGACATGTATCTGGAGAAATAAAATGTGATATACAGTATCTTAAATGAATTTGACTTTTATCTTTTAAATCACTTCAGCTTTTGTGCAACACGTTTGCAGTATGCGGTGTAGAGTTGCCTTTGAAGGACGTGTAATATTAATAAGCATTAAGATTCATTTATAAAATCTCAGCTAAAATCATACTTAAGAGGGAATAGAATATTTCTCAACAAGATCATTATGACGACTCCCCCATAATAACTTGCATTCCTCAAAGCCCTGTGATGTGAGTTTGTCTATCAGGCCCCAGAGCATCGAATCAACTGGGACATGTACACACGATAGGTTGGAGATTGCTGCTATTTACAAATTGAAAATTCATAATAGGAAAATTGGGATCATCACAATTATCATTGGGTTTGTGGAGAGTTAGTATATTGGTTTCGTTGGAAGAAAAGATTTGACAAAAACAGCTGATGTCTTTGGCCTTAATTTATTCAATATATGCAGGGTATAAACGATGGACGTGTTCATTAACTTTCTTGTTATCTAACGGCATGACGTAATCAATACATCTGAAAGTGAAATTGATGGACATCAGAAGGTCTGTTTGACATGTATTGATACGCTGATTACAGTCACGAATGTCAACAAAAACACGTCCTCTCGCATATCTATGACCAAGTGTTAAACGACATGTAGTTAGTTTGTGTACATTTTTTTCTAAAATATTTCAACCAACTCGTCCCGTTGTTTTCTACCATAGTGTATGCGGACTCATAGTTCGGCTGAAAAAGGCGATGAGATATCCTGCCATCTCTTACACTCCGTACACTAGTGCTAATACGCTCCATGCTGGTCATTTTTCGAAGGTGGCAATGTTGTCATCGGAATGCCACACTTTACTCAAAGTCGTTAGCATCACTGCACTAGTGTATCTCACTCTAAATTTGTAATAAAGCATGCTATTTACTTGTATTTTTTATTTTTTGTACAATCTGAAATCTTATGCTGGTTGTGTTATAAGTGTTTCTATTATATTGATACTGACAACCTCAGGAAAATTAACAGTAAACAAAATGTTCATATCTTGCCCTTGTTTCATCGGCTTGTCTGAAACGTGTGGTCATCGAACGTTACACGTTAATCTTCTGCTGGTTGTGTTATAAGAAGTTGAATTCTGTTGGTATGTCGGTATTTTCTTGTTTGACAGCGTAGACTTTTAAACCACTACAACCAATTAACCATTCCAGTGGTAGCTTAAACACTGCTTCATAGTTGTTGGCAATTGCAATCGTTTTTTAAATTATATTCAAACTAATCGATATTTTCTTACAGTCGACAGAGCCTCTCGTACTTTAAACAAAGGAAACGACAAGGTGACTGAAATACATAACTGGGTATTGTCAAAACGCACTGAACATGTTCTATGGTATATACTACCTCTGTATAACTTCAAACACTGATAAAAGATTATACAGTACAATACCTCTGGCATGTACATACAATGTAAAAATAATGTTTCTTAGAGAATACTGATAACAAAAAATTATATATCAAGATATCATTTTTTATCCAAAGTTTCATTTTACAGAATAAAAATGTGTGTATACGTTTAATATACATATAACACAAAGTGGTCAGATCATCATACATACCTTGTTTTCTGCAGTGACTGTATATTTTGGTCAATTGCTATTATCTTTACTGACTTCACCTCGGTGTCCCTAATTGGTCGGCAGTCAGGTTCATCGCTTAATACGGTCACTCCAGTTTATAGTATGGTAAGTTTGATTCTTTGATTTTTTGTTTTTTGTTAATTTAAATGTTTCATTAGTCGCTCAATTCTTATGTCCATTTCTAGTTAACTGTAAGGTTATATAAATCTTGTTCGCGATGCAAACTTCTCTAATTTGAATTTATAAAACCAAACCAATCATGATTTGGGATTTCGGTCAAACTTTTACCATGTTAATATATATCGTCAGGAGTAAAAACAGTCAGTGCTTTATTGAAATATAAGTTAAATTTACATTCATGTTAATATGTCAGATAAGAAAATTTACAGTAATGCAGATATGTGAGGTAAGACTAACTTACAATACTGTTGACTTTTTGTTAGGATATATTCACAATAATGTTGAAAATTTACAGTAATGCAGATATGTGAGGTAAGACTAACTTACAATACTGTTGACTTTTTGTTAGGATATATTCACAATAATGTTGAGAAGGGAGGTAAGTTAGATTTACAATACTATTCATATGTGAGGTAGGACAGACAGTTGATATGTGAGGTAGGACAGACATACAATATTGTTGATATGTTAGGTAGGACAGACTGTTGATATGTGAGGTAGGACAGATATGTGAGGTAGGACAGACTGTTGATATGTGAGGTAGGACAGACTGTTGATATGTGAGGTAGGAAAGACATACTATACTGTTGATAGGTAAGGTAGGACAGACTTACTATATTGTTGATATGTGAGGTAGGATAGACTTACAATATTGTTGATATGTGAGGTAGGACAGACTGTTGATATGTGAGGTAGGACAGACATACTATACTGTTGATATGTGAGGTAGGACAGACTGTTGATATGTGAGGTAGGACAGACTGTTGATATGTGAGGTAGGACAGACTGTTGATATGTGAGGTAGGACAGACATACAATATTGTTGATATGTGAGGTAGAACAGACAGTTGATATGTGGAGTAGGACAGACTTACAATATTGTTGATGTGTAAGGTAGGACAGACTGTTGATATGTGAGGTAGGACATACATACAATATTGTTGATATGTGAGGTAGGACAGACATACAATATTGTTGATATGTGAGGTATGACAGACTTACAATATTGTTGATATGTGAGGTAGAGGTTGATATGTGAGGTAGGACTTACAATATTGTTGATATGTGAGGTAGGACAGACTGTTGATATGTGAGGTAGGACAGACTTACAATATTGTTGATATGTGAGGTAGGACAGACATACAATATTGTTAATATGTGAGGTAGGACAGTCTTACTGTATTGTTGATATGTGAGGTAGGACAGACTTACTATATTGTTGATATGCGAGGTAGGACAGACTGACAATATTGTTGATATGTGAGGTAGGACAGACAGTTGATATGTGAGGTAGTACAGACTGTTGATATGTGAGGTAGGACAGACTTACAATATTGTTGGTATGTGAGGTAGGACAGACTGTTGATATGTGAGGTAGGACAGACTTGCAATATTGTTGATATGTGAGGTAGGACATGTTGATATGTGAGGTAGGACAGACGGTTGATATGTGAGGTAGGACAGACTGTTGATATGTGAGGTAGGACAGACTTACAATATTGTTGATATGTGAGGTAGGACAGACTGTTGATATGTGAGGTAGGACAGACATACTATACTGTTGATATGTGAGGTAGGACAGACTGTTGATATGTGAGGTAGGACAGACTTACAATACTGTTGATATGTGAGGTAGGACAGACATACAATATTGTTGATATGTGAGGTAGGACAGACTGTTGATATGTGAGGTAGGACAGACATACTATACTGTTGATATGTGAGGTAGGACAGACTGTTGATATGTGAGGTAGGACAGACATACTATACTGTTGATATGTGAGGTAGGACAGACTTACAATATTGTTGATGTGAGGTAGGACAGACTGTTGATATTTGATATGTGAGGTAGGACAGACTTACTATATTGTTGATATGTGAGGTAGGACAGACTGTTGATATGTGAGGTAGGACAGACATACTATACTGTTGATATGTGAGGTAGGACAGACTTACAATATTGTTGATGTGTGAGGTAGGACAGACTGTTGATATGTGAGGTAGGACAGACATACTATACTGTTGATATGTGAGGTAGGACAGACTGTTGATATGTTTGATAGGTCAGCCAGTACAGACTGTTGATATGTGAGGTAGGACAGACTTACAATATTGTTGATGTGTAAGGTAGGACAGACTGTTGATATGTGAGGTAGGACATACATACAATATTGTTGATATGTGAGGTAGGACAGACATACAATATTGTTGATATGTGAGGTATGACAGACTTACAATATTGTTGATATGTGAGGTAGGACAGACTTACAATATTGTTGATGTGTGAGGTAGGACAGACTGTTGATATGTGAGGTAGGACAGACTTACAATATTGTTGATATGTGAGGTAGGACAGACATACAATATTGTTGATATGTGAGGTATGACAGACTTACAATATTGTTGATATGTGAGGTAGGACAGACTGTTGATATGTGAGGTAGGACAGACTTACAATACTGTTGATATGTGAGGTAGGACAGACTGTTGATATGTGAGGTAGGACAGACTTACTATATTGTTGATATGTGAGGTAGGATAGACTTACAATATTGTTGATATGTGAGGTAGGACAGACTGTTGATATGTGAGGTAGGACAGACTTACAATATTGTTGATATGTGAGGTAGGACAGACTGTTGATATGTGAGGTAGGACAGCCTTGCAATATTGTTGATATGTGAGGTAGGACAGACTGTTGATATGTGAGGTAAGACAGACTGTTGATATGTGAGGTAGGACAGACTTACAATATTGTTGATATGTGAGGTAGGACAGACTTGATATGTGATGTAGGACAGACTGTTGATGTGTGAGGTAGGACAGATTTGAAATAGCGTTGATATGTAAGACAAATTCCGATATTGTTGAAATTTTGTTCCTTAGAGAAATACAACATTTACAATGACATACTTAAACAACAAATCCCAATATGTTACTGGGTTCAAATCATGTAGATGGACTATTGTGTTATCGATAAAAAATTGAGCAAAGATTTTACTATATCTACATTGCATTCTTGAGCAAACGTGACTTTAAAACTCTCCATTATGAAAGACTTGATAACACTTTACAAGATTTGATGTACATCCTATATGGTGTTATATTGCAGAAGTAATGAAATGGATCATTATTTTTTGTAGTTTTCCTTGTTATATAACATAAGGATGTTATCCTAACACATGTACACTTAATTTGTACTGTAAGAATCGAGTGTATTTGTCTAATTTTCAGGCTCACCAAAAAAAGACACTCGACGGATTTTCAGAGAATCAACTGAAAGGTGAGATATGAATATTAAACGTAGAGACTGCTTTTCATAAACATGTAGTAACTGAATATTGAAGCGTAACTACATTTTTATACTTATGGGTGAAAGTGTAATGTCAAAAATAGTTTTTATCAAATTCCATTCTATAGATTGTTATCATCTCTGATTTCTACGTTTGTTGACACTGCACAACAGTTTTTTGATGTGGTCGGGAAAATGTCAAATGGCCAACTGAAGAACCAGTATCCTAAAGGACATGTTTCGTGAAGCGGTATATTCGTTTTTCACCGGCTTACTTTGTAAAATACGAAAAACTAAGGTAAACTTCTGACTGAAAGTGAATTTTGGGGTTACCAAGAGAGGTAGAGTAAATTGTAATATGTTTTTTAACGAGCTAAAACAACCAAAATAATATAATTTCTGGTTGTGAAAACGATAATCAATCAAACGGGAACATATACATGAAAATTTGTTTTACAGAAAGTCAATCATCCCCTAAGGTTTATTTATACAAAATAGAGGATTGAGTCACAGCATTCATTTAAGTCATTTTAAGTTGGAAAGTGTTTTGTTTTTTCATTGATCAAGTCCCTCCAAACGAAGTGAGGAATTGATTGATTTTACACCTGTACATGTTCCCCGTCCCTCTCAGAAACTACTTGAGGGGTGCCAATATCCACAGGCGTATTAGTGAGCGACCTTAATTTTGCTACGTGCATGTCTCATGACGATTTTTTTTAAAAAGCTGCCATTATCTGGTTTCATATTGGATAATACATTTTTACCCATAGCTTTTGTTATATTCACCGCTCCAAGGTGAGACTTGGTGACAATGATAAATAGGCGGCATGTTCAATGATGGTGGAATGAAAATTACATTGCCAGCAAAATGGCGGTTAAATAGAGGCTTCTGATAGGTAAAAAATTCACGATGTTGGTATAAAAGTATTGTTTGACGCCAAGAACACGATGGCTGAGTTCATTTTTTGATTTTACAAAATGGCCGTAGACAGAAGGCTTTTGATTGGTCTAAATTTAGATACCGTCTAATTTTGATGAAAACTGGTATGCAGGGTTGTCTTGCACGATAAAGACACCGACGATGTTCATTTTCTATTTGGGGAAAAGGCTGCCCAAGAGAGGCGATTAATTTGAAGTAATTTCAATTTTCTTGGATTTGGATTCTATGTATGTTTATATTAACACTTCACATGCATGATTGGACACAGCGTTGGCTACAACGAAGGTGTCTGGACACTTACGTTACCAGTCCTGTCAGAATAAGATTATGTTGCATTTACATTTGACAACATTTGAGTACAACTACATAAAATATTTTAAACACCATCTCGTTTTATTATATACCGAGTTCTGGCTTCTAGACAGATCTCAGATTTAGCAATTTTTAAACGATCTCTATGTCTAATCCTTTATACTGTTTAAGTATGAACCATTGATAGTTAATGTTTTAAATTATATTACCGCATTCCATCTGCTAATTATCAAAGTTAACTGAAGAATTAAAACATGACTTTTACGTTGGTATTATACAGAAATATCAGGGAATCAGGATGTTGGTGTTTCCTCATTGTGCTGATTGGCAGACAAGGCGAAAAAATCCTCATAAAAACACATTTTTTTTACAATATATGTATATGACAACACTATTAGATTCCACATTTATACAATTACAATAGATTTTACAATAGTGTGACATATGATAACAGTTGTAGATTTCGTACATTTAATCTTTTTGTTATGTTACAGAATTAAGAGAAATCTTCATCAGCTTTGACAAAGACGGTGACGGTACCATACCAAGCAAAGACCTTATTCTTGTGCTTCGGTCTTACCATATGAACCCGACTGAAAACGAAATTAAAGAAATGTTAAAAGTGGCCGACCGTGATGGTAAATGCGAAGTTCACTGAAACCAGAAACAAAAGTTTATAAATGTGAAACAATATACTGTAAAATACATATATTTAGCGTGGGATTATTTTCGTGTTAATACGCGAGGAGAATTAATCGCGATTTCTAATCCTTCGCGATTATTTGTACATCAATAGTTATTGATGAACTCCATGCTGATGCGGTTACCAATATCGGAATTCATATTTCTTATAGTTCATCATTAGCAAATTAAATGTCATTTCTAGATCACCGAATATGTCTAAAGAGGTAAGTTCGCGAAATAATGAATTCGCGAATATGTCTAAAGAGGTAAGTACGCGAAATAATGAATTCGTGAATATGTCTGAAGAGGTAAGTACGCGAAATAATGAATTCGTGAATATGTCTGAAGAGGTAAGTACGCGAAATAATGAATTCGTGAATATGTCTGAAGAGGTAAGTACGCGAAATAATGAATTCGCGAATATGTCTGAAGAGGTATGTTCGCGAAATAATGAATTCGCGAATATGTCTGAAGGGGTAAGTACGCGAAATCATGAATTCGCGAATATGTCTGAAAAGGTATGTTCGCGAAATAATGAATTCGCGAATATGTCTAAAGAGATAAATTTGCGAAATCATAAATTCGCGAATATTTCAGAAGAGGTAAGTTCGCAAAATCATGAATACACGAATATGTCTAAAGAGGTAAGTTCGCGAAATAATGAATTCGCGAATATGTCTAAAGAGGTAAGTTTGCGAAATCATGAATTCGCGAATATTTCAGAAGAGGTAAGTTCGCAAAATCATGAATACGCGAATATGTCTGAAGAGGTAAGTACGCGAAATAATGAATTCGTGAATATGTCTGAAGAGGTAAGTACGCGAAATAATGAATTCGCGAATATATCTGAAGAGGTATGTTCGCGAAATAATGAATTCGCGAATATGTCTGAAGGGGTAAGTACGCGAAATCATAAATTCGCGAATATGTCTGAAAAGGTATGTTCGCGAAATAATGAATTCGCGAATATGTCTAAAGAGATAAATTTGCGAAATCATAAATTCGCGAATATTTCAGAAGAGGTAAGTTCGCAAAATCATGAATACACGAATATGTCTGAAGAGGTATGATCGCGAACTCATGAATTCGCGAATATGTCTAAAGAGGTAAGTTCGCGAAATCATGAATACACGAATATGTCTGAAGAGGTATGATCGCGAAATCATGAATTCGCGAATATGTCTAAAGAGGTAAGTTCGCGAAATAATGAATTCTCGAATTTGTCTGAAGAGGTAAGTTCGCGAAATCATGAATTCGCGAATATGTCTGAAGAGGTAAGTTCGCGAAATCATGAATTCGCGAATTTGTCTGAAGAGGTAAATTCGCGAAATAAAGTATTCGCCACATCTAAGTTATTTACAACGTATTAAACTCAGCGACATGATACTGTATATGCTTCTATGTATTGGAAAGTGTTTTCCAGTGTCAGCCAGATTGTAGTAGTTCTGCTCGTGAACCGATATTTGCCTAATTAACATGTCATGTGTTATAAATAGAAATATTTAGCGAGAGTTATGAAAAAAATCAATATTAATTTCGGCCAGGATTTCAAATCATTATTTGGCCATACTGTATCTTAGTCCATGTCGTTGAAAGTTGTTTATATCAGTTGTATGTTGTTTGTACAGGTGTTCACAATTTACCTAGTTAAATAAATATAATTACCAAAGACATATTTTTTATATAGTGACATGCTCTTTCGATGTAACTGTGTTTATTATATATATTTATCCAGGAAACGGTAAAATTGAATTTGAGGAGTTCGCCCACCTCGTGAAAATGCGTTTGTCAGCTGTAAATGAAACTGAGGAGCTAATGCAAGCTTTCAAAGTTTTCGATAAAGATGGAAATGGATACTTGGACGAAGATGAATTGTTTGAATTGTTCCCAAATGAAGACATTGAAAAAGTAATGAAAATGGTAGATACAGACGGTGATGGGAAAATCGACTACCGTGGTAAGTGATAAGATATCCTGGATAAAAACATCAAATTTGATTGCCAGATCGATCATAGATCTGGTGCTGAGTCCGACAAGCCCTCATTGCTCTAATCATCAACACCATATATGGACTTGAAAAAAATGGAACTCAAACTACAATTAATTGAAATTATGACAAAAAAAGGGAGAAAAAACGAAGTAGGAAATCAGGGGATCGAGAAATGTGCTTCACCGTAATGTAAATCTTATATCATTCCAAATATTTAATGTCACGTTCCAAAATAAGAACAATGTTAACAACATCGAGACTGATAGTCCTACGTATGTACATCGAACATAACTCTCTCTGTATAGGTATTTGGCACTCAGTTAATTCTGTATTTGGTAATTATTGAAAGTTACTACGCTTCATTATTGAAATGGTATAAAATTTCATATCTATGTTACATTTCATATTTTCACCATGCTATATGCGACACAGTTATATATCTCGTATAACAATTCGATGTCTTATCTCGGTCAGTTGAAACGCCATAGGATAAAGGTATCTTAAAATGTCATACCAAACTGAAATCGGGAATGACGTGTTGATTCTTCAAATAATAGTATCGTTCTTTTTAAATTGCAGAGTTTGTGAATATGATTACTGGGAATTAATACAAACCTGTCAATCACTTTATATGACAGTAATTCAAGAAAATGATCAAGAGGCTGGATGTCAATGATGGACACAAACTGGTACAACGTTTCGACGATATTCGTAATCTTAAATATTAATGATGTCGCGATACTTCCGGAAGCGTTATTCCGGAATCAAGATAAAAATTTCACTTGATTCATGTGTATTTATAATGATGTCGGGATTCTGGTGGCAACTTTGAGGAATAAAGATTCATTATGTAGCATTAAACATTTTAAAAACTGAAAGATACTAAACAGTCCTGATAATACTGATGTGACAATTATCTCTCAAGAGAGGTGTCAGGATACTGACATATTACAGGTGTCATCTAGGAGTGTGTTTGTGAACGATATTACTGTGATTAATGTGATAAATATTTTCGTTTATACAGCAGGAACATTAAACCCATGAGGTCAAATAGTACATTGATTAAATTTTTAAGAGTTTTGTGGTATTAATTATCAACTCACTCAAGTGCCTATAAGGATTTTTCTAAACCATGACAATGGACCACCACAACAATACATGAGTTGACAGTAGATGTCTTGAAATAAATTTATTCTGTTTATAGTGTTCAGGCTCTCTCTCTCTCTCTCTCTCTCTCTCTCTCTCTCTCTCTCTCTCTCTCTCTCTCTCTCTCTCTCTCTCTCTCTCTCTCTCTGTCTCTCTCCCTCTCTCTGTCTCTCTGTCTCTCTTTCTCTCTCTGTCTCTCTCCTGGGAAAAAGCTTGATACAGCACATAATCGGAATCTTCAATTAAACTGTGTATTGATAGAAACATTTATTGCGAACAATATATAAAATTGGGCTCTGAAGTACATATATATATATTGATAATTTCATTTCATGAAATAAAACTATTGAAGACGTGTTTGCTTCTATGTGTATTAATTAACTGGTCACATTGTAGGCCGCTGTTCTTGTGTTTTACATGTTTTAATACTATTGTGATCCGTTAGTCATGTCAGCTGCGACCGTTTGCTCGTTTGTCGATACACGCATGCTTGAAACAATATCAGATCGCGCGAGGCGGTTTTTTTTACAATATCAAGTAATGACTGGTCATCTTAATTATAACAGTTATAACTATTACTACTAATATTAACGAATTCGCAAAGAGCATATGTTTGAATTTGTAAAAGTTTAGCCATCTACTTATTATATGGAATACATCTGAATCAACATAACTTCCACTCCTGACACGATTATTTTTTTGCAGAAAAAAATGGCGTCCACTGTGCCGTAAATAGGCCCGTACCTTGCGCGAATAGAACAAAGGGCATGCTTTTTAAATTGATTTTAATCTTACATAGCATTGGCCAAAGTTTTTAAGTATCGTTAACTCAGCTGAAATATCTAAAAAGAGTATTTTTCTTTGTCCACATTGTCGAAGTATATCATTTTTTTACGTTTTATATCAATATAAGTATTATCAATCCTTGAAAATGCATTTTACAGCAAACCTTGATTTCTTAGTATTATATGCATGTTTAAGAATTGAGTAAAGTTAACGGTGCTTTTCGCACACAGGGTTATGAGTTGCTCTTAGAGAGACATCAACGCTTATTGTTTAAGTATTTAAAATGATATTATCAAAGGTCACGTCTCAGAATCATAGCCAGCTTATTAACAAAAACACTAATTAAAATAAACAATTTTAAGACAATAAACATCTTTCTAATATTTTTGCCTCTTCTTATATAACAATTATGAATCTTTCTGGACATGTTAATTTGGGGTGAAACAAAAAAATATCAATGTTGTAAGTATAATGATCACGCAATGTTTGTAGTCAAGGGTAAATTAATAGAGCGAACTACCATCCTGATCTTTATCTCCCAGAAGCTTTTTAATCACTATGTGTTCAGATTTAAGGCCAAACAAAATTATTCTTTGTTTAATATGAAATATCAGCTATGATATTAAACCCATCTGGCCCATATTTTTTTGTTTTGTTTTGTTTTGTTTTTTGTTTGTGTCTAGCCCATATTACTCATGTACAGTTTTAGGACATCGTTCAACGGTTTGCATTCTTTAGAGAATCGATATTGATATCGTGACAAAAATACATGAAAAATGTCAACGCTATTCAAGAAACAAATAAAGTATTTGGTTGGCTCTTAAAACATTAACGGTATACTTTAATCGGAGACCTTACTATAAGGGCAATATTTGATATTAAGAAGAGGATTGACTAAACAACAAGGATGGTACGTATCCCGTTTGTGAACTAAACTTAAAATTCAGTTGTACCATTGTGAAACACTATTTTACAAACCAGAACATTTGTGCTGTAATCCATAATTATTCTATCTGTGCTGGTTGTTATTTTAGAAATATATATGCACTATCTATACATATCTGAACTTAGCTACCTAGATTAGCTTTGGTATTTCTAAATGTTTTAATTACTATAGGAACAATATCATAAAATATCAATGCATGTACCTATTACAAAGGATTTTAATTAATTAGGATAAGAATATCCTTTAGATAAATGGGTAATGATGACGGTGGTGTATTTTAATTTTTGATGTTTTGATAACCGTTGAAAATCAGATTAATAATTCAAAATCTCAGAAAAGAAAAAAAAAGACATGTTAAGCAAACTGCCTTTTGAAAATAAAATGAAATTCGGCTAACATTTCATAAGGAACGTAACACAAATGCCGTCATTATTTAAGTTTTGAAATGCAATACATTTGAAATAAAACTATCTTACTTCTCACTGGTATTTGTCGCTTGGAAAGTGTGGTTCAATGTTGATTTCTAATGTAAATTATTACATTCTTCCTCCTCTCCTTTATCCTCCTCCATTCCCTCTCATCTCCTTTATCCTCCTCCAATCCCTCTCACTCCTTTATCCTCCTCCATTCCCTCTCACTCCTTTATCCTCCTCCATTCCCTCTCATCTCCTTTATCCTCCTCCATTCCCTCTCACTCCTTTATCCTCCTCCATTCCCTCTCACTCCTTTATCCTCCTCCATTCCCTCTCACTCCTTTATCCTCCTCCATTCCCTCTCATCTCCTTTATCCTCCTCCATTCCCTCTCACTCCTTTATCCTCCTCCATTCCCTCTCACTCCTTTATCCTCCTCCATTCCCTCTCACTCCTTTATCCTCCTCCATTCCCTCTCACTCCTTTATCCTCCTCCATTCCCTCTCATCTCCTTTATCCTCCTCCATTCCCTCTCATCTCCTTTATCCTCCTCCATTCCCTCTCATCTCCTTTATCCTCCTCCATTCCCTCTCATCTCCTTTATCCACCTCAAATACCTCACATCACCTAAATCCTCCTCCATTCCCTCTCATCTCCTTTATCCTCCTCCATTCCCTCTCATCTCCTTTATCCTCCTCCATTCCCTCTCATCTCCTTTATCCTCCTCCATTCCATCTCACTCCTTTATCCTCCTCCATTCCCTCTCATCTCCTTTATCTTCCTCCATTCCCTCTCACTCCTTTATCCTCCTCCATTCCTTCTCACTCCTTCATCCTCCTCCATTCCCTCTCACTCCTTTATCCTCCTCCATTCCTTCTCACTCCTTCATCCCCCTCCATTCCCTCTCATCTCCTTTATCCTCCTCCATTCCCTCTCGCTCCTTTATCCTTCTCCATTCCCTCTCACTCCTTTATCCTCCTCCATTTCCTCTCATCTCCTTTATCCTCCTCCATTCCCTCTCATCTCCTTTATCCTCCTCCATTCCCTCTCATCTCCTTTATCCTCCTCCAATCCCTCTCACTCCTTTACCCTCCTCCATTCCCTCTCAACTCCTTTATCCTCCTCCATTCCCTCTCATCTCCTTTATCCTCCTCCATTCCCTCTCACTCCTTTATCCTCCTCCATTCCCTCTCACTCCTTTATCCTCCTCCAATCCCTCTCACTCCTTTATCCTCCTCCATTCCTTCTCACTCCTTCATCCTCCTCCATTCCCTCTCATCTCCTTTATCCTCCTCCATTCCCTCTCACTCCTTTATTCTCCTCCATTCCCTCTCATCTCCTTTATCCTCCTCCATTCCATCTCACTCCTTTATCCTCCTCCATTCCCTCTCATCTCCTTTATCCTCCTCCATTCCCTCTCGCTCCTTTATCCTCCTCCATTCCCTCTCACTCCTTTATCCTCCTCCATTCCATCTCACTCCTTTATCCTCCTCCATTCCATCTCACTCCTTTATCCTCCTCCATTCCCTCTCATCTCCTTTATCCTCCTCCATTCCCTCTCACTCCTTTATCCTCCTCCATTCCCTCTCACTCCTTTATCCTCCTCCACTCCCTCTCATCTCCTTTATCCTCCTCCATTCCCTCTCACTCCTTTATCCTCCTTCATTCCCTCTCACTCCTTTATCCTCCTCCATTCCTTCTCATCTCCTTTATCCTCCTCCATTCCCTCTCACTCCTTTATCCTCCTCCATTCCTTCTCATCTCCTTTATCCTCCTCCATTCCCTCTCATCTCCTTTATCCTCCTCCATTCCCTCTCATCTCCTTTATCCTCCTCCATTCCCTCTCATCTCCTTTATCCTCCTCCATTCCCTCTCATCTCCTTTATCCTCCTCCATTCCCTCTCATCTCCTTTATCCTCCTCCATTCCCTCTCATCTCCTTTATCCTCCTCCATTCCCTCTCACTCCTTTATCCTCCTCCATTCCCTCTCACTCCTTTATCCTCCTCCATTCCCTCTCACTCCTTTATCCTCCTCCAATCCCTCTCACTCCTTTATCCTCCTCCATTCCCTCTCACTCCTTTATCCTCCTCCGTTCCCTCTAATCTCCTTTATCCTCCTCCATTCCCTCTCACTCCTTTATCCTCCTCCATTCCCTCTCATCTCCTTTATCCTCTTCCATTCCCTCTCACTCCTTTCCGTTTTGTTCTCACTCATCTCCATTCTCCTCTTCATTCCTCTCTTCACTCCTCTTTGCCCTCCATTCTGCCCATCACCCACCTCCCCCCCCCCCCTCCGCTTCCGTTCTTCTCCTTACTCATCTCCGCCCCCTCCTCCCTTCCCGCTTTCGTTCTCCTCCTTACTCCTCTCCGCTCCGCCCTAAGTCCTCCCCGTTTTGATGTATTTTTTATGATAGATACCCATTGATATCAACACAGAAATTTTAAAAGTGCATGATACTAGCACTCTACTACTGTATGTTTATTACTTTATCTATTTTACAGTCTGTGAAAGAAGTCGCCGGCGAAACGGACGCAGATAAAGGTGAAGTATAGTTAAACACACATAAGATACATAATGTTATACTGCATATGTACGTATTTTCACGGTAATCTGATTTTCTCGCTGAAAGTAAACCGCTAAAATATCATATTCCTAATTGCAGTTTCTCTATATTGTTTATATAGCCAGTATTACCTTACCCTCAGTAAATGTCACAAATTCTATAATAAATCAGGCCCTATGGGCCTTTTGAATGTTTTGCGTGCTATTTCATGGGAGTGTATTGGGGTGCTATAAATGCCAAATGGTTTGGATTGAATCGGACGTCGCCAGAGAATCGACATATGTACGTCGATTGGACTCCGCCCGGCGACGGCAGAGTCGCGGAGGCGAAAAGCCTCCACCATCACCATCAAGATTAAATCGGGTCGTGGGCAAAATTCCATTTTTCGTGAAAGAGGACCTTTGACTGATAGTCTTATACTAGCTTTCAACCGCATCATTCATTAGCCATTTGCAATCAGTATGATAGATATGTTGTATAACATATACGTTCCAGATGTTGTGTAAGTAAAACATTCGGAACTAAAATAAGTTAAACAATAAACAGTTCAGTTAAATAAGTTGTTCATGGGGCTATGAAAACCATAGTCAATATTGAACAATAACGGATACAAACGATAACCATTACCTGCACGATCCTGTTCACTCTAGATACTGGGATCAATTCCCCAGTTTTCTAAGTAAAACATAATTGACTCTAAGAATAAAGTTACCCGTCTTTGCTTTCGGGAGACTTTTGATAATCTAATATTGGTTTTCAAAATCATCTTCAATAGTTTATCATTTTCATTTTTTGTACTTTAGATCCTCTTAAAGAGATATTCGATAAGTTCGATGTAAAGGGCGATGGTACCATACCATGCACCGAGCTCATCAATGTCATGAGGCATTTTGGCACAAACCCTACCGAACAAGAAGTAAAGGAAATGTTAGATGAAGCAGGCATTGATAGTAAGTATTAATATATCCTCGGAATTTCGTGGGTTTTCATCATGTTTGTATTCATATGTCTTAAATTTTAAAGAATCGTCGACAATTGTACTAATGCCTTAACTAAAATCTATTTTCCTATGACAAGGGGCAAAGTGTAGGCTGGTAGGTGCTACCTTATGGATAAAACATATATTTATGATGGAAAGTTCCTCTCTTGGTGCCTTGAGATATCCATACATTCGTAACACCCCCATCCCCCATGATAATCGTGACGTTTACGAAGAACCGTAAAACAGCGTTATAGCGGTATAAGACAATTATTAGTAAGTGATGTTGTTACGGTGTTAACCGCTGATCTTTCTGTATTTCGCTAAGGTAATGGCGTTCTGAAATACGAAGAGCTCGTTGCAATAATACAGCGGACCAATAAAGAAAAAGACCATGAAAATTTAAAGGAAGCATTTAAAATGTTCGATAAGGACGGAGATGGCACAATTGATCCCAAAGAGCTGAGAACAGCGTTGCAGAGTACCGGAGATAAACTGACTGAAAAGGAAGTGGACGAAATGATGCGGGAAGCGGACATCAACAATGACGGCAAAATTGATTTTCAAGGTACTTTGATTATTCAACATTTGATAAGTATGGACAAAAATAATGCTGAACTAGTAGTTTCTGTCATTTGTCATTCCAGTTTTTCCTAAAGAGTGAAAGAGTTGCCTTTTTTAATATACCATCATGTAAGAGATCTGTCGATACTCAAACATCCAAGGCATTCAAACAGTTGTCGTTCTTTATACCCCTAAAAAGCGAGAGAGTTAAAGGTTGGCATTAAAAATGTTAGTGGGTGATAACATTGTCGTTTCTTACACTAATTCATGTCTTGTTAGAGTGTGAAAGATTTGTCGTTTCTTACACTTAATAAAAAGCCTTGCTAGAGTTTGTGTGTGGTGGTGGTGGTGGTGTGTGTAGTGGTTGCTGTGTGTGTGTGTTTGTGTGTGTGTGTGTGTGAGTGAGTGAGTTGGGGGGTGGGGGTGAGGGTGTGTGTGTTTGTTTGGTGGTGGTGGTGGTTGTGGTGTGTGTGTGTGTGTGTGTGTGTGTGTGTGTGTGTGTGTGGTGGTTGTGTGTGTGTGTGTGATGGTGGTAGTGGTGGTATGTGGGGAGGGGGGGGGGGGTGTGGTGGTGAGGGTGTGTATGTACACGTGTTTGGAAATAGCGACCACACTGGGTATAGGTTGTGATGTTGGGTTTTTTTTCATAAGACGATACCACATAACGCTGGGTTTTTTTTGTTCGGTGGGTCTGTGTATAATTGTAAATAAGTAATGTTCCTAATTCTTTTCTTCCAGAATTCGTCATAATGATGACCTCTTAACCGCCCAGCTTTCTTACGTGAGGGGCCTGGAGCTTCCACCATCGACTTCTCTCGTGTGTTTCAGTAATACATAAGGATTTTTGTGAAGGGGTGGCTAACGGGATACACATATCTTATAGTCATTATGTATGTGTAGTTCTAGTGTTTAACTTCATTTTTTCCGGTAAGATTTTAGCCGACATTTTGGAGTTTCTATATTAAACCAGCGAAACAAAATTTATCCCAATCTGGAAAAATTTTGGATATTAAAAAGTTATTTGTCTTACAAAAATGGTGGTCTAATAAGCTGTGGCAAAAAAACAAATATAAAAAAGATGTGTATGCATGAAATATCTAAACGTACTACTTGAACTTGTTGAAAACAAAAGGCAAAAATGTACGAGTATGGAAAAAGCACTGGAAAAACGCTAGACCCAAAAGGCATCATTTGAAATGGTCAGTCAGCCGACATTTTTTCTAGTCATGATAAAACAGCAAACCAAATCTTCCTGTAAAAAATGGGAAAATAGCATCTAGCAGTAAATTTGCAACGCATTAAAATT
Organism: Ylistrum balloti; assembly: GCF_031769215.1. NCBI lineage: Eukaryota > Metazoa > Mollusca > Bivalvia > Pectinida > Pectinidae > Ylistrum > Ylistrum balloti. Next base: position 1,038,584 of record NW_026781909.1, on the reverse strand, counting down.
ATGTCGTTTTGGAAGAAGCAGAAAGAACGTGAAAGTAAGCAGTAGTGTCTGTAACTATAACAGAGTTACTTCCCTTCGCTCCACTTCAAAAACAGAGACGTATCCAGCCATTTTGATGGTTTAACCTCAAACTAATCGCAACGTTTTTTCATACAGATTGGTATATGTTTTGTAACAAAACAACATCTCCTAAAACGTCTTTTTTTGCCTGAAAGTTGCCTCATGGACCAGAAGCTAATGTGAAATATCAATTATTTTTGCCTGTATAACACTGAAAAGGAGAAAAATAGCTGTAGTGAAAAATAGATCAATGATCAATATATCAATCAATAGAAGCCAAAACACGCCATAAATATTGCTAAAAAGCATGAAAATGCTGGACATATTAGCTTTTATTGCATTTATAACTGCGGAAAATCCAAGTCTAGTGATCTTTTGGGCGCCATTCAAACCGCCCTCCTAAAATTTCTAAAAAACGAGTAACGGAAAGTAACTCAGATAATTAAAATTTGGCCCGGTTGCACGTGCTCAACTTAATAGTTTAACTCCAAATCTTTGCGCTAGCTTACTTCAACAACTTTAGAGATGACGAATTATCAAATACACGTGCAAACTGAATAAAATTTGTCGCAACAACAGTTCCCATGAATTAATATTGTCTGTTTATATGTATGCGATGTTAAATAAAGACTCTTGTAATTGAACACAGAGTTAAGATATTACTTTGAGGTCATCATTCTATTTTCTTCCCAAACAAGGGTTACTATAGCATCCAATAGGAGAATGAAATGAGAACAGTTCACTAACAAAGGATGGTTTACATCGACTAAGGACATTTGAGCGTATGAAGAAAGGTGCCAGTCTCGGTTTGAGCAAGTTGAACTCTTTGAAGCGTTCGTGTTGTTTTTATTCACTTTTTAAAGGGATACAAAATGCTACATTTCTTAGTGTATATGAATACATTTTTTTAAAATCATATATTTGTGCGTGCGTGCATTTTGATATTGCACTGAAACAACGAAGTAAATACAGGAGGGATGTTGCGGTGAATTGTCATGTTACCAACTGTAGAATTGTCAACGTAGGGCAGATGAAACGCCGATATAGGCCTACGATAGCTGTTTGACACTGCTTTCAATAGTAATCGGGTCAAATCGATATATGGTCTTCTTTTCTCAAGAAATGATTTAGGAAATACAACGAACGAATTTTCTCCATGCAAACTTAGTTGTGGGAGAGTATTCGTACAGAAACGCGAACTGAAATCGGTGGAGTCTTATACTATGATCTATGAGTCCTGAAAAAGAGAAAAGTAATCAAGGTGTTAAGCTATTACTTTGTCTGAACCGTGCTACTGACGGAACATTAGACAGACTGTCTATAAAATATTGATTCTTCTTTAATCATCGTACCAAATTGGGGTAGAAACCAGCAAGTATCTGCTCAATTTTGCCATATTGGGCCCCGCTCTTCTGCCTCAGGTGGCCGACATCCATTGTTTATACAAGCTGGTTCTTCTTCAACCAAATATGGTTCAAACAAATCCAGTCATTCCAACAGAAGTAAGATTTTAAAGAATTTGCTCTACTTCCCCTCTTGGGCCACTTCCCTTCCATCCCAGAGGTCCGAGACTCGCCATTAATAGAAAGTTACTTTCCTTCACCCAAGGATGCTTCGACGTTACTTAAATTTGAACATTTCACTAAAAATAAATGATTGTCCAACAAAAATTGGTTGACTGCCATCAATTTTTTTTCCATTTCATTATGGAAGCTACCCTGATCACGTAACTACATCAACTTTTGGACCGTGGATTGTAGGTTTGAACACAAGCTCGCCCACGCTGCTGGCAATACACAACTCAGTTATACAGGACTTGTCTCTATTATATTGTCATTCCCAGTGCCTCTCAGCTGTATGGCTTATTGTGTGTCTATAGAAAAATCAAGGGAAGTAACTCTGGTATGTCAGAATGCGTTGGAGATCTCATTAAAGAACAGAAACTGAGGATGAATTGATGGGTAATGACAACAGATATTGTGTCAAGGCTTATCTATAATACTGAAACAAAAAGTTTCAAAACAAAAAAGAAGACAAAGACATTGATATAGTATTAGCTTCATATTTAATTAACGTCAGTCGTGTCATGAGAATATTGTGATATGATGAAGCACTTTTACATGACATGCGACCCCTGTACAATATCTACCAGAATACAGCTAACATCACCTTTTCGCTACCTCATCACAACTGCTGCCAATAATGTTAAGCGAAAAAAATTGTACAATCAAATATTCCATTCTACACATACACCTGTGTAAGTCTGAAAAAATGTTTCAGGTTTGGTCACTTAAAAATGACAGGAAATGTTAAAAGTATTAAAACAGTAAGAATAGTCCTGAATACCTGAAATGATTTACATCCACAAACAGGTGGTAATAAGATACTGATGTTATTTTAGGAAAGTTTGTTTTTCATCTGGTATGTCTGTACATATATAAAGAAGAAATAACACTTTTTTCAAATATGGTCAAAAAAACGCTAAAAAAATGTTAAGCAAAACTAGCAGGGTTATCAATAAACCTGAAACATTTTTTTCCCAAAGACTTCAATCATTTATGCACCATATGAAAACTTTCATCCTATTTCTTTCAAACAACACATTTACACCTCAGTTAATATACATTCAGTCAAACTAGTTCACATAACACTCATTGATCCTCATGTATAAACCAAACAGAGAGCACATGTGGCTACAGACATGACACCGCAAGGCGTTCATACTCTACATAGATTTTATATAATAAACAGAGACCTAGAGGAATTAGCAGTGATTTGGGTGGTGAATATTGTAAGTATTGAGGGTATCAATTAACGTATCTATTTATAGCTACAATGTTGTAATTCAAATATCAAAACATTAACCACAACAAACTCAAGAGGGAAAAATTGGATTTAATTGAAAATGGTTGGTATGTGAATTTGGCTAAAATATCTTTGTACTGCGAAAATATCTATTGCAAAGAATAATAATCAAAACTTTCTTGTAAACTTGATTGATCTCATCATAAACTTTTAATATCATAATCTCTACTTTTTCTATGTAATGAAAATATTTTCACCAAAGTTTAAAAAAATAAAATGGTCGAACTTCATTTCCTTTTGAATTTAACTTTGTGAAAAGGTGCATGGAAGGAAAACCATTTTGAAGATAAAAATAATAAAAATATCCTGAACTCGTTCCATTTCCCAATACATCTAATAAAGAAAACATGATTAGTGTTATCAACTCAAACATCTGTCACAATTATTTCCCCACAGTCACTCCTCAGAAAATATCTCACTGATTTATGTGAACTATAGATAACATTCATCCAGATTCTGTACACTCTCTGCTCATACAATCACGCTGGGTTTATATATAATTTACACTCAAAAATTTACACCAGCCATCAAATACACAAAACCAATTATGCCTTAATATACATTTACCATCACACACATGTATACACATCTATTGTACAGTGCACACATACAATACACACATGAACACACCAAACACCTTGTAATTTCTACAGGTAGTCGTAATATTTAATTCATGTTTGGCGCATATCACCTTAACAATATTTATATATTTATATATAAATATACACAGTGTACAAGTAACTCCGTCCTTACTGGGGGGACACACCTCTTCTACAGAGCAGCAAGTGTCAATCACATTAATATGTATATACATTTACAGTAACAAGAGGATCAACTATCTACCAAGTATGTATTTACAACTAGTCTGTACATGGCTATTTACATATATATATATACATCCATATTTACACTGTTAAATATCTACAGCATGACATCACAACGGGAAAGGGCAGGGGGACAGGGGGGTAGAGATTACAATCATAGGAGGGAACTCTTCAAGGTATTGAGATCATTTTACATTGCACACTATCAATACTTTTGTCTAAAGCTCCAATATTACAAAATGTTGTTACCACAGTAACAGAATAACATCAGTCTTCAAATCAAATTCTGTAGTGTAAGTACCATGTGTCTAGTGGTCAGTTGTCCTGAGCAGAGGACATGACTGTCAAGCTGTGACACAAGGAGCTACTCTATCAAAGACTTTAATATGAAGACTGATGTTGACCAGCCAAACTGAGTGGGGAGGTACACGCATCTCCAGACAACTACTATTGATGTCAAGGGAATACAAACTCACAAATACACAAAACAAAATCCAGCAAACACAATCAACCTGAATGAGCTACAGCAATCTTATCAGTAACTAGGACAAAAATAGAAACCTAAATAATGGAGGGAAAAAATCGAACAAAATTTTACTTCAAGTGATGTACAGCTAATGTTTTTAATTAAGATTTAGTAAAAGATGAACTTCATCTATGCCTCAATTACTCTCCAAAATAATAGTATTTTAACAATAAAGATAGAAAACTTCTACCCTGTACATCAACAGTAGTTGTCCTTGTCCAAAAATCATGTCAATGGTATTTACAATGAAGTTGTAACTAGCTGCCTTAGAAGTGAAGATTTATGTGAAAATAATTTTCTGACAGTATGATTATATATATATATATCTTAATGATACAAATTTGTGATCTGACCAGTACCGTTCTGATCAGTGTGAGCAAGGGCAAGTAATCCCTATGAAAAAATGTTGACAATGACGAAAAACAATATGAGTACTGGCATAATGTATCTGATCCCTGATGCAAATTCATTTCTTCGGCAAATGACATTGTGAAGATGACCAATGATAGCGCAAAAAAATCAAATGATTCTCACAAGAAGCCATGGAGCATCAACTTCGATACACCATAGCCATGGGTGAGACAACAAGAAGGATATCTAACTTTTGGCACAGAAGCAATGCCATCATAACCGTACTCCAGATGCTGGTTATCTGGCAAAAAATCTGTCATTATCACAGTGAGTGGAATATAAGACATACACACAAACACATAAACACATCCTGCACAATTTTCTCACATAACCCAGTCTAGCATGTAGATTCAGATCAGTGCAATTAAAATTTCAAATAGAATTAACACGTTAAAATTAATAATTTTGAATTTAAAGTGCTGGTTTTCATCAATATAAATTTTGATAAACTCAATTTCTTTAACTGTTTGATATTTATTGACACCAATGGCTTTCATATCAAAAACAGGCTTTACCAATTTTGAGAAAATTTGAAAGATTTTTGTATAATTACAAATCACAAATGTCTGTTTTCTATGCACATTTCTGTAAGCTACAGTAGGCTCAATTGGTTTCATACATGGTGTAAACATATTGTACATGAACTTGGACCTCTTTTTGTATGACTACATATTTGAAGCAAGAACTCCTGAAGCAATGCAATCCTTTAGAAAAAATATTTCATTGTAACTGACAATATATACATAAACCTGCTTAATGTATATGAAAAAATATCTGTTTTTTTTTAAGTTGATAGCTTTTTGACATATTCTATTAAAAAGAAAAAAAACTCAACAAAGCACTTCATCCATCAATTTGTTATGTTTGAAAAATCATTCGAAATTTCATATAAATAGGTGAAAAAATCTCACAATGTCAAATCTAAATGATTTTTAAAGACTGACAATAAAGGATTAAAAAAGAAAAAAAAACCACGATGTTAGTCATAAGTGTTTTCTGTGTATTTGATAAGTTATGTGAATTTTCAAAAAAGCTTTCAAACTGATTAAAGAGTCACAAAAAAAATCATCTAAGTAACAGAAGAGATTAAAAAGAAATCTTGGCAAAACTCTTTATATGTTACACAACTTACAAAATAAGATTGTAAGATTAACATATATGGAGCACCTGTTTACTATCTAATATCCTAATGAACAAGGTTTTCAGAAAAAAATATCAAGCATATTTAATTTGACAGAAAAAGGACAGACAGGTTCTCAAGGGGCAAAAATATTTAAGTTTGTACTAATAACTTATAGACAATGTTTAGAATAAGTGTAAAAATTCAGGTCTGAAAAGATCTCTTCATTCTTATTTTATTTTTGTATCCTTTCAATGAAATCTAGAACAAAATCTTGAACATGGATACAAGTTACCAGCCAGCATTCCAGTCTACAACCTAAATTCATCCAAATCATACACTGCTAACATCATAGTAACATATATAATAGTAACAGGCAACATTCTCTCTGTTTTACTCGCCAGTTCACTGCCAAACATAGTGTGTGTACTCATAACCTTCATCAGATCATCTGGACAGTGGGGTTGTTTTTTTTGTTTTTTGTTTTTTGTTTTTTTTTTATTTTTGTCTTGTTAAATATTTCTTAAAAAAATAACCAAAAGGCTTGCCCTATTCTCTAGCAGTATACATAATGCAAACATGCACACACCCACGCACACACAAATGTGTTTGTTAATTGGAATTCTTAAGTCAATATATAATCTATTGTGTGTCAATCAACATCTGAAAATTTCCCATTTCAAACTCGATACTCCATGTACAGTGTGGATGTCCATTTACCACCAGTATAATTAATTCACTGATCCATTGGAATAAGCTCTTCTAGTCTTTGATCTAGAGCATTCCATTCCTGTTCAAATGGATAAGGGTTTATATAAATAACATCACTTCTAGAGGAAGTGTTTTCAGCACAACTTCAACACACATAAATATTGACAAAAAACACATAGCACTTTATACATCATTCAATAAAATCAACTTGAAACAATTGAATTCTCCGTGAATCCTCTTCACTATAAAACCTGGGTAATCCTTCAGTTACTAGAGAATTCCCATTATTTATCCACTAATAACTCAACAACCAGATGTAATGTTCCATGATTGTTGATAAACAATGGAATAAAACTCCACAAATTATCCTCAAACATTTAAATCCAGTGTTGGAATTAATTGTCACGTACAGAGTTGTCTCCCTTCCTTCATGGCATGCTGTTTTAATCCAAAGTGGAACTTTCAAGTCACAATCTGGTAACATCCATTGGTTTAGGATGAATTTGTATCCATCCACAATGGAAAACATTTATTCTAATCCAGTAAAAAAGGATGTATAAAATCCATGGGACACTCCTTTGATTCCTTCAGAAAATCACGGATCTTAAGCCACCGTTGTGATGATGACCAATAGATGGGACAAGTCTTTTACCTGATGCATCAGATCGAACCCTTGGCGACCAAGTTGGGAGTGAGAAAACTCGCACGGTGGAAAGATGTGTACAACATAGGCCGGCTGAAAAATAGTAAATAGGTAACTTATAAACTTTAAATTTTAAATTGATTTCACAAAGAACTGAAAGCGAGATTTTGAAAAATTAATAAATGAAGCAAGGTTACTATAATTTCTAATTGTTATAACATGGTGGTAAACCTTTTTCACTTTCTTTGACATGAAATATAAACGAACACTTTTTTTGACACGAAATATAAACGCCCACTTTTTTTGTCCAAGGAAATTAACTCTTAAAAATATACTTAACCAATCTTTAAACAAAGACAATAAAGCAAGAGAACAATTATTACTGCCAACGAATTAAAGTTTACCTGTTGAGAGCCTTGATCTGCCACATTTACAATACCAGCAGCCTGTTTCTGTTGTAAATATTGTATGAATCCCATTGACATTGCCCGTGTTTGTTGAATGATGTCACTGTGATCTCTCCCACATGGAAGGGCCAGCAACATACAGTAATCCTCCTCCATCTATACAAAGAAACATAAGACAATTATACTAATAATTGACAACATTCTTTTGCTTTCTCAGAAACTTTAAAGAATCTAATGAATAATCCCAACTCAGTTACTATTTTATTTTCTGTCTATCTGACATAAGTCATTTAAGGAGAGAAAATATCAGATACTGTAATCTAAATGTTATTATTTCAGTACATTTCAATATGATGTGTCCACATATCAAATTTGATGATTTGGCTTTTTATTATGCGAGTAGACGATGAAAAGGCAATCACATAATAATCCACTACGTAATGGGATGAAAAGGCAATCACATAATAATCCACTACGTAATGGGATATAAACAGACTAATCCGTTACCTTCTGCCTTATTAGCTAGATACCTTATCCATTAGGCCCATGTCCATTGATAAGCAACTGTTAGTGTTTCAGTAGAAATGCTTTATCATTGACCTGTAATACCACCCTACTCTGAATCAGGGATACTTTGCTGGTATGACATGTTTTGACTTGAAGGTATGATACTAACATTCATTCGTTTGATGACTCCATCAAGCTGCGTTGGCTCAAGTCTCATTCTCTGGGCGATACGTAGTGGCTGGACGGTTCCATCAGGCGACTGCTGTGGCAAACTTAATTTGACGAGTTGTTGGAATCCTGCAATCAGGTGCATCTGGACAACACAGCTGTCGTTCTTGAGGGCCAACACTCCCTGCCACATGACTGGATACCTCTGCAACACGAAAAAACAAACATGTATATTATGAAATTCTTTAGTGATGGACCAAATATAACAAAGCTGTAATTTTTCTGTTACAAAATTTTCCATTTTGCTCCTTGACATAAATATTGTGCAACACTGACAGATGTCAACATTTCTGAATAGTTCTCTGTCTACTCTTCCCTGTAGGAGCACTGCCTCCCTGTTCATTGGCTAAAAAACAAACCAACAGACCAATCGAGGTTGCGCATGGGATTAGCAGGAGTAAAACAATCTGTCTTTGTGGCAGACCTTCTAAAATGTGCTTGCCCACTTACCTGAAGCAACGACAGGAGACTGCCTTCTCCAGCTGGGGAAGAATCTGTGACACAACGTCCCGGAATGTTCTGAATACTATCCTGAGAACTGTGTTTGCTCTGTCCTGGCTGGTTCAGGGCCTGTCCTTGTCGAGAAGGTGAGTGGAGCGGTTGTGGGGTCAAGTGTGGTGATGGTCGCCCATCAGGCTGCATACCTCCATGGATGTAATGCGAGGCGAGATGACCTGGAATGAATGCTGGGCTGTTGTGAGGCGAGTACATCAAACTGGGGTCAATAAGCGGCACACGGATCATTCCCATCCCTGGGGTATACATATGAGAGGTGGCAATACCCTGGGTCAACTCAGCACTGCTGATAGGTGGAGTAAAAGCACTGATGTTTTGTGCTCCAGTACGCCGTAAATCAGGTGATGGATACTGCATTGATGAAAGAATGGAATCCATAGACCCTCCCTTCTCTTCTGTGTTGTGAGTAGAAGGAACCGGAACAGTAGAACGTGGATGCACAAGAGCTGTCTGCCGAGTGTCAGAAGGTGCTGGGCCAGAAACCTCACGTATGTGGCGTAGCATCTCCTGTTGTTGCTGTTGTTGTTGGCGTTGGAGGTCCTGTTGATGTTGTTTTTGTTGCTGTTTTTTCCAGTCCTGCTTCTGGCGCTCCTGTTCTTTCTCCTGTTGTTGTTGCTGCAACTGCTGGTGCTGTAAGAACTGCAGCTCTGCCTGGTGGCGACTTTTAGCATCCTGCTGTTGGCGTCGTGACAACTCCTGCTGTATTCTATGTTGCTGATGTTCTTGCTGTGTGTGTGTTGTCTCCCGTGGTGAAGGACTTTGTTGCTGTGCTGTTGACAGATTGATACCTTGCTCTGTGCGCTGATGAGCAGGTGCCAAACTCTGCACACCATACACTAAAAAAGCGAAAATGGAAATATTTCATTCATTTTTCACCCTTAACTCTGAAATATTTCAACGAATAATGAATCATACATGCAGATATTTGTCCGGACCCGAATGCTATTGGTCCCACATATACAAGTTTCAGTATAAATAGTAACTGTGACATCGGAACCATGAAACACCAATTCATCTGAGCTTTTGGATAAAGTTTGCATAATGTTTTGAAGAAATCCTGAAAAACATGACATTACTGGAGTGATTTTACTTCGGTTGGAACACTTTGCAACTGGATGGAATGGACAGGATGGAAAGAACAGGACTGAAAGAACAGGATGAAAAGGACAGGATGGAAAGGACAGGATGGAAAAGGACAGACTTAATGATTACTGAGCCAAATGGTATTATATCAACAATAAGGAGGGGGACTTACTCCAGGCCTCACGTTGAGCAGCTGGGATAATATCAGTCGCCTGAGCATGAGGTCCTCTCATCCTCGAATCTTCTGGCCATTTGGAAGATACTTGTGCATTCTTTTCCACAGCCTGAAAATTTGAAATTTACAGTACAAACCTGATAGTAATTCCACAGGGCTACAATAATGGAATATTAATAATTTGGTAACATATTTTGTTTACAAAACAGCTTACATTTTCTAAGAAATTATTTAACTACTTAAAAGGAAAATGACATTTTTTTTATTTCAATAAATTACAAAGACTAAATTTTCACCTTTATCATACATATTGAAAAGAGGAGTAATTATCCATGTGGTATCATTAAACATACCTTTTTATGGAGGGAGGGACTAGACGGTGGCTGGTTGATCTGTAAAGGACTGGGAGCTGTCTGAGCGATGGCTGGTGACCGTGCCATGGGATGTGGTGATGGACCCTGAGTGGTTGCAGCACTAGCTGCAATCACTGTACGCTGTCCCATTGGTGCCATCATTTTCTGAAGATCAATTGCACCTCCAGCATTCTTCTCAAACTCTCCCTTCTGCTGAAGCATTTGTTGGAAGTAGGGCACCATGTGAGGTGCCACCTGCCCATGTGGATATGCATTCTTCATACCAGCCGGGTGAAGCTGTTTACGCAGTTGTTCATGGATGGATGCTGGGTGGTGGGTCAGTTGTTCATGGGCACTTGAGGGCCGCGGTGGCTGTGGATCACCAGACTTTTGTATCTGTGAGTGTGCACTGGGTGGACGCTGAGGGGCAGACTCGCGGCTTGCATGAGCAGTGACTGCCACCTGATGTGGAACACTTCCTGCACGACTCACTGATTTCAGGACAGATGTTTCCTGTTTCCCATCATGGCGACGACTAGCCAAGTCTTGGACTGTAGCCTCAACCTGAGCCTGTCCTTGCGCATGGAGCATCATCTGACCCTTCATCGGGTCTTTGACAGATGACAGGACACTGGAACTGGAGGAATTTGCAGCTGTTATGATTCCAGTTGGTGGCTTTAGAATGTCATGCTTCGATGTAAATGCTGATGTGGTGATAGGATGGACTACACACGTGGGAGCAGATGCTGTTGTTGAACTCGGTGTAGAGGAGACCGTTGGGCGATCACCTGAACCCGACTTTTCTCCGCTCTGTTGTTCTGCTATGTAACCAGCATTTGCTGCAGGGGCATGCAAACCCTTCTGTTTAGATACCTGTTCCGCATTGTGATGTAGACGGTTGATCTGATCCATGACGTCCTGTACCTGCCGCAAACTGTCCTGTGAAGGCATAATGGCAGTGTGTGTCATCGTCACGGCTGGATGGGGCACCCCTTTGCTGGAGGTAGTTAGTCCTGATTTACTAGTCATCGCCAAGGACATAACATCCCCGGACATGGAAACCATACTTTGGTGGCATGTGGAGACAACGTTATAGGGTGAAACATGCTGAGGATTGCCCTGTTTGCCCTTGTCTAGTTTATCCACATGTTCTCCCTGTCGGTGAGGCGTAGGGGACAGTGCAATGTGGTGACTGTGCATGGTATGTTGACGATTGGACATCTTTGGTGTTCCATGTAACAGGTCAACCGACTTGGTCTTCCCACTGCCTAAGTCAGCCATGTGACCTGCCATCTGGCTGTGTGACGGCTTCATTGATGAGGTGACAATGGCATTTGGTGGACCAGTGATTGTTGTAGGGAAGCCTTCTTTAGAATGAGGCTGTCTGCTATAAGGTACGGTTAAGGCTGGCTCACCAATAGACCCTACCAGAGAAAAAACAAACAGGTATTAATATGATGTTTTATTCTTATCACAATAATTCTTATGTTCTAAATACTTAATCATTTTTGGAAAACAAATTTTTACAAGTGTTCTAGCAATACATTTCTAAACATTGTCAATGTTATTTTCAAGGAACTCTCTCTTTTGCTATTTTTTGAGAATGGAAAATCAAATCTTGAAAAGGGATACCTTAAAAATAAATTCAAAAACAGAATTTGAACCAAGAAAAAGTAAAGAATTATAAAAATAAAAACCAGATCTTATTATTCTTTGACATGGTACCTCATTATTTACTCTAACTGGTCTAATCTTTAGTATAAATCCATATTTCAGACAAATCTGGATTACAGATCACTTATTTTGTCAAGAAGAATATTTAGAGCTTCAAGAGAGCACATTAAGCAGTTTCAGCTCTAATATAAGACATCATACCTTGTTGAAAGCCTTCTATGTGACCGGTGTTAACATTTGTGAGAGGCCTTCCCAAATTATCCATCATCATGTTGGGTGTGCCCTCAGTTCCATGGTTCCTGCCCGGGTAGCGTTTCTTGTTGTGCACCATTCCATCACTGTGCTGACCAGTCATCTCAACATCCCCGAACTCAAAGATTCCCTTTGATACATTATCAATAATACGGTCAATATTACTCATGGGAGTGGCCGGTGTTGCTGGTGTGATCGGTGAGTTGGTGGTAGGCGGTACCCCTTCTGTCTTGTCCGATTTTCTGCCCCGATGTGTAGTGACAGGATGTGTGGTGGAAGTGGTGGATGCCACTGTCTCTGTAACAGGTGGTACCACTTTCCGCTCCACAGATGGCGTTTCCTCCATGACTGAGGGTTTGGTTCCGACTGTTGTTACAATTGGGGGTTTCAGCGATGGATCTTCTAAAGCTTTACTGACAATAGAAGCGTCCTGACTTTCAGTGACCTGATACTCTGTCTGTTTTATGATATTTTCAATCTCTTGTGACTTTTTGGCAGATTTTGCCACATGGGTGTCTGTGTCCGGCTTATCAGTTTTATGCCGAGTCGCTCGAACCTCCTTATTAGCCCGCATCGAGCTGGTGTTGCCAGTGTTAATAATCATTATGATTCCAGACTCTGTACTGAGGCTACGAACTCTGGCCTCTTCAGGTCGGTGTTGCTCTAATTTGTTTTCAGCAGAATGTTCACGATGGAACTTGTCATCCTGTTCTTGACCACTGCTTTCTGCTTTTTGCTTCCGGCGTGATGGTCGACGTCTCACTGGTTCAATCTTGGGTTCTGATTCACTTGCCTCAAAGTCAAATACATTAGTTGGATCTACTGGATGTACTTCAGCATTTGAGGTAGCAGAGATCTCCAAATCCTTAGATTCAGTCTGCATGACATCAACAACTGGAGGAAGATTGGTCTTTCCTAACCGTTTGTTATTGTCCTTACCTAGGTCAACAATCTCTCCATCTTTCTTGACATTTTTGGATGTCAGCGGAAGTCTCTCAATTTTCACCACAGGGCTTGGGATGTCTGCTGGAGAATTCTGTAGTTTTGGAGATGATGACTGTTTAGGAGATGTAACGTTTCTCGGTGACCTTGGTGACGTCCTTGATCTGGGAGATGTTGTTCGTGGTAATACACCCGAGTTCATTTCCTTGTAATTCTTTGGCTTTCTTCCCCGACGCTGCACTCGCTTAGGTTCATTTGGATAATTCTGATCATCCATGACCAATCGGTTGGGATCATAATCAAGGTCAAGGCTGTTGTCAGAGAATCCAAGTGCTGCCGGATCACTTGTGTCTTCTGTAACGGCAGGCTGAGGTGTCATCTGGCATGCTGACAACAAATCAGATGTGTCGCTGTTTATTTGTTGGTTATTAGCATCAGTAGTATCCAAGTTCTGCTGTGCTTGCTGCTTAAGTTGTCTTCGAGTGATGCGTTTCTCCCCACCTTTAGGTGACTTGCTTGGGGCAACATCCACTTGTGTAGTGGGAAGAGATGCTTGTGGTGTGGGAAGTGCCAAGCCAAAATTGAAGGGTGCTGCTACAGCTGACAATTCCTGTATTGGATCTACTAGGAGTCCTGCACTTTGGATGTTTTCTTGTTCATTCCTCTCTTGACTCTGGGCTTGAAGCTTGTTCCGCAATGCCTGGTTTGTTGCCTGACCAATAGTTTCCTTATTCTGTTCTACAACAACTGGTGGTGGTACCGTCATGGCATTGAAAGACTTGGCATTAGCCTTGGGCCCCTTGCTTTTGCGTGTACGTGGTGTTTTGGGTTTTTTACCAGGAGTTGTGATAACACTATCAGAAGCACTGGTATCAATGAGTAGATTACCGTCATTGTCACTGGAGTCTATAACAAGAGGTGCATTCGTATCAATCAGAGAATTAAACACTTGTGGGTCAGGGAATGGATTAGGAGTCGACTGTGGTACTGGTTCAGCAACATCGATTTCTCTTGACTCCTCTCTAGCGACTGGTTCCGGTTGAAATGATATGACTGGTTCTGGTTGACTAACTTCAACCTCAGGTAGTGGCAGTATGGATTCAATTGCCGCTGGTGTCTCCGTTTCTGAGACAGTAGCCACCTGACCAGGTTGAACAAACTCTCCAGTTTTCTCGTCCAGAGGTAATATGGACATGATGGCTAGAGCGGTTTCATCCTCTGCCTGATTTGTTACTGGCTCTGTTGGTTCTTCCGGGACAGATTTAACTGGTTCACATTCAGGAACATCTATATCAATAACGAGTCTTGGCTCATCAATTGCAGATAGATGTTCAAGACTTGAAACTGCCTCTAAAGTTTCTAATGCCTCTAAGGCTGCAGTATCCTTGGCAACCTCTTTGGTTGTTGTAGCAGTGGTTGTGGTGTTGGTGGTGGTTGTAGTGTTGGTGGTAGATTTAGACTCAGCCTCCTTTGAAACTTCTTGACTTGTGCTTTCTGGTAGATTTAAAGGTTTCATTTGAGGCAGAACAGCTGGAGCTGGAAGGGGTAAGCTTTCAATGGCTTTTGAAACGGGAGATGGTTCTGGTGTTTTAAGTTTACTAGCATCGGGAGAATTCATTACATTGTCAAATTTGTGATCCAAATTTTCAACCGCTGCATCTCCACTTGTCTTCTTCTTTCGTTTCTGTTTCTTCTTGCCCGACTTGGATAATTCATTATTGATCGGTGAAGACAAGGTCAGCTTATCCAAGCTGTCTACGGTCTTGTCTGGTGACTTCATACCAGTAAAGCGCTCCAATGTGTTGTTGATCGGGAACAAGGGTTCATCAAAGTTCAGCACCTCATCACCATACTTAATGGAGTTCATAAAAGAATGTGGTGTTTTCTTTCCTTCATCCTTTTCCACAACATCTTCCTTTGAAGTTCCTTTCACAGAAACCTCTTTAGTTTTGTTTTTCTTGGATTTCTTTTCCTCTTTTCTGATGATTTCCATCACCAGGTCAGTATCCTTCTGTCGACTGATATCAGTATCGGATGATTTTGTTACACTATTTTCCTGTTCTTTACAACTTGACTTCCCTATGCTACACTCCAATTCCTTAAACCCAAAATCCATATCTTTACCATAACTGGAATCCTTTGACTTTCCAAGCTCTGTTGTTTCTTTGTGTTTGTCATCCTTATGTTTTGGTGTTTCCTTTGTAAGCTGAGTTTCTGTATCAGAACATGACATTGATAGACTGTTGGATTTTCTCCTTTCACCTCCTTCAAATCGACTCTTTCTTAAATGACCTGGTGGTATAATGTCAGAGTTGTCGTCATCTTCTGTGAATTCGAATATATCAGCTGCAGGAACATGACCTTTCTGCCCAGAAACACCCTTCGGTTGGGACACGGACGTTTCAGGCCTAGATCCAAAAATGTCTTCGGATGGTTTAGACTTTGACACCTCGTTATTTTTGTTGTCGCTACTCTCTACCAATGAGGAATGATTCTTGTTTGGTTTTTGCACAGACTGATCTGACAAAGCATTATGTTGGGTATGGTCCGGTGAACTGAACACACTACTTTTCTCCTGGCAGGTATTATCATGTTTCTCTGGAGTACTGAGGACTTTTCCAAAGAGAGATTTTCCCTTGGTAGGGGAATTCTGATCCACCTTTGTGCTTTTATCCTGCGATTTCTTGTTGGCCATAGCAGCTTCTTGTCTAAGATATGCATCAAACAATGGTGGTTCATGGTAAGGGGTAGTGCCAAACAGTGGGTCCTTATGACTGTCCGATTCAGAAAATATGTTCTCCAACGCAGAGGTTGCTTGTTGGGTTTCATTTTGAACTTTCTCACTGACAGCATCCAGATTGTTTTCAACGACAGATTTCTTATCTCCACTGACGTTCACATGCGTAGGTTCATTTGATATTTCCTCCACGTATTTGTTGAAATTTCCAAATACATTATTAACTTTCTTTTTCTCTTTCTTATGGCTACCCTCCTCTTTCGTTCCTTTATCTTTCTTCTCCTTTTTGCTCTTCTTTGATTCTGATCCTTCTTTCTTGTCCTTTTTCTTCTTCTTCCCCTTTTTGCTTTTCCCAGACTCCCCAGTGAGAGGGTCTGTTGCTGCGGATTCCTGACGAGCAATGTCCTCCATTGTGGAATGCCAGTTTGCAAATAGTCCCATTCCTTTCTGTGTGTCTTGTGTTGAATTCAAGTTGGTGCTGACACTATCTTCTGCACCCACACTTAGATCATATCCATCCAACACACTACAGTCTGCAGCTATCTCTGTTTCCGAGAAGTGTATTGCTTGGTCGGTACTTGTATCAGAGTTGTCCTTCTTGGAGAAATCGTCCCTTATTATATCAATACTGTCTCTAGTAGTGCTAACACTCTCAAATGACAAACTCTTCTCCAACACTGATGAATTTTCTTTGCCCTTTTTACTAATCTCAGTTTTATCTTTCTTCTTCTTCTTTCCTTCCTTCTTGTGAACTTTAATCTTGTCTGGTGAGGTCTGCTGTACTTTCGGCAAGTCAGCCATATTTAATTTCTTACTTTTGTTCTGATTGACACTATGTTTCATGTTGTTTGGACCCTCTGTTAACTCCGACTGAGCACTTATGAAATCTTCCATTTTGGCAAACAATCCAAAAGATTCTTCCTTCTTGTCTACTTGTTTTCCAATCTCTAATTTCCCCTCAGACACCAGAATGTTTTCTTTTTTCCCAGACTCCTTTGTGCTTTTCTCTTTTCTGTTGAAACTTGTGGTTTCGTCCAGCTCTAGTTCAGACATAGTTTGTGCCCTTACAAGATCGATATACCCAGCATGCTTCATTTCCTCAGTATTATCCTCATCACTTTCCGATTGTAAGAGACTTAGAGGATTCATCTTGCCCTCTTTCTTATGTTTCTGATTGTTCTTCTCCTTTGTGCTCTTTTTGTTATTGTTGACTGGTTTTGATACAGTTGGAGGTCTATAATCATCATCCATCTCACTTCCAGATGTCGAAGAGAATATCTTACGTTTTGGTAATATTTTCTCATCTTTTCTATTCTTTAGTTTCGCCAATGGCTTCTTTGGTTTGAGGTCAAAGTTCATGTCACTATCCTCATCTTTATCATCTGATGTGAAACTGAGAGCAGATTTTCGTTTTGTGTTGACTTTTTTAGCAGACATCGGTTGTTTTTCTTTCTTTGATGCCTTTACAACTTTCACTTTCTTGGATGAAAAATCTTCCGAACTTTCTGTTGTTAATTCCTTCTTCTTTACATTTTCTTTGTCTTTCTTTGAACTGGAAATGTCCCTGAACAGTGGGTCCGAGAATTGCTCGTCTTCTTCAGAGTCTGAGGAGTAAATGTCTAGAATAGATGCCTTCTTTCCCTGTTGGAAACCACGACCTTTGATCTCTTTTGGACCAGATTTCTGGAGAGATTTCAGAAAGAATTGTGGATCATCTTCTTCTTCTTCATTATCTGACGACGACATTGAACTGTCAAATATAGTATTCTTTCGCTTTCTGCGTGCTTCTTTCGTGGATGTTTTCTTTTTCCTTGACACAATAGGATCATCATCATCATCGGAGGTGAAAGTACCATCATCCGAGTCATCACTATGTTTGTTCCTCTTTTTCCGCCTTTGCTTGAAATTGTCCATTTTCTTTTTCATGTCGTCCATTTCCTTCTCCTTGACCTTGGTATTTGACCTTCTTTTGACCTTGTCATACATTGACACATATGGACCAGCCCATTCTGCCCAATTGAAATCGTCCACCTCCTCGACTGGTTTTTTCTCTGCTGATTTGTCCGATTTATCCGATTTGTCCGATTTACTACCAGATTTATCTGATTTTTCAGCAACTTTACTTTCCATTATTTCTTTTGATTTTGGGGTCTTGTTCTTCTTGTGTTTATCGGAGTCACTTTTAGGGGGTGGTTTACTGTTTTCAGTGTCAGGTTTTAAAGCACTGTTTTTATCTTTATTTTTCTTCCCAACAGATAGTTTGTGAGATTTGTCCTTTTTTCCTTCCTTTTTATTCTCGGAGCTGAATTCTTCGCTCTCAGATTTTCTATCAAAGTTACTACACTTGAGACTCGATTTCTTCTCTGGCCGTTGTTTCTCTGTAGCTTTGTGACTTTTATCAGATACCGACTCGTTCACCTTTCCTTTATCATCATGCTGTTCTGATGATGATTTTCCATCTTTCCCCTTATCACCTTTATTTTCTGACGTCTCCTGCTTTTTCCCATCTTTGCTCTTGTCTGTGGATTCTGAGGATTTGTTTTTGTTGGAGCTGTGATGGTCAGTAGATTTTGGTTTCTCTACCTTAGCATCCTGATGGCCACTGCCCTTGCTCTCCCCTTTAGGCTGACTGGAGTTCTTGTCTTTATGGCCTTTGTCCTTGTCTTTATCATTCCCACTCGGCTTTTCCTTACACGTCGACTTGTCTGTAGCACTAACTTTAGCTTTCCCATCCTCTTTTTTAGTTTTTACATGACTCGATGTTTTCGTTTTATCCTTGTGTTTGGTCTGATCTTCCACCGACTGCTCTTTAGGTTTTGTTGTGTCCGTATCCTTGGTATTACTCTGATCCTTAGTTTTGTTTGTTTCAGTCTCCTTAGCAACAGGTTTCTCCTTAGCTTGACTAGACTCTGCTGATTTGATTTTGTGTTTTGAACTGTCACTCGACTTGTGCTTTGACTCTGACGACGGCGTTTTGTCTTTGTGTTTAGATTCACTAGCAGGTTTATGTTTGGTGGCTTCTGTCGATGGCTTCTCCTTGTGCTTGTTGGTATCGCTGCCAGCACCTTTGTCTTTATGTTTACTAGTATCCCCTTGTGTTTTATCTTTATGTTTATGAGATTCACCTCCTGTTTTATCCTTGTGTTTGCTTTCCGATGGTTTATGCTTAGAAGCGTCCCCTGTTTTAGCCTTGGTTTTGGACAAGTCTGTACTAGCCGGCTTATCAGGACTTGGTTTGGATTCTTTTGGTAAAGCCACAGTTGGCTCACCACTCTCCTTGCCTTTGACAGCGTTTGGCGTATCTTTCACCGAATCCTTCACAGATTCTTTTGTTGACTTACTAGAATGTCCAGTTTGACCGTCCTTACTGTCCTTTTTCTTGGCAGAGTGTCCGGACTGACTAGTGGGTTTCTCAGTCGGTGTGTCTTTGTTTGACTGACTAGTGTTCTCCTTATGTCCATCTTTAGTCTTAGCTTTCTCCTGATGGGCCGAGTCTGTTTCTGTGGATTTAGGCGCACTCTCTACTTTATTTGTTGTCTTGTCCTCCTTGCTCGGTTTTGTAGAAGAATGGTCTTTACTTTTCTTACTGTGTCCGTCCTTGTTCTGTTTATCCTTAGATTTATCAGTTTTGGAAGATTTGTGTTTGTGTGATGAACTTTCAGCGACTTTGTCCTTCTTAGCAGATGGCATTGCATTGTCCTTGACCTTATCGTCTTTGACCTTTGACGATACAGACTTTGAGGACTTGCCACTGCCTCCAGCTTTGTCTTTGTCTTTATCCTTTTTCTCACTTTTGTCTTTGTTGTGATTGATAGTGTTAATCTCTCCATCTGAATTCTCCTTTTTCTTGTTTTCCTTATTTTTATCCTTCTTTTCCTTATCTTTCTTCTCTGTCACAACCTCACTTTTATTTTTTGCTGGCGTATTGCTCTCCTCGACAGCTATCTTGGGTTTTTTCAGTTCAGGAGATTTTGATGTGTCCTCCACTTTAACTTCCGGTATCGTAGGTTCAACTTTGACTGACACTTCAGCAACCTTTACAATATTATCATTAACATGTTCTTCAGCCTTCCGTTTTCCCAATGAAGACAAATCGGATTTATTATCAGTATTAAACATTGCCTCCGCAACAGATGTTTCAGGCATCAAAACATCTTTTACATCAGCATTTAATATTTTGTTTGTTCCATCAATGTTCGATATATTCTGAGATTGCTGTTCTCTGACCAAATCCTTATCTTCATTTTCCTCTTTAACAATTGTACTTTGTTTTGAATCAGTGTTATCTGACAATTTATCCTTAACATTAACTTTTACATCATCTGACGAGGGTTGAAGCGACACACTTTCTGAACTGTTCTGTAGGAGTGGTTTTGAATGTTCCTCAACTGAATTATTAAGAGAATCATTTGGTGGTTGACCAGACTGGCCAGTATAAGAAGTGGTCAGTCTTGGACTGTCCGAACACTTTAATAACGAGATATTATTGTCCTCATTCATGGATGGGTGAGACAGAGAGTGGGACTGAGGGAAGGTGGACGAAGTAAAATTTGGCGAGTCTGTTACACATGCTGATGAAGGTTCCTGAAACATGTCCTCAAAATTGTCAAGTTCATTAGGGCACAAATCATCCGTGGGTGGAGGAGTCTGTGTACCATCATACGGGTTGGTTGTGGATGGGGACGGTACCTCGCCAGATAAAACACTACCCGGCGCGGCAAAAGGACTCCGAGGAGATGAGTTAGGTGAAGGGCTCATGAAAGGAAGATGTGATGTTGGCTGGTTTGCCATGTTTGTGTTAACCGACAATGTTGGAAACGAGGCTGCGCCAGCTGACCCTAGCCTAGCAGCTAATGACTGGGGCAGTGTTGAGAGTGGCATTTCCTTTGCTGCCGCCTTTGTCCGTATCATCCCACTTTTAGGGTTTTCATCTGTGTTCACAAGAACAGACTTAGGGCAATATTTTTCATTAATTTGCTCAAGTCTGCGAGTATCCTGATCAAATATACTACTACGTGACAATAAAGTTCGCACAATTTCAGATGGCTCTGCCTTTGAATCCCCTGGCACTGATCCAGTGGAATCCTGCTTTTTGCGGCGTTTGTATTTAGAATACATGTCTGTATTGGGTACAGCAGCATTAGCAGATGATAGGGAAGGAATACTTATTGCTGTTAATTGTTCCGGTAATTTATTAGGTGGATTAGGTGTAGGCCGGCTCATTTTCTCATCAAGCCTTCTAATTCTTTCCTCTATTGATAAATCATCTAGACACGTTTCAGTAGCCACAGTTCCATCTTCTGGACAATTGTCACTGTCAGACAAATTATCTTCCTCCTTTTTACTTTTCTCCTGTTCATTTTCACTCCCAGGAGCTGACACAACCGCTGACTGCGACACTTCCTCCTCAGGCGGAAAGTAATTATTCGCATCTATTTTTGGAAGTCCTTGCGATTCCCCAGAATTAGAATCACTTGGAGACATCTGTGGTGAATGAGTTTTACTTCCACTACTAGGAGGTGAAAAACATGGAGAATCATTGTTTTTAATATCAACATATTTTGGGGAACCAAGATGGATTGGTTGAATCATTAAAGGACGCGTGTAACTAGCAAATCGTGGTAGAGGTAGTGACATTAGCTCCTCCTCATGGGGGCGCTGTTGACGCGGATCTTTCAAGTCTAAATTTGGTAATAACTCATCACCGAGTGGAATTATAATCAGCTGATGTTCTTCTTTATGACTGCGATTAACATTTATTTGACCGTCAGATTCAGACAATTTCTTTGCCGAACCCTTCTTCCTTGATGAACTAGTTGCCATGCCTTCACTTGCTGACATATCAGATTCACTATACCTATAATGGTCCATAGACTGTGCCACTACCGGTGTCCGTGGTGATGAGTGACCACTGGACAGTCTCCGCAGTGACACAATAGAGTCTGTCCGGTTAAATCCTTTGCCAGTTTCTTCATTATCACTACTGGCATGGTCATCCTCATCACCGCCACGTTTTGTCCGATATGACCTTTGTCCTTTTAAACCGATTTCATCAGGGCCATCATACTTTTTCCGTTTTTTCATGAAGGAAGAGGGAATCTCTCGCGGAGATAAAAGCATTGATACATCCTCACCCTCACTATCATAACCTATCACAGATTTGCTGGTTTTCATGTCCTTAAGTCCATGTCCCTCTTCTATCACATTTTGTTCCTCAAGTTTTCGGAAGGCTTCCATTTGTTTCCTATAACTTTGTGTACTGTCCACTTTGTATGCATCCTGGAAATCTGATGAATGAGTGCTCTTACGAGCCGTTATTATCACACTACCAAGCCGCTGTCCCGCCTTACCCTGCCAGGGGTCAAGGCGGGGACGTTTTGTCACTACCTTACGCGTGTCCTCAATGTCTGCAGATTCATTATCACTTGTACTGCCCTCATTTTCCAACTGATTAAGTTTCTCCAGGAGCTGGAGTTTTTCATGTTGAAGTTTGGTAAGTTCTCCCTCTGTCAGGGAGCCGTGTTCTGACTCCGTACTCGCAGAAGAACTTGGACTGCTATGATTACCTGATGACTCTTTATGTCTACCCGACATTTTTTCACTAATTTCTTGTACTTTCTGGAATAAATCCCGTTTAAATTCTGCATGAGTACGCCCACGACGTTGATCGAATTTCATGTCATATTGTCCATGAAACGTGTCATCATAAGAACGTTTTTTCACTACTCTACCCTCAGAACGCTTCACCTGAGAATCTTTCCTATTTGGGTAAGTTGAACGAATCTCCTGAATATCTGCTTCACTTATGTCAAAGTCATCCATTTTTCCTGATTTTGATTTATAATCCAGGCCATGATGTTGTGAACCTTCTGTGTCCATCTGACCTGGATCTTGAGAGTCTTCAAGTTCATCACCCAAAGGTGTGGGTGGAGTGTGTTTGCCAAAGTTTTCCTTGTGTTGGCGTCCATATGAGGGGGATCTACTCCAACTACGCCCCTCAGGAGAATAATGTCCATACTCCCCTGTTGGACTTTGGTCTTTGTCACGACCAGGAATATACCGTTCTTGGTTAAAATATTTGTCCTCAGGGCGGCCTTTGCCACCAAACTCGTATCGTAAATCCTCATGATATCCCGATGCACGATCACTACCCGGACTTTCACTACGATAATCCAAGGAATATCTGTCTTTGTAAGTGCGTTCCGAGTAACGGCCGTCTTTACTGTTACGCCGATATAATTCTGTATACATTTCATCCGAGTACTGACTGGGGCTCTGGCTTCCACCTGCCTCACGACGTTCACGTTGACTATGACTGTACGCCCGTAGGTCCTGCTCAAACGAGTCCTCACCTCCCTCGGAGTAGGGTGTCCCTGTACTACCAGGACCACCACTGCCCTGACTGTAGTCCTCGTATGACCTGTAACACAAAAAATCAATGTCAGTTGTCAAGATTAATGAAATAAAATTTAGAGTGTAAACTTTGTAGAATCAATTTTGTTTCCTGTTTAAAGACATTGCAGGCTGCCTTGTTATAACTTGAGCTACCTCACTATCAAAGCAATTTTTACAATCTTGCTTAATCAGGGAATTATAAAGGAATATACAAAAGAACAAAAGTATTTGTTTCTGATAGATGAAATGACAAGAAACCAAAGCTACATACCTCTGGCGCCGGAAGCCTTCCTCTGTAAAGTTTTCCTTGCTGAAGCTTTGACCCCGCCCTCTAAAGGAGGCACTTCCTCGATGGTATCCACGCATTCTTCTGTTGTTCCCAAATGGTCTGAAATTTCCTCTCGTCCTGCAAAGGATAAAATTCACACAAAATTAGGTTCAGATATCAACCCTTAAATCAGGTTTCAAAAATTACTTGCATACACAACATTATTTATTTCACCTTGATAACATTGATCTTCTAATGGTTAACAATGTGCTCTTTCACTGTCTTACAATAACTCCATTTCCTTAATTTGTGACTTAATTTTTATGTTGGCCCCCTTGGACAGTAACTGAAAACATTCTTTCCTTTAACTTTGTGAGACCTGAGCATTTCATTACCTTCCACCTCCCCCTCCTGCTCCAGCTGCTGCTGCTGTTCCTCCTGTTCCCGTGGCACCAACAGAACTACCCTCTGCCCACTGACCACCCTCAGACCCTTGTGGCCTATTGTTGATCCAACCCCGCCTCTCATCAGGACGTTGACCAGGCTGAAGTTGTCCAGATTTTTCCATCTTTTCAAAGAACCTATTCTGACAGTCTCTGCTAGCAAAGTCAGTCTGAAAAATTAGAAAATGGCTTATGCTAGTTTCTTCTTCGGAAGTGTTTTAATATATACAACACATATTTTTTGTTTTACAAAATTCTTGGTAATTCTTTTTAACAAGCACTGTGTGATTTCAAGAGATTGTGTGATTTCAATTATTTGCTGATATGTAGACAGTCAATCATGGTTATTCTTCAGTACTTACCATTATCTTCTTGCCATTAAGTATTCTGTTGCGCATTTCATTGAGGGCAAATTGTGCGGCGTCAATATTGGTGAAAAATACCAATGCCTTCCCACCATTTTTATCAATTATGCCATGGCTTACATTGCCATAGCGACTGAACTGTCGACACAAGAAGCTCTCAGAGACTGTCTCAGCTAAATTATCTAGCCATATACAGTTAGTGGGCATGCTCTTCCCAAAGCCAAGCTGGAAAAACAAGAGAGAATGATTTACAGGTACAATTACAATTTACAATAGGTACAGAAAATTACCAATATTGCATACAAAACACAAAACTTTAATCTTCTGAAAACAAGTCTTGAAATTTGTTCTGACAGTCAATTATTGATAATAATAATACTTGATTTTTAATGATAATCAACAAATTAATTTTTATTGAAAAACAGAAAACTGAATTTTTTTTCCATTGGTTACTTTCAATACTTATGTATGATTCAATTACTGAATTTCAATTCCTGAAGATCAAATTTCCATCAAACTCATCACCAATTAGATAAGGAAGGTAATTTACAAGACATGTTAAAAATGTTAACATACAATGAAATAGTTAATGACAGGAAAAACAGTGAGTGCCTACAGCTTACCTTAATTTTCATAGAACCTATTGTTTGTCCTTCTAGTTCTTTTAACGCCTTAACCACACTTGAAATATCAGCATACTGTACAAACGCATAGGCAGAGACAGCTCCTTGTCTTTTGACATCGATATCCTGAAATGAACAGACATCATTAAGGTCCTGACATACTTCATGTAATAATATGTAAAACTAGAAAATAACATAATAATACAGCATTTTCTCTTTTGTCCCCTTCATTTAACCTTGTCTTATATAACTATATGTAAAACTAGAAAATAACATAATAATACAGCATTTTCTCTTTTGTCCCCTTCATTTAACCTTGTCTTATATAACGATATGTAAAACTAGAAAATAACATAATAATACAGCCTTTTCTCT
This sequence comes from Ylistrum balloti, assembly GCF_031769215.1. NCBI lineage: Eukaryota > Metazoa > Mollusca > Bivalvia > Pectinida > Pectinidae > Ylistrum > Ylistrum balloti. The sequence goes on along the minus strand of NW_026781909.1, from coordinate 1,013,081 downwards.
TTTGTCCCCTTCATTTAACCTTGTCTTATATTACGTTCTGGGTTATAATGTTTTCTCCATAGAATTCTAACACATCATCAATTACCTGGTACCTACAAATGTGTATTTACATACTATTTGCAGTAAAACCAGAAGAAAGGAAATCAGTTATTTATATGTACTGCTTATTGATGAATCAAATGAAATGGCATGTGGAATGACTGCATGTCTAAAATGTACAGTTAGTTTGAATCTACTGAGGTAGGATAAATAATTACTATGATTTCTCCATATTCTCCAAATCTGTCTCGTAGTTCCTGCGTGGTAATGTCTTTCTCCAGATTGCCCACAAACAATGTGCGGGTAGCTTTTGGATGGTATTCATCTAACTCTGCCTCTGGAGGTCGGAACTCGTTGTCCTCAGTATCCGCTGAAATGCCAGATGCAAAACACACTGATGAAACTTCATCAACCAGAAAATCAGATTATGCATTAAGAAATGTCTTTAATTCTACAAGATTTGTGACACAATTACCTAAATTACACAAAAAGAAACAGTTTTTCCTAAGTTTGAAAACTTTTAGCAGATTTTACAAATTAAAATGGTGAAAAACAAAATTCAGTCCTCAGTATGATCCAATATCTGTGCGTTTATTGCCTCATGAATAATCAGGGTCATTTCGAGGCAGGGTTTTCTCACTACTACATCACTAAACAGCATAAACATCAAACGTTTACTCTTGATGTTGGTAAATTCAGAATCCTCCTTCATACACAAATTTGTATCTCCAGAAGTCAATTATAACACGTCACATCTGTTAATTCTAATTAAACTAAATTTGATTCATAAATGCCTTAACACAAGTGTACAATTTCATTATCTGTAATTAGAATTTGATAATTACCTATCCCTTCGTGTGACTGCACCTTGATTCTAGCCCCGAAGAATGTTTTGTCCAAGCTAGCTTCATAGGCCTTTTCAGCATCTTCTGCTCTGTAAGTATCAGCCATATCATGTCTCATGAGTCTTAGAGGATATTAAAAATATTTCAGGTTTATGTTGGGCTCATTTCAATTTTTACATAATATACAATATTCCAGAACTGATTTTATATATCAATATTTAAAAGACAAATGATTTTTTCAGAAACAATTTCATCAGAAATGATACAAGTTTTATCAGTATTTGGTGATTTTTTAAGGTCCCTTACTACAGAAGGTCTCTTTAACAAAGTGGTCTACAATATCAACAGTATGATCATGTACATTCATATGGTATCAAACTTAGGGGGTTTCTTAACAGAGGTGGTCTCTTATCAAAGTGGTCCCTATTATAGAAGGTCTCTTTGACAGGTGGTCTACAGTTTCCAGTAATAATATAGATGTCTTAAGTGACAAATCTTCCAATGTATTTCTACATTAATATTGTCTCCAAACAGAAGAAGTCTCTTAACACAGATGGTCCCTGAACAATGTAATCCCTTATATAGAATATTTCAACACAAAAGGTCTCTCAACACAGGTGGTCCATAAACATGGGTGGTATCTGAACTCAAATGGTCTCTTAACACAGGTAGTTTATACAACAGGTGCTTTCTAAATACGGTTTGAAAGAAAACCATTACTTAAGTTTGCTATTTACTTTTTAAAGCTGACGATGGCGTATCTATCTTCATTTGCCCCTGCTACTTGTACAGCATTCACCTTTCCGTACTTCTTATACTCATGGAAAAGGCCGTCTCTCAGACTCGTATCTGTAATACAAAGTAACATTTTGTTTTGTAACTAGCAGATAATCGAAAAATTATCTTTGATTTTAAATTTAAATTGTTTAAAGACACAACTGCAAGAGTTCAACAGCACTTTATATTGTGTAAATTTCATAAAATCTTAATCTTAATGGAACAATTGTGTAACATCAATGAAGTTTCTCATCAATATCAAATTTTGGGCCTAGCACCAAATGCTACTCCTGAAAATGTCTATAGAAATACAACTTACCACTGGAGCGCAGTGGGAGGGCTGTGATACATATCCCATGAGGCCGTTTGTCAAGTGGGTCGCGCTCTGTTGACTTGTCACTTGCAGAGGAGTCCTGGGACTCAGTGCGATGGGACTTGGCCTGAGGAGGTATGGTTGCCGTTGAGGGTAACTGGTGGTGTCTTGGACTGCTGCGACCACTACTCCTACTACTAGGAAAACAGGTTATAGTAAGTACAATTTTGTAATGTTGTACTAAACACAAGACAGGTATCTCATACATAAAACTTTTATAGATTAAAACCATCCCATATGTTATCAAACTACTAAAGTTTGGCATTTACTCAGATATAAGCCCATGCTCAGTAATAAGACAATCCATATAAATTCCTGTTCTGTAAAATCATAAATCAATGTAATTAATGAAGTTGACATACTAGGCGTATTGCAGGCAAATTATGGTAAATTGTGTGAAACCATGTAACAAACTGTTCTCAGTAACTATGTATATGATGAGATAATGATGTTTAGAACAATAAATCTTGCCTTCATACATTAGTTTTAGGTTAGCAGAAATTGCCAGACTTGAAATATTGTCTTTTAATGTAAATACCTGTGGGAGTCGGAGCCTGAATCACTGCTGCCTGAAGACGACCGGCTATAACTGCTACTGCTACTACTTGACCTTGACCTGGAATTTGACCTTGAACTGCGTTGTTTGCGTGTGGAGCTGTGCCGACTTGATCGCGAAGCTGAATGTGTAGGGGAGGGCTGAGTTTTGGGACGTTCAAACGCTGCATCTCGTGTCTCCATCGGGGAATGGTCAAACGACCTATGACCTTCCATGTGGCGTGATCCAAACTGTCGCTGACCATGATTTCCCCTTAAAAGATTAAAAAAAGTGATCATGGAAATGGCGGAAATCAGTCACATCAATAACTTCTGTACTAATTTTCATCCCAACTTTTTGGTGTGATGGAAACTTTCAAAGGATTCTTGCATATATCTTAATGAACATTTCAAAATATACAATCAGTGTTGTTTGCAAAACATACTTGAATCCCCCTCTGAAGAAACGTTCTCTCGGGCGACCCCGTGTCTGATTTTGGCCATTCTCGTTAAAGGGGGGTGGAAATCGGTTTTCAAACTGAGCGGGGTCTCTGGTTCCTGCTCCACTACTGTAGTAATCCCGATTATCATAAGTCTCTCCTTCCTCAGTTCTACAACATCATAAAAGTACAAAGATATAAAAATCTCATCAATGTTTTGTTCTGTATGGAATCTTATCTTTCAATTTAAATTAGTTTTTTTTTAAACTTTAATGAAAATAATTTACCTTAGTACATTTTCCAACATTCTACAAAAATCCATGACCACTTGTGCAAAACAAAAATAGTGTTACAAACAGTGTAGTCATGAAGAACAGTGTCACAGAATATAACCAATAACACACATACATAATTTATACCAGGACATTTGGTATCAAACTATTATTTTGTGATCTTGGATTAAATGTAGTATAGATGTATATTGTGATGTATAGTCAGTGATTAATAAATAGACATGGATATGTGTAGTGTTTACAAAATTTGTCTAATACACATTATATTACATAATAATGATTATTCTAGTGTCTCAGTCCGTGTATAAAAGTACAAATAATGAATATTGACGGATATTAACAAGTTCAAAACTGTCAAAGGTTTCCGAGGGCTTGGTTTGTTTGTTCACAGCTTAAGTTTCCACAGCAACAATGTAATTGATGACAGGTGTTCCTGAAGGTCTTTATCCCACCTGGTTTGACATAAATAGGAATCTTACAGACAAAATTTAACTGGACGTTCCATTTTGTCACCACCAATTTTTGAGAAGGAATAGGAAGGAACAAATAATACAGTAATCATTTCACAACAATATTTACTTTCTGATGCAGAAAGTGTATCAGACATCAGTGTAAAGGTCACTATTTAAGACAAATGTGATCAGGTGAAAATAAAGGAGTGTGCTTTCCTCACTAGAAAAACTGTATGATAATATATTACACAGCAATAGTGGCTATTGCCAAGCCTTATGCATTATACATGTACAATTACTATAACGTACAGCTGATGATGATAAAAAGAGACTACTTGTAAATCTGCTATCTACAACATCTTCCTATACATAATACACTGATACCGGTACTATGACATCAGCAGTTATCGGCAGTATTTAGTTATTGTCTAATCAAACAGTTCACCAATGCCTTTGTAGCAAACCCAATCAACCTACGGTAGAGTAAAGCATCGTCCTTAAACTTAACCTCCCGTAAAGTAAAGTATCGTCCTTTAACTTAACCTTCTGTAAAGTAAAGTATCGTCCTTTAACTTAACCTTCTGTAAAGTAAAGTATCGTCCTTTAACTTCACCTCCTGTAAAGTAAAGCATCGCCCTTTAACTTAATGTACTGTAAAGTAAAGCATCGTCCTTTAACTCAACCTACGGTAGAGTAAAGCATTGTCCTTTAACTTCACCTCCTGTAAAGTAAAGCTTCGTCCTTTAACTCAACCTACGGTAGAGTAAAGCATTGTCCTTTAACTTAACCTACTGTAGAGTAAAGCATCGTCCTTTAACTTAACCTACTGTAAAGTAAAGCATCGTCCTTTAACTTCACCTCCTGTAAAGTAAAGCATCGTCCTTTTACTATCAATATCACCTGTGGATTAAAAATAAACCATGCAGCTTTATTAATCTAAAATCTATACATGTTAGCAGTGTGATTGAACACCTAACTAACTTGGTAACTTGCATGATTCTTACCTTTGTTGACCAAATATTTGATCAGTTTCTTTGTTATAGACATGTCTGTCCTGACCAAACATTTGATCAGTTTCTTTGTTACAGACATGTCTGTCCTGACCAAACATGTGATCAGTTTCTTTGTTACAGACATGTCTGTCCTGACCAAACATGTGATCGGTTTCTTTGTTACAGACACGTCTGTCCTGACCAAACATTTGATCGGTTTCTTTGTTACAGACACGTCTGTCCTGACCAAACATTTGATCAGTTTCTTTGTTACAGACATGTCTGTCCTGACCAAACATGTGATCAGTTTCTTTGTTACAGACATGTCTGTCCTGACCAAACATGTGATCGGTTTCTTTGTTACAGACATGTCTGTCCTGACCAAACATGTGATCGGTTTCTTTGTTACAGACATGTCTGTCCTGACCAAACATTTGATCAGTTTCTTTGATACAGACATGTCTGTCCTGACCAAACATTTGATCAGTTTCTTTGTTACAGACATGTCTGTCCTGACCAAACATTTGATCAGTTTCTTTGTTATAGACATGTCTTGCACTACATTATAAACTGATACAAAAAAAACTGTTGCATCTCACAAATAACGATACTCAAATTTCATGGCAGCTTTAAGCATTCGTTTTAACCAACAACTAATTTTTAAGGCCAGCCTACTTCTTCTACACATTAGAGTATGAAGGTCACTGTGCCCTAGTACAAGTTAACAAGAGATTTACTGTTATCTGTTGATGGCTGTTATCTGCTTGTCCCTGAATTTAAACATCACTAGATGTGAAGTATCACTGTATTTACTGATGTGGCCAACCACAGCCTAATTGTGTAAGACACTGTCTTTACCAGATCACCTTAAATATCCAATGTAACCAGTAAATTTTAAGTCTATGTGCAGAAACAATTTAAAATTAGACACACTATATATCCTGTACAGTCCCTATCTCAGTAATACCCACATCTTGTTCTAAAGTGTGCCAGTCTAAAGGCGTATGAAGTTACAGTCCCCGGCAGATACTGATAACACTTAAGCTAAGGGAGAAAACATTTAGGCTACAAATGACAAATATGTGGTTTGAGTTGTTGTGTTATAAGTATTGAGTCACATGACCACCCAGACAAGTACAGCTGTAGCTGTCATGAGCTCTGTCTCCCACACATCTGGACACGAAAAATTAATAGATCTTGTAGTGTCCATTTACCTGTCTACCATTAATAACCCGACACACTGTACTCAACAACCTCCAGAAAGGAGGAAGTTAGGAAAAACACTGGACATGGGGTCATGCTCAGGTTGGAACTACAACTGGCCCAATACAAACATTCTACCCTGTCAGACATGCCTCGATTAGTGTCAGACACATGCCCAGATTGGAGCGACAGGAGAGAGGGAAAACTTACTATCACATAGATCAACTCCAGTAGAAGGAAGAACTTAGACCTCAGGCTCAGCTAGGAAGAATGCTTTAAGACCTCTGGTACAGCTTGGAAGGATACTTAGACCTGGGGCACAGTCAGAAAGGATGCTTCAACCTAGGGCACAGGTAGATAGAAGGGTGCTTCAACCTAGGACACAGGTAGATAGAAGGGTGCTTCAACCTAGGACACAGGCAGAAAGGTTGCGGTGAGACTGAGGGCACAGGCAGAAAGGTTGCTGAGAGACTGAGGGCACAGGTAGAAAGGTTGCTGAGAGACTGTGGGCACAGGCAGAAAGGTTGCTGAGAGACTGAGGACACAGGCAGAAAGGTTGCTGAGAGACTGTGGGCACAGGCAGAACGTTGCGGAGAGACTGAGGACACAGACAGAAAAGTTGCTGAGAGACTGAGAGCACAGGCAGAAAGGTTGCGGAGAGACTGAGGGTACAGGAAGAAAGGTTGCCGAGAGACTGAGGGCACAGGCAGAAAGGTTGCGGAGAGACTGAGGGTACAGGCAGAAAGGTTGCTGAGAGACTGAGGGCACAGGCAGAAAGGTTGCGGAGAGACTGAGGGCACAGGCAGAAAGGTTGCGGAGAGACTGAGGGCACATGAAATTCAATCTTTTATCCCTTAATTTTCTAAATGGACCATACTCTCCTATGATTTAAGATCTGTTCAATTGTAACTAAGGATAAACTTTGAACAGAAAAACTTCATCAATTTTAACTGCCATCAGAATCTGACAGGATTCCATTACAGCTGTACCTGTAAAACCTAGCTTTACTAATTAAACAAAAACACTATCTACCATAAAAATACCCACCACACAAATGATGAATTCCCTCACGAAGAGTTCTCCTCATTCCTGTCATAACTATTTAGGGCAGATCTAGCTACAATAGTCTACAGCATCACTTTACTGGGTTTTTTTCCCTCACCAGGTGTGTTTCCCTCAATTAAAACCAAACCTTGCAAATCACTTTCTCCCTGTCCTAGCTAGTTCTTTCTGCATACAGACATGATAAATCAATCACTGCCAAACATTCATAATATACCAATGTATACCAGACAAGTTGGCAAGTAAACTGACACTTGTTTTAATGTCTCAAGTGTCTGACCTCAAAATAACCACTTTCCAAGTAGGAATCTCCCATTATGGTTACGTGTTTATTTCCATATGTTGGTGTTCTTGTGAATTCGTTAATCTTTCCAGTGCTAGTGTTTTCAATATGTTCATGAATGAATAGTTTAATGCAAATAAAGACAACCATTTTTTTTTTGGAAATCATCAAAAATTTTTACATGTTAATTTTCAGCAAAATGAAACAATATGTATTTTTTTGCTTTCAAGCGCAAGTAAATATATCACTTTTGTGTTGAACACTATTCTATAGCAACAGAATCCAGGGAGTTATAGAAATATAATATTCACAAAACAAACATTACCATCCTATACAATTAATCAGTTTGTCACGAGTTGTTTTCCACCTCATCCTTAATCATTGGAGTTGATATTTTACTGATTTACAACACAAATAACACTTTAAAGTAGGATTTTATGTACATTATGGTTCTAATTCATTCAGAATGCTTACCTAATTTTTAAATTTCTGGAAATATCCTAGATCTTTAAATACAAAGACAACTACAGGTTTATTTATTAGAATCTATTTAACCACATAAAAATAAATGAAGTAAGGTCACAACACTGATTTTATGGACTCAGCTTTCCTGGACTCATGCTTTTCCTTTGGGACTTGCTTAAAATTGGAGACCCCACCATATCTTTCAGTATTGGGCCTCTTTAAAATTTTATAATTAGTGTTCTGGACTTGCCTTTAAAAATCCTACAAAAATTACTGGTCCATGGTACAAAAAAATCTGAAGTTAGATAAATTCAGTCAACCCATTCACAAGCTGATGACTGTATGTGATATGAAGTACACATACCTTACCTTATTTGGTATATGTGAAATCCCATAATAGACATAAAGACAAAAATCAATATTTCAAATGATGATATATATGTATACAGCATCAAGAATTCTAATAGAGAAATCACAGGTTTATCACAAATTACATGTATTTAAAGGTATTTCGCAAGGATTCTTTTGTAAAATGTAGATGATCACTCCCGGGATAAAAAGATAAATAATTGGCTACATACTGAACAGAGAATACCTGTAATCTGTACGAAGAATGATAATAGTTTGACGTTTAGAAACATGAGAATTCTTATTATAGAGTTCAACAATTAAGGAATGTCATTACAAAAGACTTGTAAAACAACACTTGACCACAATGTATAAAAAGCCAGCAATTCTTTAATAGATGTTTTAAGATCCTGAATTTAATCACTCTCTGCAATGTGACACATAGATGTGGGGAGTTGGTAACGGTGGGGAGTGCAAAACTTATAGTGGCTGTGTCCTGTTTCTGACAAGTCAATTATCATACAATTTCAAATCCGAAGTAATTCCTTGTCATATTCAAGAAATATTGACTTGAGGGGTAATACACTATATTTCTCTGACAGAATCATCTAAATCAATATTAACAAATGACACCCTTAGCAGTCTACAAATTATCACACCTGATCCCTCTAGCACACCCCATTGCGTACTGACTAATAGTACCACATGTACTGGTCGTTTCGACACCTCACCTGTGTACTGACAGTACTGACACCTCACCTGTGTACTAACAGTACCAACACCTCACCTGTGTACTAACAGTACAAATACAGAGTCTTTAAACACCTTACCTATGTAATGACTAACAGTAACAAAAGTACAAATCCTTTAGACATCTGATTCACTAGTGTATTCACTACATAAACAAGAGTTTCAGTTGTAGGTAACAGGATGTTAACTTGACTGATGTCTCATGAAAATTGAAGCATTCTCCTGATAATCAAATGCCTTAAGATGTGTTACATTCTTTTTTTTGGAAATAACCGGTTTTCCACAAAGCTGTAATATATTGCATTGTATGTACACCATCTGTCTCAATTAAAACTGAATAACACTCAACAGTGGAGACTATCAGAACATTATACATATTCACAGGTGAAACCTAACACACCTATTATATATTGTGGTAAAGGCACACCCACAGAAGGAAATACCTGGAAAAGTTATTAGAATTAGATGTAAACCTTGGACAGTGTCATCTGTCAGTATATCGTGTACAGGTCCTACATTATACACTTCCTGTGATAAGCACGTACAAGCTTTGTTTGTCAACTCTTGATTTATCATTATAAGGTTGTTCCTCCTATCATCCAAACACAAGTAGGACAAAAACACCTTGTCAAGCATTCTTGATTTTTATTTACAGATGACAGAAACTGATTTTGAATAAGAGATTATCTTCCTATAATTACATGCAGTACAATGTGCCTGTATGATATACCTATAATTCAAGGGCAAATGTCCTCTCCTATCCTGGAGATAGTAAGTCTCTACTGGTACACCCTTAATTCATGGGTATAGTTCTGTTCTCTCCATATTAAAGGAGGGGGAACCTTTTTCATGAAAAGTAAGATCCTCTTTCTAGGATTTTCAGTTTCAGTAACTAACCTAGAACAATCAAAACCATTTTTAAACACTGCACCAAATCATTCATGGATTTCATTTTCAGACAACATACACCAAATCTGAAGAGTCACAAATCACCTTTCCCTCCATTCTTAAATGAAACAAAAAAAGGCCTGAATCAAATAAGAGTATATTTATACAAGTATAATTCAACTCAATATTCTTTTGAAATCCCAGCTTACATTCAAATCCCTGATTATGATATAACCTACCACTTCAAAACCAGTAAGACTGTCACCTGATCAATATTTTACCCACCTGTCACATGCTCGTTATCAAGTACAGGTGAACTCGTACTTTATATTAACATCTGTCAACCACTTACTAAGCAATCCCCACAAGTCCAAACCTGTAGCACATGTTTGTGTTGCCCCTATCACCGTATATAAAATGTACACATAGATACAGAGCTGTGAGATAAAGGAGAGGTAACTGTGTTTTCTATGTACACAACAAACCAGTAAATAAATGGCCTGAATCATTGTTCTCAATCTCTCTATCCTATTTTGTCGCAAGATCAATAAACAGCATAATCTGAGATTGCACTCAAGCTAACTGCATATTGGTAAGTTGTATGCTACCTACAACCTAACAGGTACAGCAAAACACTGAAAAAGGCCATACCAAATGAATGTGTCCATAGTGTTTCCCGTCATATGATTATGGATATCATTTATTCGCAAATATGTCTCCTGTATTCCAAAATAACCCTTCTAGTCTATGTGAAATTGATGTAGCTTTCAGTATGCCAGAAAATAAACGGTGATATTTTCTGCTTTAATGTCACCGACGGAATCCGATAAGGACAGCTGAACAATGAAGTGAATTCATGATAGGGTTGTGATTCTGATTTGTGTTAAAAAGTGTTTTTCACTTGTTTGTCATCTGGACAATTTTCAGTAATTTGATGTTGCCAATCCGAGTAAGATTTTATGCCCAACACACTGCAAGCTGGTTTGAGAGATTTACAGATCAATTACAACATATTAATTAATGACTTCCTGTTTCAGACACAAGTTGTTGACAATTATGCAATCAACAACATCAATTAACCAAATTACCAAATAAACACAAAAAATAAACACAAATTTAATATTTCAAGCAGATGAAGATTGGTATGGCCTCAAGGTTTGCAAAGGAATAAAAACTTGTGTGTTGCCTGTATATATATATAACCCAGCTTCTGTATCCTACCACACAAATAGCAGTAACACATTCCTGTATGTCTTTTCCTGTCCTACATTAACCCATGGTGTGTTATGATTGACACATACTTGGATTTCTTCTGTCCTAATAGCATAGAATTTAAACCTATCAACAGTAACACACATATGTTGGACCTGTATATACCAACAAACATATCACTTGGCCTGGCCCTATAATACCCAGATATATTGGTATGACTGTTGGGCCTGTAATTACCAACAAACATTTCACTTGACCTGGCCTATAATACCCAGATATATTGGTATGACTATTGGGGCTGTATTTACCAACAAACATTTCACTGGGCCAGGCCTATAATACCCAGATCTATTGGTATGACTGTTGGGCCTGTATTTACCAACAAACATATCACTTGGCCTGGTCCTTTAATACCCAGATCTATTGGTATGACTGTTGGGCCTGTATTTACCAACAAACATTTCACTTGACCTGGCCTATAATACCCAGATATATTGGTATGACTATTGGGGCTGTATTTACCAACAAACATTTCACTTGGCCAGGCCTATAATACCCAGATCTATTGGTATGACTGTTGGGCCTGTATTTACCAACAAATATATTGGCCTGGTCCTTTAATACCCAGATCTATTGGTATGACTGTTGGGCCTGTATTTACCAACAAATATTTCACTTGACCTGGCCTATAATACCCAGATATATTGGTATGACTATTGGGGCTGTATTTACTAACAAACATTTCACTTGGCCAGGCCTATAATACCCAGATCTATTGGTATGACTGTTGGGCCTGTATTTACCAACAAACATTTCACTTGGCCAGGCCTATAATACCCAGATCTATTGGTATGACTGTTGGGCCTGTATTTACCAACAAACATTTCACTTGGCCTGGCCCTTTAATACCCAGATGTAATGGTATGACCTGAATTTATCTAGAATGAAACACTTCCATTATGTGGTGGACTATTTCGACACAAATCACTAAACAGAGAGCAGAGTAAACATCACCTTCTGCCATGTAAATAAATGTACAGGGTGATAATGATAATTCTCAACCCACACCCAATTACTGATAATTTACAAATGAAACTGGGAAATTTCCATGAACATAAATTTTCTGTACCAGGTTATAAACCACTCCAAGTAAGATGGACGGTGACATCATGATGATTACATCCACTCCTCCAAATTTGATAACGGAGATCCTAACTGTAATTCACTTTTGTACTTGTATGGTTTAGTCCTCTCAATGGAGGTTCTTGTTTTAAATTACCGTGGTACTTGTTAACATTGATGCCACGTAATTATGATACATCCATCAGACCTATATTTTAGAAATCATTTGTACATCTATGACAGTACTAACTATGTACACTTGTAGGAGATCCAACAGTAGAGAATCAGAATTTGCAACCTCAGCTGTAGGTGAACAGTCATAAGGTGTTAGTTGTTTTTTTTTTAATGAATCCTCTTCCAGCAATTTGTATTTTTCTTAAGAAGATGAAGTCATGGATTATTGTATTAAGACGATTTACCTTAACTGCTCCATGTTGTTCCAGAGAGAGGGATATATTGTATAAAGCTAAAGACTTTGTACATCTAGGATGAATAAAGATGGTCAGAGATTTTTTTAAACTGGGTCACTTTAGTATCAAGCGCAAACTTCACATTAGCCCAGACAGAAAACAAGTGTTCTTTTGAAGATAACATGTAAACCTGATCACAAACAGCTGTTGAAACTTCAAAGTTTTGGGCTTTGATCATAAAATGTAAGTAAAATGGAGAAAATACTCATCTCCAGACAGCTTCAGCTGTAAACATTTCTCAGTTAATTTGTAGCACAGACAGGAAATGGCCCATCTCAATAGTATACTTAATGCTAGATCAAAACTGACGAAAAAAGGAAATATAACACAAACCATTAGATACATTCCCTACAAGTAAAAATTAGGCCAATATACACTACAAACATGTATAGGCCAGTGTAAGACTTCGGACTGAGTTCAGTGTGTATATTAACAGTTTCAATAAAGGAGAAATTTCATCTTAAGGATAACAAAGAAAATGATTTCAAGGATAACAAAGAAAATGATTTCAAGGATAACAAAGAAAATGATTTTAAGGATCTTAACAAAGAAAATTAATTTATTTGACACTAAAAGTATACCCATATAAAGCCAGATCCCTGAATTTTCTATTTTACTTCTGTGTCGATAGCATACCAGTTGAACTGAATTCAATCATCTTTGTTTTATAGAGTTTAAATAAATCGTGGAATGTTAAAAAGAGAAGGAAGAAGTCAGATGAAAGCCTATGAAACAATTTTTAAGAATTTTTGTGGGCGAGATATTGTTTGTGTTATGTATCTCGGCTACTTTTTCTGTTTTACTAATTAAATTTTCTAAATTACATTCAACATAAAAGATTTCCTGAAAACTCCTGACTTTCAAAGGTATAAAATTTCTGAGTTTCCCTCTAGTGGTTGGCAAGCATGATACATTAAGAATAATTACAAGTTTTAATGGGATTGAAGAAATTTATCCAATTTTCACATGAATGTAATGTATACTAGCATAGCAAACAAACCATTCACTCTCGATAACCAAACACTGCTCTTAGTATAATTAATGTTATGAACTAATAAAAAGGGATGATTTGAGAGTTTCATAAATAATTCATCAATGTGTTCACATCTAATTTTGGTCAAGTGATAGGCATGTTGTAACCAGTATTGATGATCTACATTTACAATTGTTCATGTATATATATAAATGAAGAGATCTCTTGTACAAAGTTTTATTCACACACCCTGTTCTATACAAAAGCCATTAACATAATCAAATCCAACATTCAAATAATATTTAAAGCACACATTTTTTCTTAGTTTTTCGCTCTTAAGAAAGAAAATAATATATTCATTTGAAACCTATGGATCAGTCCACCATGCTCTTTGTAAATGACAGGGGTGTTTGGAACAGTCTAACATTAGGATTGTCCAAAAGGGAAGGCAGGTAGCTGTTAACTTGATGTGGCAGTTATGATAATTAGCTAGCCTTGTCATCCTAGAATATCTGACTGTGTGCTGTCAAAACATGTATATTTCCCTTCAGTACCAACTCAGCTCATAGGTAGGTCCTTTGCCCCCAGGCTTGGAAAGCTGTTGATAGACATCTAAGTGACCTAATTCATCAGTACAAGCCAGTGTACACCAAACAAACTATGACTGTTAGTGAAACAACTTCTGAGACGGCCCCTATGCTTGTAATGTGGTGCAGACAACAAGCTGTTCCCTTCTACTGGTTAGTGGTGTTTGCTCAGCCTGAACAGAATATTTCCTTCAAAAAGCTATTCAATGTCAGAACTGTTGGTTAAATTCTAAAGAACAATAGCAATTTTTATTTAACACAGAGCAAGACAAAATAAGCCTATTATACATACATATATCGGAACAAAAAATCCATCATGTCTAAATTTAGTCCACAAGACTTTTTATCACTGAGCAGAAAAGACTTGTGTTTATCATTCGAGCCTAATCTCCTTGGCTATAGCTACCAGGACACACCTTCAGAACAGAAATTTTAAAAGGGTTGTCACTTCTTTGTGAGATATTGTATAGGGTGTGGGGGCCATATTCCTAGCGAGAACATTTACTTATTAAAATATTCAAACTGAAATAACTAGTGACAGTAAATATGTCTGTGTAATTTGTCTCCAGAAAATACACATTCTCTTGTATACTTTTATACGCATTGCTTCAATGTAAAACCAGAGAGCCAGCAATGGATACAAAAAATCTCCATCTTTTAAACAATTAACTGACCGTGGTTAAATTACCCAATGTTGTTTCAGCCAAATATAATTCTAGTATAATACTGTACAAAAGATATAAGATTTTACAAGGACAACTGAAAAAGAAAACATAACACTTTTGTGTTATATAACAGCAAGCACAGAAACAAAACTTTACAGGAAGATCTTTTAGCTGTATAAGAAATCTGTACACCACAATATTTTGTCTGTTTACAAAGCCAGGCAAAGTTGAACACAACAGCGACAATACGCCATCTTGATTTGTCTGTATCATTCTAGATTAACAGCCTTCAGCAGTGAAAGACAAGTCATGTGATTTATTGAAATTACACAAAGAAAATAGAATATAGAATATTTTCCTGATGTTTTTCACAATCCCACCTTCAATTACTGCAATAAGAAACTGATGTTCCGGATACAAGGTGGTATACAGCTTTCTAAAGGGAAAGTCTAACAGACAGCCTAGCATGATGATAAATTAGCTACAACAGATTGCACCTGAGAGTAGAAGGGTTGGTTAGCACACCACACACTCCGCCATGACAGCCTTAAATATCAGTTATATTTTTAGCACTAACTGATGTGTATGTACAACCAGTGGAGGAGTGTGTCTAAACACTGGATATAACACTGCCATTTCTCCTACATAGATTCTTAACATGTATTTATATATCACATACAACCGTTTCACTAGAAATATTGCTTTTCAGAAGAAAAATTTCATAAAACTATTTTTGTATCAAATTTATACAAAATGAAACATTTAACCTAAAAATTGGCGGAAATTTGTTTATTTTTTAAATCTTTCCGTATGTACAACCCCAACAGATAGGAAACTTAATTGTTTTCCATGTTTAGAATTCTGGGTTTTTTTAAACAAAAGTTATTTTTCTTAATCTATTAATTCATGGAATCATAAACTGCCGATATATCCCTTATGTTATTTGTGAACCAGACAATAATATTGATACATTCTGTGAACACTTTTACACATATGTTCTTGTATAACTTGTCCTATCAATGTTGTACTAAACACTGCACGGACCACACTAACGAAAACTCCAAATAGGAAGTGTAGTTATTACAGCATGAATTGTTTACAGTAGTTGACGTGGATTGGCCTTACTAAGCATGGACTTGTTATTAGCCAAGTACTGGGAATAAACCTTGGTTTTACACCAGGTTTACGATCAATACACTACCTCCGAGGGTGATTAAAAATCTGGATCTCATAAAAAAAAACTCTATACCAGTGAACATATTTGGACAGATGTAATTACTGAAATTGATATTTCACTTCACGGTTTCTGAACATCAACTTAGTGCATACATGAATTTTAACAGAGATTTAAATCTACTTCTTTGGACAAGGCTTCAATGACCTTTCGACTTCTAGAACCTTTGACCTGAAGAATGTCACAATGACTGTTACAGTATTAACCTTTGGTGTCTGATGCAGGGAAGATTCCCTAGTGTTTCATGGGAGAATATTTTAATGTTATCACAACTTTCTGATATGAACAAAAATTATTAGTTTAAACTTGATTGATTTAAACATGCTATTACGATGTAAGAAGAAATGAATGATTCAAAATCCTCAAGAAGTTACATATGAATCAGCATAACTTTCAGAACTCAGTTGAGACAAGGTGTCTTAACAAATTGGACATTGAAGCAACGAGCTGGTGCTGAAATAGCTCATAATACACCACACTATACACTTTCTAAATACTTGTGTTAAGAGAAGTAAATGTCATTTGAAAATGTTATTGCCCTCAGCCATTAGTTAAAGCTGCATCCAGTGCAATCCTACACTGCCTGTGATACCCTAGCACTGTACCATAATAGCATTGCTTGTGGTACCAGAAATAACCAACCCAGTTTCAATGGTTTTTTTATTGATAAAGAGATATACAGCCAGTTGGTATAAAAGCTCTGAGAAATTGTACGTACAAAGCTGAATATAGCCAACTGGTAAACACAAAGCTGAATATAGCCAACTGGTAAACACAAAGCTGAATATAGCCAAATGGTAAACACAAAGGTGAAAACAGTCAGCTGGTAAACAAGCTCTGTGAATTCTGATTTAAAAAGCCAAATATAACCAGCTGGTAAACAAGCTCTGTGAATCTGACCAAATATAACCAGCTGGTAAACAAGCTCTGTGAATCTGACTCTTAGTGGTGCCTTTAGAATTTATCTCCACTTGAATAAACCATGTAGTCCCAGCCTCGACTAATGTTACCTGCTATGCTGATGATTCTCTGTATAATGATCTCACAACAGAAGAAAATGACAATCTGTTGTATAACGAAACTATTGAACTACTACAGTGAGATTAATTTGTATCTGAATCAATTAACATACTGTTAAGTAAACTCAACAGTTATACCACTGTTACTGTCTTCCTATAACCCCAGTAAATCACAAAACAATCCCAGGTTTCTTTACCAGCAACCAATTCTACATTTCCAATATATGCATATTGAATTGTATTCAATACTGGTAGTTACCATGCTTTAGAGTTACAATATGTTATTGTATTTAGAGTCTAACTATAGAGGTTCCTGCTCATTCATGTCCTCAATAGATTTCTACTTTTTGCAAGGCATAATGAATAGAAAGCTTTTATGAAACTTGATTTCAATTTTAAAAAATGCCTTAACAGTGTGTGCGATTTGGTAAAACCCCCCCCAAAACAACACTTTTTGTACGATATAGGATTACAAATTTCTTGAGGTTTAAACATAGGTCAAAATCTTGTACCTTTGTGCTAGAACCTGGAATGAAATGCTTCCACAATGACATTACACAACTATCCTCAGACGACTAATTAAATTGTGCTTGCTTTACAAGCTTGCTAGAAATGTTAATTTCATTGATGGCACCACATCTTTTAAGTGCCCAGGCTAACATAGTCGATAAGACCATTAAATCTGTGATTCAGGGTGTCCCACATTTTATGGCTGGTGGATACATAATACTTTCTATTTCTCCGTCTCCATTTCAAATGTCAGGCATGATTAAGCGTAACGCCAGGCTTTATAGGGACTCTGTGACAACACCAGCTTCCAACATTTCCCCTATCCATTGGACCTCCTGGGGAAAATCGATTCCCCGAAACAGGTTTTCCCGATTACAACATGACTTCTGGTATTGATCTGCAGACCAGGACAGAGATTCCTCCAACACAACTGTACATCACAGACCATCCACTTCTATGTATCAGTCCCCGTACCAATTAAACCAGATGTAATTCTCCGGGGATCAACCACAAGCCATAAACAGAACTATTCTTGGGTTTGTGCGGACATTATAGTCACCGATCCTGCTACCACACCAGATATTTTGTACATTATCTCAAAAAATAACAAAAATAGAGCATTTCAAACCTAAAAGGTGTAACAGAAACATAGAACTAAGTTCCTTTATGATAAATAATCAAAGCTTTTCAATGACAAGATGATGTAAACTGATGAAGTCAAGATATTTTTAACTTAGGTAGATACAGGTAGGCAAAGTTTCCTTTCCAATTATCAAACTTTGGGATCAATTACTAATAACTTTCTAAATAAGCCATGCTATCAGATCCAACCTATGTACAATAAATACAGCAAACAAGAGACCATCTTGCAAACTGGAATCAGAAAAGATCCAATTATCTGCAGACTGAATCAATATTCATGACATGGAAACAGTTCTATTTAGGTACATGATGCTAGAAGAATATAAAATTAGAAGATTGAGACAATATCAATGAACAGCATAATATACATGTCAAAATAAAACCATCGAAACTACCAACATGTCAACATAATCATAATCTTAACTGAATTTCATACCAACATGTCAACATAATCATAATCTTAACTGAATTTCATACCAACATGTCAACATAATCATAATCTTAACTGAATTTCATCAAAACTAGGGCAAAATAGGACCAAAATAGAAATTTACACAAAGACTCCTGAATAATACAAGAAATATAAGACCAGGTGTTCTGGAAGAGCAAGTGTCTTTTGCTTCATCGATGACACCTGCTGAATAAGAACAAGGTATAAAACAGTGGAACCAGCAGGGAAACTAACATGCATAAAACACATTCAGCTTCATATCATGCTGAGAAATAGAACATTTCTTGATGAGATCACTATGACGACCGTAAAACATTTGGAAAGATCTGTTTTGAACTAAACAAGATTTTGCCATTTCTAAACATTTTTTTTTTCTAAATTTTAAATTCAAAAAGTACCACAAAGTCTCTAAACAAATCTTTTATCAGCAGTATAAAACTCTTAGCTTCTCTCCAGAAAAAGTCCTACATTTTAGCAAACCTCAAGAATGAATCCAGCACAGTATCAGACTTAGTCTGACTTTGAAACATGTCTTACAGTACAAGATCTCATCTGACTCCTAAACAGATCTAGCAGTACCTGACCTCGTCCGACTCCTAAACAGATCTAGCAGTACCTGACCTCGTCAGACTCCTTAACAGATCTAGCAGTATCAGACCTCGTCAGACTCCTAAACAGATCTAGCAGTATCAGACCTCGTCAGACTCCTAAACAGATCTAGCAGTATCAGACCTCGTCAGACTCCTAAACAGATCTAGCAGTACCTGACCTCGTCCGACTCCTAAACAGATCTAGCAGTATCTGACCTCGTCGGACTCCCTAAACAGATCTAGCAGTACCTGACCTTGTCGGACTCCTAAACAGATCTAGCAGTATCTGACTTCGTCGGACTCCTTAACAGATCTTGCAGTATCTGACCAAGTTCCCAATAATCTCTTCAATTTTATGTTGGTACTACAACCTAAACTCTGTCAAGACTACAAACTCTGATCCTATGAAGATCAATTAAATTCAAATGTATTTGAAATGGGACTAACTCCACCAAGATCATATTAAAATCACTAGTAACTGTGCTGTTATAACAAGTAAAATTCAGAATTAATGGAAACACAACCATATGTTTTCAGAACAACATATTCTTGTGGTAATCAATCAACATCTTAAATGCAGCAAGAAGATGATACCATATATAGGACATGATCGGGAAACAAGATTCTGCTATCAATACTGTCACTGCAAGATATCAATGGAATGCCATCAAGGGTTTAAGTGGGAAACCATTACAGGCTGACTGGAATTCACAACCTTACTCGTAGCTTGAATTTAATGTATAAAAAAAACAATTTTATTTGTGCAACAAATGAAAATATAAAATCGAAACCAAACTTTTATGGAATGGAATTTTAATGTTAACAATATCAAGCATTTTCTAAGGAATATGCAAATCCAGTTTAACATGATGTCAATTTTCCATCATGAACTTATCTTAGCTTGCAAAAATGAACACAAGAAATTGCAAAATCTTTTATAATATTTCAGCAAGTAACACAAATTTTCAATTTTGTAGACCAAGATTTGCACAATGCATCACTCTGTCTAATGATGAAATGCACTTATCTGTTAGTGGAATAAATGAATATGAGAATGGACAGAAAGCATAGCTAAGCAGTCAGCCATCATTGTCCTGCACAGTATCTATGCATAATTTATGATCCTCAATCTCTATTTCAAAGTCTAATTCCAGATAATAATGATATGCAAGTCCCCAGGCCCTCCAGAGAGCCCAGGTCTGTCATTAGAAGTAGCTGTTGCATATCTAATGATAGCCAGTGGCACACCCAGTCACAAAGCTGTTCTATGTCAGTGTCTGTCTCTGACATAGGATTGTACCAAACACTGTCAATATATACAAGTAGTTTTGTGGCCTACTGGTGGTGTAAAAAAATCCCTATCCATGGTCACCAGGAAACCAGTGGTGGTTGTTATTGATTTTTTTTAGAGAACCTCAGTGGTTCAACAATGTTCTGGTGGAAGAGTATGCTGATCAGCCATATTGTCACTGTGCAATTCAAACTGCCAGCTACCATAACGAAACTTCCACACGAAAAATTTATATGATTAAAACATATGAACAGTTCAATCTTTGATGCAGAAATATCTTACGCATTTGAATTCAAAATCTTGGTCTTAAACAAGGTTATAAGGACAAAATTATGACATAGGAAAAACCTACACCATGTTTAGTTAAATGAGAAACAAACTCCACAAGGATGACACAATAACTTATATATACAGAATTGTTGAAAAATTATCACACCAAAGAAATCATCAGTCAGCACCCTAAATTTAGAATGTCACATCCAGTAATAATATGAGCTTCCCATAATCCCTGACTATATCAAGTAGCAATAAAACCCAGCAAATTTTATGTCATGCCATGTTTATCCATCCCTTGTAATATCTAATACTATATCAATGTCACATAATATGCCCATCCCCGACTTTAAGTCAGAGGTAATACGTAAACTTTTTAACTGTAAAATATGATATAACATCATGGCCTATAACAGAAGGCAATATCAAAACCACAAATAAAAAAAATAGGCTGGTACTTACTTGTTGAAACTGAAAAACAAGTCGACAACAAACAAGCATGGTATCTTTATTAAGGGCAACCTGAAGTAGGAAGTATCCCTTCAATACATTAGCCAAGAAAGACATGTTGTAAGTCTGGCCGATTTTAACCACCTAATGCATTTCATTGTTATACATAACTGACAATTATCTTTTTTTACAAAAAAGGTTAGCTAATGCAGTATCATTGAAGCAAATGAAATGTTGATATTGTTGTAACAAATTTTTCATTTCAATAAAAAAAGATTTTAATTTCTGAGATTTCTTGACAGGAAACATGTCTTTCACTTAAAACAAAGGGTGTCTAGGATTACAGAAACACTAGAATTTTTACAAAACAAAGTTATGTAATTAAGTAATTAAGAACACCACATATTTTATAAAAGTAAAAATAGATTAACAAATATCCATTACAGCCAGAAAATACCACTTAGGCTTTCACTTTATCACTTTTTAAACATTTATCAATGTCGAAATTAAAGTGTGGATATCTGTCATTAAGGTATTTCTAATTTAAGAAACAAGACATGCATACATATATACAGCGAAACAATAAAAAGCTTTCTAAATCATGTAAATCTGTTTTCATATATATAACCACAAGCAGAATGAAGGCAACACAGCTCATTGTCTGATCATTTTTATTTGTCCTTGACCAGAAACCTACATTGTCCAGCTTAAGAATTATTGAAAAAGTTAGATACCTCGGAAAAGGTAACAAAATATCTCTATTCTGTGCATGGCACTTTGAAGTTATCAGTGACATGAAACATATACTAATCTAAGCACTAAGACTAGCTGATACATGTGAAACAGCGTCTTTTAAATACATGTGATGGAAAAATGAAAAATGATTAAGCAAACTTATTCAAGAGTCACTGAATCCATTGTTAAACAGGCCAGATACAAAAACTCTATAGCCAAGACAACACAAAATACTTTGATATAAAATTCTATTGTTTCGCCATCCTTAAAATATTCTCTGAATGGCATAAACCGACTCATCCTTGGAAACTTTGTTCTGTAGGTTGGGGAAATATTTTGACTTGTTGAGGCAAAGAAAGTATTTATATTTGGTTTGATGCTGGCCACGAATCATAGTCAATGATTTGTTTAGCAGTTGGGAGTGTATTACACATTTAAAAGACATTGGAATGAAAAGCACTTGCATGCAATTTCCAGAAATTGGAGACCCAAGATTCTGGAGAACAAATTCAAAAAGACAAAAATGAATATGCAATTCATCGTAGAATGAATTCCAAAGGGGATATATCTTTTTGGGTCGGTATGGGTCAATGCCAAACAGATCATATTTTTCTACCGCTGGAAAAGGGAGGCAATTGTACAAAACAAAATACATAAAGGTAGAACCAATTTTCCATTTGAAAACTGCAATTGTTTTTCAACAACTGTCAACTGTATGTGTTTGTTTTTTTACATTACAATCATTAGTGACCTAATGAATTTCGATAAGTGTTGGAATTTCAACCGCTGGAAAAAAAAAATCAAGATGTCTTAATGATGTTCAAGATCCCAAATTAATTCCACCCTTTGTGCAAACAAATATAGTTTACAATACCTTACAGAGGCGAATATAATCCGAGCTGATGCCTCTTCCATTGAGCAAGTGGTGTAACAGGTATTCACGGATGAATATTTCGTCCACAACAAAATTAATCCATCTTACCATACAAATCATTTACTCCCAAAAAAGGTCGTCGTGTTTAATCCAACAGCAGTATACTTACCTGTGTATAGTAATTATGGCACAGCGTTGACACATATATCCATTTAATCCATAGGCACATCTTCATCACATTTAATTTTAGTACATCCAAAATAAATCCGCGGGGCAAAAATTCTACATCCAAAACCTACATTCCAATTCTATGTTGCACCAGGAAAGCAATCCAGGAGGCAAAAACAATAACCATCATTGTTGAAACACGGACAAAATCAAACAAAAAGCAGCACACTCAGACAACGGATGCTGCTAAGCAGAATTACGGATAAATGTGTACATCCATGCTGACCAGATTTAATACATAGAGGTAAATAGGTTTTACAATTTAATCCAGGGTATGAGGAGAGACTAAATATAAAATGTACTAATTCACCAAAAAACACAGAACTTATAATAAAGAAAAAATCTGCTCTAATGAATCCACAACTACAGGCATCCAAGTCGACGGGACTCTCTGACGTAAATCCAAGTCCAGGTCAAGGTTGATTATATCCAAGTCGTTCAAAAAAGAGCTCAGATAAATATCCAAACTTTTATTAAAATGTCTGTACTCCAAAGGTTGTCATGAAAATGAGCAAACATCATATTCATGCTGGCAGGTTAGATCCAATATGTCACCCAAATTGTAATAATCCATTCAAGGTATTAAATCCATGAGTGAGGTCAAAGGTCATTTATCTTCATGTCGTCAATATGTTTAAATATACATATATTTATATCAAATATAGAAACTTAATGTAAATAAACAAATTTTAAAGTCAAACAAATACAAAAGATACATAGATACACAGATCAAATCTAATAACAATGTCGAGATTACAAGGTTTATTGTGAATAATTAGACAACAGCGAAACATTACAGGATAGGATTTGGGAAGGGTTGTAATGCATATCGAGATTTTGTAACACTTTTTCTTCTTTCACAACTAGCCCTCAGAACCTAACCCAACCCATGAAAATGAATTAAAATGTAATCGAAATTATCTAACCCGCTGAACAAGAGACGAACTGCCACCAGAAAAAACCCAATGAAAGCGGGTTGGAATGCAAATTAACTTGTAATTGGGAATGACCACGCAACCTTCCGTCAAAAACTGGTTTTAAAGGATCCTTCTCACTGTCATGTACATTGAAACGGGATAAGGTCATTAAAATTTGGTTAAAATAGTTGAACTAGTAAGAGGTTTAATCCATTAAAATTGAGTTAAAATTCAATTAACAAATGAAAACTGTGTTAAAAGGGTTTCCTAAACACTGAAGACTAAGTACTTGAGGTACAATGGACTAGGACCTGAATCAGAACCTTAAAGTAACACTTGGGTATATATAAAGTAATGTATAATTTAGAATGATTTCCTTCAAGAGAAACTATAGGCCAGCTACCTGACAAAGTATAAAGGGTTACCACTGCAAAACAGGATTAATGGTTAAATCCATTAACTATCGTGCATATGTATCAAAAAATTCCTTTCCATAAATAGCCCAGTATACAAAACTCGTTTTGCACAGGGGAAGGACGAACTGAACATACAACGAAGGCTAGCTATATATCGGGTTAAAAACGGGGCAATTTATAGTGACCTACAAAGCATCTTTCCTTCCGGAGAAAGAAATTTCCAAATTAGGGCAAAATTAAGAACAAGAAATATCAGTTGGACGCAAAATGTTTTACTATAACAATTGTGTATTTGTGATGTGTGTGTTTTTTTCATTTTGAAAATGTTGTTTCCGAATTAGTATTTGAGAATTTGAACTTTACCGACGTCCTGGTACAAACTATTTTAAACAAAGTCCTATATAATTTCAATATTATAGTAAACAAGTGGTCATGTCTTTGTATCTTCATTGTATAAAACATTACAAGAAAATATACCTCCTCCACTCTCTATTTGTGATTCCAGCAAGAGAAATGAAATTCAAAGCTATTATGGAACCTTTCCTTGACCGTATGTCACCTTGACTTACCCTTTGGGTCTATTAGTATAGGCTGTCGGCCGAGAATGGGAGGGAAAGGCTGTGGTACGGGGGACAGGTTCCTGTCTCGTGCGAGTGACGGCACTTCCTGTTGCCGAACCCTCACTGTACTCTGTCACCAAAGACCTGCTGTCAATTGTATTCTCACTGTTGTGCGCTTTCGACGCCGACTTAATGTCCCCAAAAGCTACGGTGGCCGATATTCCCTCTTCATCCTCCTTTTTGTCGTGGAATTTTACACTTTGTATCTTTCCATATCTGAAAATAAAACAATAATCTACCTTTATAAAAGTACATTTAAAATGTGTTTCATCTGAGGAATTTAATGTCTTCACTATCTTGAGATGTATTCATGACTTCAAAATTATTCATCAACAAGACCAAACATAATCGGTTTCTTGAGACCAAGACATTTCTATCGAGTTTTATCAGACACAGGAATATTTCAAGTTGTATCAGAAATGAGAATATTTTACAAGACAAACTTCAAACAAAATACCCCTGAAAGTGATCTTTCTTCATGTTCCAAGTCGATGCAGAAAAATTTGTGAAAATAAAGGAAAACGGCGATAACTGAAAGATCACAATTTTTTATGCGTGTTTTTGTCTTAACTATTGTCCAATAGAAAGAAAATGTTGGAATCAATAAAAACAGATTTGGGCTATCATTGATACTGTTAGTTGAAAAACTGGAATCCTATATCATTTATTCAATATATCTGATGTAAATTAAAACATAACATTATTGAAATCAAAATTAATGTGCTTCTCATCTTGATGAAGCTGCCATTGAAGATTTCCTACTTCAGGAACCAATTCTATCTGTTTTAACTATAAAACCAATAGAAGTTTTTATCCTGGTCCCATGGTGTGAAATCTACAAACCCTGATCATATTAGGTGCAAATATAATTCACAAGGATGGTAATGTAGCCAAACTGTTCTAAAAACCTGCCAGTTTTTCATATGTAGTCGGCAGGATAAGTACTAGGTTTTTGATGCAGCCTATCAATATTTTTTTTTCGTGATGATGATAAATTCCGAGATCTCCTGCAGGCCTTTCCATGAGTCACACAACTATGTTGATGCTCTGACATTACTTGCCATGAATATCTTTAATGCAACAAGTATATTGTACATACCACATATTTGAAAGTGGAAGTAGGTGCATATATTTATATTTTTTTTCAAATCTACGTACACAAGTTAACCAATTCTGATTCTGGAATCTGAAAGTGGAAAATTGTATTAATCAGGGATCTCAGAAATTCAACTTCACTTATCCTTTGTATGAAGGCCTGGAGTACTACAGCAACCTTTGAATTAGAAGTGGCTGGGAACAGCCCTCCCATCTCTTGTCAAGCGAGAAAACATATGCACGTCTGATAAATTATACATCCAGACTGCAATGCTTCAGATTCTTGGTGTTCCAGCGACCAATGTCTGCAGACAAAGCTCTCGTGTGACTTTATCTGTGGAGTGAGATCCACAACATAATCACCATTATCTTTGATAAAATAAATACATCAATTTTATTTTTCTGACATCACAATTTTTCAACTTCATGAAATGTTTTGAATGAGGATAGAATTATCAATGATAGACATATTGGTGAATCAGGTATCTGTTTCAAATTTATGAAAAATTCTGAAAATGTCTTTATTTTATCTGTGTGGATGGAACAATTGATTCAGAATAATTCACGATGATTTTGTTACACGTAGTTCTGTGTTAAGTTCAAACATGTGAAAGCCTGTGTGTATACAAGCTTTCAAGTGCCTCTGATATTGCTAGTCTTTTTCTATATAACAGTTCCCTGAACAGTAAAATATGAACTTGTATTTATTCAACAAGGAAGCCTAATTCTACATACATAGTGTATAATGTACAGACAGCAGGTCATGGCAGATTGCCAAGTATACAGCATTTAGCTAAGCCTGCCTTTAGCTCCTCTATACAAATGCTAGCCCTATACACAATGTACACTGTAAACCTGAAATACAAAAGATCCCCTAGTCCACAAATAACTTGGCTGGCTGCCAAGTAATTAATTTTGTTTTGCAGAGCTAGAGGCAGTTATCAGTATTACTGCTATGGTGTTGTATATAGACCAAGGGCAACCCACACAAAACCCAGCCAATGCTGACTTGGCACATCGCCAGCAAATGGTTCAGTCCATTTATTTAGCTAGGGCTGTTTTCTGGCTAGCCTATACAAAATCCTGCAGGAAAGCTGCAAGCCCCCCTAGTGACTTAGCAGCAGTTGACTAACCTTGATGATTCATGCTCAGGTGACCTGCCCAGCTCAATAGCTGCCGACAGCCTGAGCTCTGAGAAATCTGGATCTAGGGACTGAGAGGAGAAAGAAAACCAACAGAAAACCACCAGCCATAGAAAGATGGAAAAGCTTACTTACAATAAAATGACTCTCCTTCAATGGAAATTTTTACATCATATTGGAATTGGTTTAACTTGTCCACTTTAAAATGGTTTAGACTGTAGTCAACAAAACAGAATCGTACCGGGTTTGTGGGTTTGTAGCCCTACCAAGGACTAAATTTTATCACAAAACCGTTTCCCAATTACCGGATTTTTAGTTTGGATATTAATTTCTCGCTGCGGAATATATCTTTAACACAAATAAAAAGCCAGGATTTCTCATCTCTGAGTGAACTAATAAAGTAGTATTGTCTGTGATTTTGTGTCTGTGGAAAATCCAAAATGGCCGCTACTCCAGGATTATAATGTATTAGACAAAGGAGATCTGTATGATTTTTGTTTGGGTTTATAAAAAAATTGTTATGATGACCATCAAGCCTCTCTACTAACTTCCTGTACAAAGCTTTTACCTCTATAATATACCATTTACCCTAAAATAAGCACACCCAAGTGGTAAACCCTCTATCATGGTATAGTCATTACCGTATTTACTCTCATAAGAGATCCCTCTCTATAATAATGGAGGTGGTTACAAACAAAAACGTGACTCGAGATCATTTTATGCTTTTACTAACTTCTCTGCATGTGGTGTAGCATCTTTTTTTTTAATTCATCAGCTAGTGAAATATGTACATGTATGCTAATGACGTAATGCTTGTCCACTGATGCGTAAAAATTATTTTCTTTTCTTTTCAGATCCAGCTTGCAGACAGATTATACTCCTATTGCATGTCATTAATTTGAAATAATAACATCATTTTATTAACCATTTTAAAATGTTAGGTGCCCATCAGACATGATCTGTACACGCTGTAAGTTGGTCAGACTTCTTGTATGCATGACTTGAAGGAATATCAATGAATGTAGAAATTATGACCAATGAAATCTCTTGCAGATGTTTTCTATTTATTTATAAAGCATATAGAATCATTCATTTCATATTAAATGATATTCATGTTTATATATTTTTGTTAGTTTACACATTACCGTAGTTATTGTAATATTGAATCATCAATTATTACTTAAGTTGTGTTTGTGTGAACATTTTCCCCCTACCTCTCCTATTTTTATTTTGTATCACCTGTGCATCATTTTTTGCTTTATCACCCAAAAGTTTGATTTACACTGAAATACATTATATATATATATACACATATCAGTTTAGCATTACAAGTATCATTTAAAAAATTAATTTCCACTATAATACAACAAAAAACTGCAATCAACTATTTAACAAGCAAAGCAGATGATTTTTCCATGAAAGAAGAGTATGCGAGGATGTGATCTTAATTTCAGTTGTTTCCTATACATAATACTAATGCATCACATACACACCGTGAAAGGGATTCATGTTACTTGTTATATTTCTGATAATAAAGAATATTTATGGATTTTTTGGGTGTTATTAATGTTAAATTCATTGATCAACACATATTTTGTGATATCTGAAATTTTGTACAGATTTTATGTCAAATTTTGAAACACTGGTGTAGTTAACTATATCCTTCAAAATACAAAATGATCACCAAGTTGATTTCTTGATTGTTTTGAAGCATTTAAAAAAAAAGGGCAATTTGTGCAAATGAAAATCTACAAACAGGAGGCCAAACCACATTTCAATGTTTTTGTAAAGGAACACACAATTTGGCTTTCTTGATACCTTAAGATTCAAGTAAATGATGTTATTGTAAAAAAGTAACCAGATTTTATAATGACTTGTATCTTTTAATTTAATTTTACTTTGGTAATTTAAAACATAATTGTAAAGAAATACATAATCTCATTGTGAGCCGAGTAATGTATCCACCACAGACCTGTTAATGAGACTTGTATGTATGGAATTAAATTATGATGGAAGACTTCTAATCTTCAACTTCATCTTAAAACTTTGCTCATATAAAGACAGAGCAATGCAATGTAGTTTCCATTTGTCAAGTATTGGATGGAGTACAAATCTATTTATATAATGCAATACAACTTGTTGTATGACATACAGCCATCCAATATGTAATTCCTGTTTCAAATCGTGTGCACTAAAAGTATTTAAAACAATCATTTATTTTTATAAGACTAAAAGATATTTCTAATAAATCTGTCAAATTTCCAACAGTTTGGCAACTGACTTGCACCTCATTTTATCAATTATCTTTTGGAAGACACAGTCAAACACATATTAATAAAGAGTTGTATGCTTGCTCAGCTATCGAACTGAAATTTAAACATACAGTATTCTTACAATATGTAAATCCAGTCGGACATTTTGCTCTAAGTTACAATCCAAAACTATTATTCATATCAATTTTTAAAATTAATCAAGATTGAGATATTTCTAATTACACACAATTCATCATGTTAATGATTCTTTCAATAGTTAATACAAGATACTAAAAACGGCCCTATGCTGGAAAGTCAGAAACATTGATGTATATGGCTGGTTGTGTAGACGTATGGAATTCAACTGAATTACTAATTTAACCAAAAGTCTAGTTATTTCAAAAAGGAATGTCTATTAACAATGACTTAAGAGTTAAAAGCATTTTTAATATGTTTAACTTTAATTTGCAGCAGGTTTCCCCACTTTATAAATATCACAAGTGGCCCTTGTTGGACCTATCACTCAGCTCTGCTGGTATTATCATCCTTTGCCAAGAAACAGGAAGAATTATATAAGAAATAATTAACAGCTGTTTATCAAAATGTTCAAACGTTCTTTAAAAAAATATCTCAACTACAGCTAGGGGGAGGAAATTTGAAACAAAATTACATAATTACTTTCACTTTCATCCTAACATATATCACGTCCAGTTTAAATAATACTTTCCTCTGGAAAGAAAACATCTTATTTCCTTGTCTGTTTAATTTTTTTCCCTTCAAATTCAAGCCTTCAGCTTTACATCTCTATAAATACTGTAGGGTCATGTATCAATTTACTAAATGTTGATGTTACAAATTTTCTGAAAGTAAATCATATTTGACTTCAAATTGGATTGTAGCCTGGATATCTGTACATAACTTAATTCTTCTTCATGAATTAAAACAGATTCAATAAGCATCTTTTGATGTTTAAGGGGCACAAGCTTTCAAAAGCTGCCAATATACAACTTCAAATAAAGGCCCTCTGACACACTTCACATCATTTTGTCAAAAAAGATTTATTGTATTCCTAAAGATAAGGACCAACAAGGACGTAAACTTTACCAGAAGCATCAAATATCACTAGACAGTTATACACAGGAATCCAGGAATCGACAAAAAGTGCTGGAGAATGGATGTCACTGGAACCAACCAAACACCTAAACAAAACCTTGTGCTAGGAAGGAGTTGTGTATACACATTAATGACCTTGACCTCATTGTGACCTATCAGAAATGCCAAGCATATGTGTTTACATTCCTCAACATTGGAAGTGGTCAACTGCAACCAGCTGCGTTATATAAAGCAGCTTGCGAACAAGATTATTTTTTATGAAATAAGTGATAAAAAAATTTAGAGTTGGTATTTAATGTTAAACATTGTTACAAGCAGCAGGACATTTCTCTATTGTAATGGGCAAGGACATGAAAAGAACGCCAATTCATCACAATAATGTGAACAGGGATTTGGTCAAACATGGTCAATTTGATCATCTATAGCCATGATGGCAAGCAAGATCTGAAAATAACAAAAATTCAAGGTTCCATAGAAAACCGCTGCTATACATGTAGTTGTATACAGTGTCTTTGTCTATCAATGATACATATCAATGCATTTTCTTGGTAAAATCCCCTAAATAACATCACAGTAAATAACTTGTTCATAATTGGCCCCTATTACCCAGCACATGATTACAAAACTCTAAATTTGCTGAATTAAATGAAGCATTTCTAACATCTGAATTCTTAGTCCATCTAACTGCCATAATGTAGTCCATCTAACTGCCATAACGTAGTCCATCTAACTGCCATAACGTAGTCCATCTAACTGCCATAACGTAGTCCATCTAACTGCCAGAATTTTATCTCAAATTGGATAGAAAAACAACAAATCAAAGATGCCCTTGATATCCATTGGTTAACAACAATCAGTAACTGGAACATGTCTCTGAAAACGATATCAACTGAAACAGAACCTGCTACCTGTATACACAATTTTAGACTCAGCAATGAAACCAATATACTGAAATACACTAACAATCATTCTTTTATGAATGATTGAATCTATGAATGCAACAGCTGTTATGATAGATGTAGAATAAATTAGCAGGTCCCTCTCCTGTGTCCATTATGTACTTATAATGTATTTAAATAATTGATTGCCAATGCCATTACCACGAGGAACTTATGTAAACCTTGTAGCGGCACCTTCAGCCTTATACATACAAATGGACCCGATACAAATTACATTTCCACCTGACCATTAGTCACCATGGAAACCAACAAGAGAAATCCAATCATTTTGCGATGGATACAAAGAGCTATCTATTAGTGTGAGCTAGACTTTAGGTTAGACTTTAATATAGTGGTACTTCTGGTAAACTTCCTCCCCATCAACAACTCAATTAACAGTGTTCTCATGTAAGATCTGACAGATGGTGTGTTTGAAAAACCAGTAGGCTAAAAAAATTGTAACTGTTAGTGGTTTTGTTCTGGAGAAGTTTTGATGTAACAATTGCCAGCAACCAGCTTTTAATTCTGTTCTTCCTAAACTTAACCCTGACAATTATCTTACAACATCAATATGGTGCTTTTTTCTCTTGTTTCTCTAGAAATATGTTTATATCATCCTCCAAACATTATGGTAGCATCATGTCAGTTATAGTCCTGTTGGCCTGTGTCCACAATAATCTTCCTGATAAATTACAAAGAATTTTTACATCATTAAAACATTTTCCTGTACCCTTTGAAATAAAACAATCTTTGCAGACAGAAAGAAATAAGAATACATCTACCACTTTGAACCTTCAAAAACAGATTTTCATGATGATTAATTTCAAACCAGAAAGCCAAGGAGACAAAATCTCACAATATGGAGACCCCGTGTACACAGCTGACCTATGAAGCTGTGTCATGGTGATAACATTTATTGAAAAGCTGGTCACATGAGACTCGAACAAACAGGAGAAAAACCGCCCTGCCCTGAGTGTGTGTGGCAGCTCTCAACAGGTAAAGGCATTGAAACGTATCGCACTGTAAATAGGCTTTACTTCGCAAACTGTACAAAATGTTTACAGCCCTGTGAAAAATATCTGTCGTCTATTGTTCAGTCAAATCTCCTGTTTGTGGGACCTTCCGATGAAAAACTGTGCTATTTTTGAAGTTTTGTCCGTCATTCCTTTCATTCTCGTTTTATATTTCTAAGGCATTAGCAAAATGATGTATAGAGAAATGTTACATGAAAAGAGCTTCATGTACATATAACCTACAAGGCTGATGAGCTACGACGAAACATTGCCTGTAAGAACTCTAAATCCACTGATCTACTATCTACTGAAAACCATTACAAATATGAAATTGACTGCAGTAATGCTAAGTTCTTCTAATGTCTTTAAAACCATACTTTTCACCAGAAATCCATTCGAAAATTTCCAAGAACACAAGATTAATAACTTCACCAATTTTTTGTAAGTCTGGCCTTAAGTAATCCATCAAAGCTGGCAAGCAGGCCGAATTCAATTACTTTAATCTATATCCAGATGCTGTTTGGCAAGCTCAGACTGGAGCGGTGAAGACTTTTAAACCATTTTCTCTTCTATGGAAGGATTTTCTTAAATCCTGCATTAGAAAAAGTTCACTAACGACCTGGTAACAATGAGTGCTTTATAATGGCAATATCCACTAACACAAACGGGAAATCCAATCCTGATGAAATCAAACAAATTCATACCACTGCCAGTATTTTTACCTCTTTTAATTTTTTTTCTTCTTAAATAGAAACACTTTTCTCTTTTGAGTATTTCCTTGAGGCACAATTTATTATAATTTAATCCTGGATGATGAAATATCTTCTGTGTAAACAAGTATAATCCGTTAGAAAACATCAAAGCTGAAAATATATTCAGTGAATATTTCCTCTGCTAATCCATCACACAAAATGTCATCAAGGAGTTTTCTCCCCACAACATCATAACAAGCTGACCACATAATGTAACCACACTGTTTAGCATAAATCCATTTCACTGTTGAAAACAAACCCTTGTTTTACTGTAAATAATCCAATGGTCACTTCACATTGACACACTGTATAAATTAATTAAATTTCAACCCATGTTGAAAATGCAACAGATTTGCAGGTAAAAGGGGAATTTTTGATCAAATTACCAACATCATTATGACTGGCCTGATTTCTCAATCTATCGTTTTCCACATACCACAAATAATCTGACTGTAATTGATCAACATGTTTTCCCTATAAACTAATGTACAACTTTCTAAAAGGTGATTTAAGCAATTTTTGTTTTGTCTTAAGATAAATTACCAATATGTAAAAAAAAATTTAAGAGCAAACTACTAATCTCAAAAATTTAAATATACATATTTATCCTAATATTCAATACCTGAAAATGTTTTTAATGTAATGGGCAATTTATTAACCCCCAACAAGTCCACAGAAAGAAATTTTCAACTGTTTCACTTAATACAACAGATTTTTTTTAAAATATCAATGATTGTAAAATATAAACAAAAAATGACAACAAACAGTGTCATCAAAGTATGTCACTTTAAAAACACAGAGAAAACTTCAAATCTCACAGCAAGATCAATTATTGATGTTGCATTGTCACATAAAAGTTTTATTTAAATCTTCAAGAATATATTAAAACTTTTCTAAAATGCACAACAGTACAAGGATATTAGTTACATTAAGATTATGGATGTACTTGTAGCTGTAATTGAGATTCTGCTGTTTAGACACCTAGCAGGTGCCCCTTAATAAGTACTATTCCCAAGTCCTTCTGCACTATGTTCCAGGTTTGATATTTATTTGGACTTCTGGTTACACGATTACATAACATCTTGTGCAATGATCAACACAATATTACATAATGTTATCTGGATTTCTCTCTCCCCCAGTGAAGACCTATGACGAAATCCCATAATATTCCAACACCCCGGGGAAAAGACCATCCAAAGCAAGCGTTCTCTATAATGCACTGGAGTTTTCAATGTTATTCCTGTATCCACAGTTAATTAACGATTTTCAGTAATACTTTTTCAACATTACAAAAAATAAATATTTCACAATACAATCCATACAACATAGACATAAAGAAACTGACGTTTATATTTACAAATATAAGCAAAACCTCAACTTGATTTTTTCCTTGACGGCTAAATATTGTGCAGTGCACAGCGATAAACAAACGATCCACATCGTGGGGAAGGCTCGAAGTCTGTCCTACATCATGGCGTATAAAATCATCTTTCGAATCATGACATTTACGAAATACAGAGCAACAACATAAATCAGTTATATCAATGTTTAAACGTGCTGATTTCTGGGGCAATATCATTGGAAGTATTTCCAGAACGCGCCCACATAAAATGGCTGACCCCATTCGCTCATATAGCATTGTCAACGTGCATTTCGAAGGTATGCACGCATACTTACCGTTTAAAGTGTTCAGACACCTCATCTTCTGTGACTTTTTCCGGTAAATTTCCTACGAAGAGGTACCTAGTTTCTCGAACCATCTCTTTGTCTCCTACATTACGTTAGGTTGATTCTAGTTACCATGATTTCACTGTTTCAATATCCCATGTCTTTACATCCTTCACTTTTCTCATAGCGCTATTCCTGTAGTAAAATAATTCATGCCCTTCCATGACGTCACCTACACGTGACCTTCGACCGACTGATCTTGCGAATATATTACAAAGAATCGGGGGTCGTCTCAAAATATTTTTCTCCTCTAAATTATATAAAACGTGGCAAGTTTTAATAATTTATGACCACATTGTGTTTTATAAACATAATATATCTCACGTTTATTATGGCCACATCGGAACGTCCGAAGTCTGGTTAATTTGAAGATTGCTCTTTACGAAACAGGTGCCCGCTAATTATTCAAAGTACCCTCCATGAACCGTATTTACTCTAATATAACCTACATAATTTATAAGCAACAGGAGGACGCATTATTTTAGTTACATGTGTATTCATATATTGTATGTGTCTACGCACACATCAACATTTCGTGATTTAATTAATTTTCAGCATTGGCTGAGTTTGTTCGCTTTCTAGACTGACGAATTCACAAAGGCTGATAGAGAACAAAGTCGATGTGTCATTAATGTCTGTTATGTCAGTATTTAGGACGAATGAAAAAAGGTAGTGATTAATAGCTGTCATGTCACAAATAACTATGTGAATTGAAACTTCATCTTGAAACTACAATTATGCCTAGATGGCTATTTTAGCAATGATTTTATGGTGTTTCACCAATGTACATATTACCGTAGTTAGCCATCATTAATTTATCATGACAGATGATGGATTTCGTAACACATACTGCTGTATACCAGCCCTTATGATTTGTGTATAGATACAAAATCTTAACTTCTGTGGCATAGTGTTACATGTCAATTTACATTAACGAAAAAAATATTACCTATACCATGTAGTTCGTTTTGTAAAATAGGCTTCAATAATTTATGAAACCGACCACAAATGTGCACGTGACAGATTTTTGTTGGTTTTTCCTTGATATTTTATTCCAACAGGTATTTCGTGTTTTAATGTCAGAACAAAAAAAAACGTTAATACTAGTGTGTTTGTGTTCGCTCGTTTGTCAGACAAGAAGTCATGGCATACTTTGTACAGTTACAGTACTTCTTTGTGTGGTGCCATACAAGCTCACAGCTAGGTTTAATGGCGGAACAAGCTACAGGGTTGGTTTAGCAGACGGTGACCTTTTCGAGCCACTCGGTAGCATGCTGCGTCCTACTTTTTATAGCTTTGATTATTGAATATCACGTGATTTTGTCCATGTCTGTTTTTGTGAACAGTTGTGATGTATTTTTTTTAATGTGAATATGTAGATCTATGTTTTCTGTGTAATTATTCACTGCTCCAAAATTAGCATAATCAATCATATTTCATCAGAACTTCCTTTGAAACTGAGATATGGTTTAGAATGCAGACATGAATTGACACGTCACGTATACAACGTGTACATATGTGTGTTCAATATCTATTTCGACAACAATAGAATTAATTATACTTGTCAGGCCTATGTGTAAATTGCAGTGTTCATAATGGGAAGCGCTTATAATGAAAGTAATTTCTTATCACATGACTAACACACGCCGTCACTAATTGGAGTGCGATATGTATGTACATAGCATTTCACTGAGCCTACGTTTATTAGGGTGTGGCAGCTCTTATCGTACAAGTATTGTCAGATATGCATAACACTGATCAACATTATTACCACAACAAATATCGGTTAACGACCACCAGAAATGGCAGGTATTTTCAAACAGAATAAAAAAAAATCACTGCCAACGAATATAAAGTAACAGTGCAATGTTTATTTCCTAAACCAAGACATCCGATATTCTCGTTTCAAGTTCTTATCCTCGTGGCTTAACACTAGCTCAGATAGAAAGCACAACATTCCAATATGGCGGTGTTTGACATTGAAGTATGTTGGTCTCCTTGACGTGACTAGCTACAAAGCACACAGACGGTACACGCTTTCAAACCCCAGTAGACCCGAGCCGTTAGAATTTATTTATAGAACAGGAGTTAGTATTTTGTACAGATTTTCCATCTGTCGAGTGTACGCCTCGCCTATTGAAGGCTATTTCGATGTCGCTCGAAGTGAGTTTTAACATCAAAAAACAGGTACAAGAAAGTACAATTGTAGCTCAATAACTTTCTCTCATCCTTGCTGTTTCTTCTTATTGATTTTTCGGGCCAACAAGACGAAACTCCACATGTCGCTCGGGTTCGCTTAGTAGTTCGTCGAGGCCGCGTTATCGATCTAAACCTTTGGATAGACTATGTGGGAGAGTGACGGTACACCAGACGAGTCCATTTAGTCAAAAAGGGAATTCAGATCCAGCCAAGGAAGAGTTCATCTTTGAGGGGCATTCCGGAAACGATGGACTAAGTAAACGGTGACGTGCACTGTTGTGACTACAACCATGCCTCGAGAGGTAAACCCCGTGGCGCCTACCACTAGTATGCAACTCGTTCATTATAATAACTCTCATAAACTTGGTACAGATAATGTATAACATACACGAATACACGGGGTATTGAAAAGCCAATTATGATTTAATGTATTTTTTGTAATGCATGTAAAGTTTGCGAAACTTTTCAACAATATTCACTCTATGAATTTCTATATAACTGTAAAAACAATTCAATGTTTATCTTTTTAATCATTAATTTGATAAATTGATGTCAGCAGTAGTTATCAATTTCTTTTCAGTAAACACGTTACCATAACTTTTTAATGTATTTAATTCAATCTACAAGCATCCGTTTATATTCTTTCTATAAAAGCATGAGACAGAGATGTCACTTTACCGGAAGTAATATTTATACCTCATTCTGTATTTGGACATATTTATATTTACAAGACTATACATTATTTAAGCTTCTTATGTTAATTTTTACGATGTTTATCTACTTAGTGTGAATGTTAATTTTATTTTGTTGTCAATTCTTAATTTAGATAAGTTAGTTAATTTATATATTTCAATAGCTCGTTTATTTATCTATTTTTCTTGTTTGCGTGATGTTTGTTGTTTGTTTTATTGTTTATTTCAAGAATGGAAAGGAGAGTGGGCGGGAAGAGTTTAAACCAGAGAACGTGTAGATTAAAACATGTTATCTAAAGTCTGTTTTCGATGTAATAGTGTGTGATATTTAAGATGATCTAACGGCCTCGTAGTCATTAGATTCCATCATGTCGTAAAAATTTGAATGTCATGTCACGTTATCTTACCGATGTAAAAATAAGCATACTGCTAATGCTGACGTTTATTTCATTAACAGATATTGAGAATAGACGATAGTTTTAGTTTTAGATAATATAAGGTCAAATTCAATTTTAAATAATAATATGAATGTAAGAATGAAACATAGTATTACATCATCAAACGAGCCGTTTTTATCACACTCGTTATGAAGTTTTGTGTAACCGAGGGCGATTAATTTTATTCAATTCCAAGAGGAAATTTACAACAGACATGCAAAGCAATCGATAAATCCATGAAACCGAAGAGGCTCAAACGGGTGTTTTTATAAATAAAAGACGAATATGTATCGATCTAGTGTCATCAAGTCATAGCCATACATGTATAACACATTTCATTTATGTAGTTATTTTCGTTCTAATGTTTTTTTTTACGTACTTACTAAGTTAGATATGGATTTGATATATTATAATTTTAAGAGGATTCGAAAGACGTGATTGAAACCTCCCAATGTGGGCCCCCTTATGACAGAGATAAAGTTTTCATTGTTCGTCACAAACTCTTTTAGATCCCGGCTGCGTAGGTAACCTGGCACAATACTGACTTCGCCAAGTGCACTGCGGTGAAGGCTTCCAATGTCTTCATGTTGTCTAAGTTATTGTGTGCGATCTCGATTTACATATTTTTAGCGTTGGTGAACTAACTTGCTTATGTGATTAACAGAACGCCATATGTATGAAATTAGTGAAGATATTCTGTATAAATTTTAGCTCGTCCAGGTCTACAAACTTCTGTAAGTTTATCAAAACAGTTGGTTTACATTCAGTGTATATCATATGATCTAGGCATTTCTTTGTCTCAATATTCATTTGACAATTGTACTCAAATCACCCTTTCGTAGTAAGGAATGTCTACCAGAAAATCTCGTATAAAATCTTCAAGAACCTCCCAGTCACCACTATCGCCCTGATATACATTGTGGTTTGTGGTGTTTTAGCATAGGATGCGAGCGTGTGCCGCGTGTGCCACAACATCTCCCCCTCCCACCCTCCTCAAAAAAAAAAACTTATTTGGATTAATATTATGTTAACTTTAACAACCCCAAAGAGCTTTAGACCAATCTGAAATACTTGCTTATATATATATACATGTATATAAGTATATAGTACCTTTTCCTCTATAAGAACTTTTTTTGTAAATCCACTTTATATACTCCCACATCCAAATCTAAACTAAGTAACGCCTTCGTTCTCTTGTTATCAAAGCGTTCTATTCACAGAAATGTGAACTTTACCGGAAAGTATATCGTGAAAACTATATCCAAATCAAAGTAGAGAAACACACGGAAGACGAAATCATAAGAGTGATAGAATTTCTGGTTAACAATATGTTCGTCGTGGGCTGTGATAAAATCATACAACAGACTATTGACATACCTATGGGAACTTGGGAACTATGTTGTCTCATAGCTTATTTGTGTTTTTTTCATACAAGGACGAATTTATCGAAGAATTTATAAAACGTGACACAAAGACCCTTCGAAGTCCTTATTTTTTTCAGATATATTGATGACGTGTTGTCTTTAAACAACACGGAAATCATTAACCATGGGCATCGCACTGGAAATCAAGGACACGGCAGACTTAAGCTGTGTACCTCTATCCTTTCATGCAATGAAACAAAAGGGACAACTTTGTTGTTTACCTTGTTTCAGGTTGGAATGAGACTTGCTTGGATTGACTACGATTTACATGGCGTGGGTCATCAATGAAACAGAAAACGTTTATTCTTCGGGAAAACCTGGCTTTCTTCTCGTTGTTCTTTATCACGGGTATACGTGTGAATCTTTCTATTGCCCATGATTTGCAGTTTCGTCGAATTTGAGTTTGAATTAAGATTCAGTTAGCATGTCGGTATTTTGTCAGTTTTTGTTTGTTTTCTATTTGTTAATTTTATCTTCGTTTCTTTTGGCTGTTTTTATTTTATTTTTGTCGTCATCATCATCATCATCATCATCATCATCATCATCATCGTCCTCGTCGTCGTCGTCATTATCATCACTACTGCAGCAAAGTATTTATGATAAATATTTAATAAGGTATCTGGTTCTGTACTGTTTGACAATGAGAATAGCTATATTGTCTTCAATGGAATAAGGAT
The DNA here is from genome assembly GCF_031769215.1 of Ylistrum balloti. Lineage (NCBI taxonomy): Eukaryota > Metazoa > Mollusca > Bivalvia > Pectinida > Pectinidae > Ylistrum > Ylistrum balloti. The sequence continues at coordinate 972,596 of NW_026781909.1, read as the reverse complement.
TCTTTCACTAGCAAATCCAAAAGGAGGAATCGTTGATTGTTTTTACCTTTATTTGTAGGAACTCTTGCACTTTATGGCATTCACACATCATATGAACTATGGTTTCTCCTCATAAGTTACAAAAATACACACTGATCTGAGAACCTGATGCAACTTCTACTATTAAAGCCACTGCATTGTAGTATTCACGGAGTTTAATCTATCCGATCCAGTCTATTTCTGGTAAAATTAATCGGTTGTGTTTCATTTGCGTCTACCAGATGATATCGCGTTTGTTTGATTGAAAATCATACAAAAGACACACAAGCGATAACATATGTTAATACAAATTTTAATACGATACAATAGGGCCAGACCATGAATTGAACTACATCATACAGTATCCGCCAGTGACAAGAGCCCACAGTTTGAAGCCTTGGAGATGACCGAGGAAAATCCGAAGTGATCAAAAGAAAAGTCAGAGTTTAGACGGGGAGGTGCACCAGACCCATGGTGAATTAAGTGAATTTCGTGATTTTCATATGTGTGATTATTTAGAAAGAATTATATAAAAGCCCAGACCCGTTATTGTTTTACTTCAAAGATAAGTACAGTCTGATAAACGACAGGGCGATAAACTGGAGGATGTGTTCTTAAGCCTCCACATTTTCCGGTGTTGTTTGGTTTTTATAAATCCTCGGTCCACATCGTTGGTTCCATTTGTTTTGGTCTCTCATTGGCTCGTATTCTTGTTTCCATTTGCTTTTGTATTTCTTTGTTTTATTTCTGTTTGGCGTCTGTTTGTCGTTCCTTATGGTATGATGCCTGATGTGGCCATGTTGTTGTCGTTTATAATGGTATGATGTCTGATGTGGCCATGTTGATGTCGTTCCTTATGGTTTGAGGTCTCAAGTGGTCATGTTGTGGTCGTTCCTTTTGGTTTGATGTCTAATGTGGCCATGTTGTTATCGCTCCTTATGGTTTGATGTGCGATGTGGCCATGTTGTTGTTGTTGTCGTTCCTTATGGTTTGGTGTCCGATGTGGCCATGATGTTGTCGTTTATAATGGTATGATGTCTGATGTGGTCATGTTGATGTCGTTCCTTATGGTTTGGTGTCCGATATGGCCATGATGTTGTCGTTTATAATGGTTTGATGTCTGATGTGGTCATGTTGTGATCGTTCCTTATGGTTTGATGTCTGATGTGGCCATGTTGTTGTCGTTCCTTATGGTTTGAGGTCTCAAGTGGTCATGTTGTTGTCTTTCCTTATGGTTTGAGGTCTCAAGTGGTCATGTTGTCGTCGTCCCTTTTAGTTTGATGTCCGATGTGGCCATGATGTTGTCGTTCATTATGGTTTGGTATTTCCCCAGTTCATGCTTCTGTTTCCTTTTAAATTAATGTCTCATCTTGTTGTTGTTTTGGTTGGTTTCCAGGCCCCCTACTTTTCTAAACTTTGCTCTTTTTGTTTTCAGGTCTCCTTAACTCAAATGTTGTATAAGTTTATTTGTGTTCCCTTAAATTCTACTGCCGTGTTGTACATCACCTCCTGCTCGTTGAACTTTTCTATATTCACTTGATATGAAGGTAATTTCGTCTTCGCCACTATGTCTCGTTATGTTTGACATTGTCACAAGTTAATCTTTTCCTTATTTTAAACGCATTTAAATTCATACATAAAGATTCGCAGACCGAGGACAAAACTTTCACCAATGGATTTCTTTTGAACACAGAGTGCTTACACCAAGTAAGAGAGCTGAGGTCGTGTCAAGGTCGGGTTGCCACGATCACTTCGTTGGAATTAGTTGATTAATTCGACCTGAATGATATGTCTAATCTGTCAGACTATCTATTGTAGCCATAACCTCTTTGGAGTTAGGTACATTCAGTATTTCATATGATTAACCTGTAATTTCCTAAACAGATATCGACTCGCCTGTAATTTTATCAATGGTTGGTCTACCTATATAGATATTGATTCGCCTGTAACTTTATCAATGATTGGTCTACCTATATAGATATGGACTCGCCTGTAATTTAATCAATGGTTGGTCTACCTATATAGATATCAACTCGCCTGTAATTTTATCAATGATTGGTCTACCTATATAGATATGGACTCGCCTGTAATTTTATCAATGGTTGGTCTACCTATATAGATATCAACTCGCCTGTAATTTTATCAGTGGTTGGTCTACCTATATAGATTACGGCTCGCCTGTAATTTTATCAATGGTTGGTCTACCTATATAGATATTGACTCGCCTGTAATTTTATCAATGGTTGGTCTACCTATATAGATAACGGCTCGCCTGTAATTTTATAAATGGTTGGTCTACCTATATAGATTACGGCTCGCCTGTAATTTTATCAATGATAGGTCTACCTATATAGATTACGGCTCGCCTTTAATTTTATCAATGGTTGGTCTACCTATATAGATATCAACTCGCCTGTAATTTTATCAATGACTGGTCTATCTATATAGATATCAACTCGCCTGTAATTTTATCAATGGTTGGTCTACCTATATAGATTACGGCTCGCCTGTAATTTTATCAATGGTTGGTCTACCTATATAGATATTGACTCGCCTGTGATTTTATCAATGGTTGGTCTACCTATATAGATTACGGCTCGCCTGTAATTTTATAAATGGTTGGTCTACCTATATAGATTACGGCTCGCCTGTAATTTTATCAATGATAGGTCTACCTATATAGATTACGCCTCGCCTGTAATTTTATCAATGGTTGGTCTACCTATATAGATATCAACTCGCCTGTAATTTTATCAATGGTTGGTCTACCTATATAGATATGGACTCGCCTGTAGTTCTATAAATGATGGGTCTACGTATATAGATATGGACTCGCCTGTAATTTTATCAACGATTGGTCTACGTATATAGATATGGACTTGCCTGTGATTTTATCAATGATGGGTCTACCTATATAGACATAGACTCGCCTGTAATTTTATCAATGGTTGGTCTACCTATATAGATTACGGCTCGCCTTTAATGTGTTTTATTGTTCTACCTATATAGATATTGAATCGCCTGTAGTTTTATCAATGGTTGGTCTACCTATATTGACTCGCCTGTAATTTCATCAATGATTTGTCTACCTATATAGATATCAACTCGCCTGTAATTTTATAAATGATTGGTTTACCTATATAGATATAGACTCCCCTGTAATTTTATCGATGATTGGTCTACCTATATAGATTACGGCTCGCCTTTAATGTGTTTTATTGTTCTACCTATATAGATATTGACTCGCCTGTAATTTTATCAATGAAGGGTCTAACTATATAGATATTGACTCGCCTGTAATTTTATAAATGATTGGTTTACCTATATAGATATAGACTCGCCTGTAATTTTATCGATGATTGGTCTACCTATATAGATTACGGCTCGCCTTTAATGTGTTTTATTGTTCTACCTATATAGATATTGAATCGCCTGTAATTTTATCAATGGTTGGTCTACCTATATTGCTCGCCTGTAATTTTATCAATGATTGGTCTACCTATATAGATATCGGCTGGCCTGTAATCAGTTTATAATGAGTTATGGACATTTACACAGCAGAACGTAAATCCGATTCATAATGTATGGATTCTATGATATTGCTTGAGAATGCAGACCAAACCAGCAGACTGGAGACGCATCGAGAAAATTGAAACAGGAGGGAATACTGGCAGAGGAAACAACAAAACTGTACTAGCTGTTTCAGCCGAAGAGAGAATAAGATAACACGAGCTGAGGAGAAAACAATTCGAACTTCTCGTCTGAGGAGACAACAAAACAACCCAAACTGAGGAGGCAACGAACCAAACACGAACTCAGAAATTAACAAGACAAACGGATTAAAAAGATAACGAAAAGATATTTACTTAGGAGGGAACTGAACGACCCTGAGGAGGCAAAAAACCCGAATTCAAAAGAAAAAAAGGGACATTAACCGGCAATACAATACCAAACAAAGTGGTATTAAGATAACTCCAACTGAAAAAGAGAAAAGGGACAGCAAAACAACTCGAGATGAAATACAATATGAAATCAGAAGACAACACATTTTTTTCCGAAACAAAAACTCAACACACATAAATCTTTTGCTGTAGTTTTGGTTTCATCATAAAATGCTTCACTTCTATTTCGACAAAAGCACTAGAACCTAACGGCGCCATTGTCACGAAATCGGACTAAATAGCAAGAGAACGAGTTCGCTTTATTTTGACAAAATTACGTTCATGTGTATGAAAGTTAAATTGAATTAAAATGTAAACAAAGCATTTCAGCCACAGGAAATCGTTCCACCAAACTGCAAAAGAAAAGCTGCGGACCTAAGCATATATTTACAACATGTGTGTATATTGTTGACATTTAACATAACTGGTTCAAAACTGCGATTTGATATATTTAGCATGCAAATGAAATACCGGGTTCACTTTGTTTATGTTGAATGGGATATATATGTAAAATAACGCCATGGGAATTTTAAAACATTATTGTTTAAACGAATACTATTGTCTTGTAGTTATCAAAAAATTCTAACTACGCTCATTATGTATGGGTTGTGTGTTATGTGATGTCATACAAATGCTAGGTTTCATCAAGCATGACACTTTGTTAACTGATCGGAATATTAAAGTCTACATATGAACTCTGAATATAAGTAAGGAACAGTTGTAATATAATTCATTACTGCTTACGTATCGTAAACCTACATTTGACATTGATTGGTAAAGAATGTGTTACAGTTGCGGTCTATGTTGAAAAAACCTACATGACACTTGAACTTGACATTTTGTGCTATGTAAATGTGACTAATTAAAATGAGACTCATATTGCCAGTTAGTCTACACTCCTGACAGACATGTTACACTAAAACATATTTTTGACACCGTGCTTGTATTAATCTATAATTTAGCCTATCAATCAATCAGTTTTATTGGATTGTTACATCCAAACACAAGATCGATACCAAAAATTCTAAAACAAAACATATCTGTACATCTGCAAACAATTTAAGAATCGATCAATATGTTATATACAGCCTATGCTTTATAAAAACCTGCCTTCCTCAGTTCAGGTATGGATCATATTAGTTAATATATTAATTACTTAATAAGGGTTTTCTACGGGAGAGGTATACGTGTACTCCACTCTATTTCAGTGTTCATAGCGAGTTACCTAGCTATACATATATATTGAATATCTGTGTGTGCCAAACGCATCTTCATTCACCGTATGACCTGTCTCTTTCTTTCTCCTGGTGTTTTTATCTAACCATGCATGCCGAGCCTCCTATTCCATAAAAAGTTCCTTTTTGGGAAGAGATGATGACGACTTTACAGAATTCACCACTAAATTTATTTATGGGAATAGTATACATCTCTTTCTGTTCGTCACCAAGTTCCAAACTCCTATTTTGATGCTACATCTATATCTGTTTTCTATTTCTAAATTCATGCTCAAATTTTGGTGGTACAAGGATTTTTTTCTGGAAGAAAGATTAAAAGTTTTCTGAATTCAAAACATTCCTGATTTTTTTTCTGCTGACAAGAAACATTTTTTGTACGATTCTTAAATTATGCTGAAGTGATAATTTTGAATACCAGGACTTGCTATAACTTTGGAAAGCAGTCGTCCCTGGTACATACAAATCAATGACAAACAATTCTTCATTGCTGTGAATACAACACAGCTGTATAGTTGGGCTAATTTGATATTTATAGCATGTACTTGGCAAACAATTTAAAACTGAACGCAAGGATGTATGTTATTCAACTGCAGTTTGTGTAAACAAACCACCGTCGCTGTTTAAACAACCTGTCGTCCTCGCTGCCCTCTCCTTTGCTGATTAACCAATTATTCTGTCTACTATATATCTAGGAAGTGTGTCAAAGGTATCAAGTTTCAGTGGAAGGCGATCGAAGCTAGAGAACCTGTGTGTCAGGGTGGTATGATACTTGCTGGTAATTTATTGTAAATATCTAATTTTAGATGTGGTTATTAATATAATGTTGTTTTTTCAATTTTCGAAATAGGATATATTTTTTAGCGTTCATATGTGATTAAACATAAAAAATATATGTCCACTTAGGTTTGATACGTTATAAAGGCTACTGTTTGCATTTGTTAACACAAAACAATTTGATTATGTAGTGCTGAAGTTTTTGTCGGCGATGACTTAGGTGAAGTACGATGAACACCTTGTTCTTATTCGCTATGTCAATGCCACTCCATTTTGAGATATAAACGGTTGCCAATGTTGTTGAGGTCTACGGTTTTGCTTTTTTCCCCAAAGATAGAATAAAATCGGGTAAAAAATCGACACATCGATAAGAAAATCAACAGAGAAAATATAACTTCAGTGAAAAATAAACCTCTTTTGCTTTAAACTTTTGGTAAAACCTCGAGACTTTGAGCAGGATCAGTTTGTAACTGTTGCCTATCAGCTTTAGATGCAATCTTCAACTTGATTATTCCGACCTTATGTCAGAACAGCAAAATGTAACAAGAAGGAGCGTGTTAAATTAAAGCAAAATATAACAAGAACATACCCACATGTCAACATAATCATAGTCCAAATGCAGGCGTATCCAGAAATGGAAAATTCATAATATGGAAATAGAAATCATAACGATTATCATACAGTTTGGTGGAAAGCTGTCCATGTTGGATTCATTGTATGAAAAGATCGAAATAGGCGGTTGATCCAGTTGTGATGGATATATACGATGGACGTGAAAGTAGTGTATTCATCTACAAGATATTGGTAACGAAATTATAAAAACAACTATGGTGTTACCAAACAACTGTGATGTGTATACTTAATGAAAAAATAAAGAAGGCATGTTACTGCACAGCAAATGACAGTTACACATTCGTGTACATAGTAGGTACTGACAATTAGCAAATATTCTTTTAAATACGAGGAGGAATAGTAACTGTTAAGCAAATAATAGTAATGTATTCAAATAGTGCGTACTGGCTGATATATAGATAGCAAAGCAGCTATGCAGAGTAAACGTCATGATATAAGATGGAAACGAATTCTATCTTTCTCTGTTTATACCGTAACCAAAAACAGTGTGGATTTTAAAACACGTGGAAAATAAACAATAATTTTACATGATACGATAGGTATCTATTTTGATATACCTCTTAAATATAGGATCCAAAAATATACCAATTACGATGGTTTATTTGCGTATATCTTGAGAGAAATCGACAAGGCAGCCATGTGTTGTTCGGTAAATGATAATAACGATGGCAGAACCTTACATTTTCCCACCTGCTCATTACTTTCAGGTGACCCTGTTCTCCAGCCCGAGGAGCTTTGAAGCGGAAGCATGCTACAAACCTTCACATAACATCCTGCGGATTATTACGGCAGCTGGCTTGGCATCAAACGGTACAGTATGAGGCTACTGAGGGGGACTTGTTTACCACAAGGCGTAGATTTACTGGTTTAGTATCCATGGTATTCTCCGGGGTTAATGAATGCATCTTACTGAACAGTGTATATACAATCAACATAAATTCATAACTTTATCTAGAAAATGAAGAAAGGGTTTGTATTATGCAAAATTTCAACGTGTTGTGTCACTGAATAAGATTGATTTTACGACAAATTTACATACATAACAATTATGATAATTTCAAAAAGAGGGTCCGTGATATCCGATTTTGCCAGAGTTGGCCTATGTAACCTTAGGTGACGATACGAATTGCGAGGTTCGATACTCTCTACTCGTAGCGCTTTGTGTTTCTAAGAAACGGACCTGTCTGTGCTGTTGTAGTTTTTGTCCTTCATCAGGACACTTTCCGCTTGTTGCTCTGGATAGCATGGATTGGGTCTCCCGTATGTTGCTCGGTGAGGTGGCCATCAGCTACTACAATGATAAAAAATGCCCTTTGCCTTTCAGGATCGACCAAACAAAACACACAACCCAAATCAAAATATATGGTTTCTGCTGAAGGCATTCATCAAACATGTAATCTCAAGTAGTGACAGATAGCAGGTTAATACATTTGGGTTCCTACCTTGTGAGTCTTACGTATTTTGACAACATGCAAATATTCTGTCACATCACAGGACATTGCAAAGAGTAACAGAATTGGCTTGTTTTTAACATACAATAAAGAATGGTAATACAGCACCAAACAGTTGTGTGTGGAATTGTACTATAGAGACGGTCATTATCAAGTCATATACTGGTAATTTATGACCATCACATTCTACATCAAACGTTACCTATGGGCCTATTGAATATATTTTATGTGCACTGTTGTATATTATGATTTATAACTCATACTTCATGTACAAATGATATGGCTGATATTGAAGTGTTGAAACAAAGAATATAGCTTGTACATCGGTTTTAAATATCAAGATAAAGATAAACATTTAATCTGATAAAAAGTTTTTGATTTTAGACGAATCTGTACGACACATGTACTGCTATATATAAAAATATCGACAACGATCATTTCAGCCTCTGAAACATCTAGTCTATTCTCCCGTTTATATTTTGCCGAGTTTCATCGGGTTTCAGTCTTAAGATTCTATGGACGGTATGGGTTGTGTTTGGTTGTGACTATATCGATATTTTTAAGGTATTTATTCAGATCCTATGGACGGTATGGGTTGTGTTTGGTTGTGACTATATCGATATTTTTAAGGTAATTATTCAGATTCTATGGACGGTATGGGTTGTGACTATATCGATATTTTTAAGGTATTTATTCAGATCCTATGGACGGTATGGGTTGTGTTTTGTTGTGACTATATCGATATTTTTAAGGTATTTATTCAGATCCTATGGACGGTATGGGTTGTGTTTGGTTGTGACTATATCGATATTTTTAAGGTATTTATTCAGATCCTATGGACGGTATGGGTTGTGTTTGGTTGTGACTATATCGATATTTTTAAGGTATTTATTCAGATCCTATGGACGGTATGGGTTGTGTTTGGTTGTGACTATATCGATATTTTTAAGGTATTTATTCAGATCCTATGGACGGTATGGGTTGTGTTTGGTTGTGACTATATCGATATTTTTAAGGTATTTATTCAGATCCTATGGACGGTATTGGATGTGTTTGGTCGTGACTATATCGATATTTTTAAGGTAATTATTCAGATTCTATGGACGGTATGGGTTGTGACTATATCGATATTTTTAAGGTAATTATTCAGATTCTATGGACGGTATGGGTTGTGACTATATCGATATTTTTAAGGTAATTATTCAGATTCTATGGACGGTATGGGTTGTGACTATATCGATATTTTTAAGGTATTTATTTTTAAGGTATTTATTCTATGGACGGTATGGACGGTATTCAGATCCTATGGACGGTATGGGTTGTGTTTGGTTGTGACTATATCGATATTTTTAAGGTATTTATTCAGATCCTATGGACGGTATTGGATGTGTTTGGTCGTGACTATATCGATATTTTTAAGGTATTTATTCAGATCCTATGGACGGTATGGGTTGTGTTTGGTTGTGACTATATCGATATTTTTAAGGTATTTATTCAGATCCTATGGACGGTATTGGATGTGTGTTTGGTCGTGTGTTATATCGATATTTTTTTAAGGTATTTATTCAGATCCTATGGACGGTATTGGATGTGTTTGGTCGTGACTATATCGATATTTTTAAGGTATTTATTCAGATCCTATGGACGGTATTGGATGTGTTTGGTCGTGACTATATCGATATTTTTAAGGTATTTATTCAGATCCTATGGACGGTATTGGTTGTGTTTGGTCGTGACTATATCGATATTTTTAAGGTATTTATTCAGATCCTATGGACGGTATTGGATGTGTTTGGTCGTGACTATATCGATATTTTTAAGGTATTTATTCAGATCCTATGGACGGTATTGGATGTGTTTGGTCGTGACTATATCGATATTTTTAAGGTATTTATTCAGATCCTATGGACGGTATTGGATGTGTTTGGTCGTGACTATATCGATATTTTGTTAAGATATTTAGCTTGTGAGATTAATTTATTTTCGATTATCGATATCAGTCAGCAAATATTGTCTAGGGTAGGATAATTTACGTACTTACTAGATCCTTATACTGACCATTCCGTTGTGTATCTCAAGTGAAATGAATTTTCGATGTATTGAGATAAACTAACACACTAACCTTTTTATTTGGATCTAGTCTAAAACAGTGAGTTTAATCTAATAGACAATGTGACAAGTTGTAAGCATCAAACAGTTTTGTTCTGAATTGAGAGTACTTAGGTCAAGGAAAGAAAAAGTGGTTTTAAGATTTCACACGAAAGTAAAATCTACAAATATTTTTTCTTGAAATTGGTGGTCGACAATATCTTTTCTATAGTTAGACAATGATATCTACTGCAGAGCTTTATAATAGGATGTTTAATATTTTCCCCATGTTTGAATATAAATAGAATGGAGCTCCTTCTCCTACAATGATAAATACCTATCAAAACTTCCCGGTTTATATTTTCTGGAAGTGCAATATAGTTTCCCGACTATAGCAATAAATTGTTCTCAAGTTAAAAATATGTTCCTCTAATTGGCTCACTGAATAATTTTTAACATTGTAAAAATTCTTACCAAGAGTTTGAAACTAACACTTAGAATTAGCTTGAGACAATTACAACTTGAAAGTGACAGGCATTGTGAAGTTATTGAGGCATTAGAAAATTAGCTTAAACTAATTAGGGAGAATATAATAAAAGGGCTTATTTAAAGAGCAAAAACAAAATGCAAATTTGACCGTGAATGAAGTTCAAGTTTTTTTTCTGTAATTCTGTAAACATTATCAAGACAAAATAATCCGAAAAATTAAAACAGAATCTAGCGTGGAATTAAATCATATATTTAGAAGAACAATTTCTTACCATAATCTTTACACAAGCTCAATTACTGACGATGTACAAGTAATTGAAATGAATCCCCTTTTAATAATGAAATTTCTTATATTGATACACTCTCCATCGAACAAAGAAACCAATTAGAAGGAATTATTCATTATCAAGAATGTCTTCATGCTCTCAAAAATATGAGTAATAGTAATCTCCTGGAATAGATGGATTTACCGTTGAGTCATGGAAATTCTTTGGTCAAATATTAATATATTTTTAATTAGCGCTCTAAGTCAAGAATGTGAAGAGAACATTTTCTCAATAACACAACATCAAGGTGTAATTACATGTATTCTGAAAGAAGGTTAGTCTAAACTATATGTAGAAAACTGGAGACCAATTACTTTGTTAAATATTGATTATGAAATTACTTCCGCAGTCATTTCAAATAGAATTAAGTCAGTATTAAATAGCCTTGTAAGTGAAACACAAAAGGGTTTTTAAAAAGGTAGATATATTTGTGAATGTGCCAGACAAATTTACGGCTTGATAGAAAAAACAGAAAAGAAAAATATTCCAAGTTTACCTTTGCTTATTGATCTTGAGAAAGCTTTCGACTCGTTATAATTTAATTATATCTATTAATCACTTCCTTTCTTTGGTTTTGGCTCCATAATTTTTAAATGGATAAGAACTTTTATAGTAATAATTTCTGTTTTGTTCTAAATAATGACACTGTTCAATGATTGTTTGAAGTACACGAAGGGGTTCGACAAGGTGACCCAATTGGTCCGTGTATTTTACGTGTTGAAATTGATGGCTCGGTAATACAATTTAATCCTAATATTGAGGATATAAAATACACGATTCAGAATACCTTACAAAATGAGTTTGTAGATGATACATCATTCACATTTTCGGATATGCGCTGGAATCGTTAAATGTTTTGGCAAGGTCTCTGGTCGGAAGATAAATATAGATAAGACACAGGCAATATGGATTAGGGTTAACCAGAGTTGTGGAGAAGAAATAATTCCAGAGAGAAAGGAACGTTTAAATTGTTAGGAATTAATTATGATTTTCATTTTAATAAAACTTTTTGAAGATAATAGGAGAAGTTAAGTTAAGTAAAGAAACTTTTAAATTAGTTTAGAAACCTTACATATATCTGAAAGGTAACCGTAATAAAAACTTTAGCTTTGCCTATACTTATACAAACTCTTACTACACAACCAGATCCACTTCTACATGTTGTCCAAGAACTACAGAAATGTGTGTTTTTAATTCATATGGAATGGAAAAGCAGATAAAGTTAAGCGACAGTCATGTTTAGTGACTACAATGAGAGTGGGTTTCGAGTACCCATATCTTGTCTATGTGTCATGCTATGTATAGTGACTACAATGAAGGCGGGCTTCGGGTACCCCATATCTTGTCTATGTGTCATGCTATGTATAGTGACTACAATGAAGGTGGGTTTCGGGTGCCCCATATCTTGTCTATGTGTCATGCTATGTATAGTGACTACAATGAAGGGTGACTTCGGGTACCCCATATCTTGTCTATGTGTCATGCTAATTATAGTGACTACAATGAAGGTGGGTTTCGGGTACCCCATATCTTGTCTATGTGTCATGCTATGTATAGTGACTACAATGAAGGGTGACTTCGGGTACCCCATATCTTGTCTATGTGTCATGCTAATTATAGTGACTACAATGAAGGTGGGTTTCGGGTACCCCATATCTTGTCTATGTGTCATGCTATGTATAGTGACTACAATGAAGGTGGGTTTCGGGTACCCCATATCTTGTCTTTATGTCATGCTATGTATAGTGACTACAATGAAGGTGGGCTTCGGGTACCCCATACCTTGCCTTTTTGTCATGCTATGTATAGTGACTACAATGAAGGCGGGCTTCGGGTACCCCATACCTTGCCTTTTTGTCATGCTATGTATAGTGACTACAATGAAGGCGGGCTTCGGGTACCCCATACCTTGCCTTTTTGTCATGCTATGTATAGTGACTACAATGAAGGCGGGCTTCGGGTACCCCATACCTTGCCTTTTTGTCATGCTATGTATAGTGACTACAATGAAGGTGGGCTTCGGGTACCCCATACCTTGCCTTTTTGTCATGCTATGTATAGTGACTACAATGAAGGTGGGCTTCGGGTACCCCATACCTTGCCTTTTTGTCATGCTATGTATAGTGACTACAATGAAGGCGGGCTTCGGGTACCCCATATCTTGTCTATGTGTCATGCTATGTATAGTGACTACAATGAAGATGGGCTTCGGGTACCCCATACCTTGCCTTTTTGTCATGCTATGTATAGTGACTACAATGAAGGCGGGCTTCGGGTACCCCATACCTTGCCTTTTTGTCATGCTATGTATAGTGACTACAATGAAGGCGGGCTTCGGGTACCCCATACCTTGCCTTTTTGTCATGCTATGTATAGTGACTACAATGAAGGTGGGCTTCGGGTACCCCATACCTTGCCTTTTTGTCATGCTATGTATAGTGACTACAATGAAGGTGGGCTTCGGGTACCCCATACCTTGCCTTTGGGTCATGCTATGTATAGTGACTACAATGAAGGTGGGCTTCGGGTACCCCATACCTTGCCTTTTTGTCATGCTATGTATAGTGACTACAATGAAGGTGGGTTTCGGGTGCCCCATATCTTGTCTATGTGTCATGCTATGTATAGTGACTACAATGAAGGGTGACTTCGGGTACCCCATATCTTGTCTATGTGTCATGCTAATTATAGTGACTACAATGAAGGTGGGTTTCGGGTACCCCGTATCTTGTCTATGTGTCATGCTATGTATAGTGACTACAATGAAGGTGGGTTTCGGGTGCCCCATATCTTGTCTATGTGTCATGCTATGTATAGTGACTACAATGAAGGGTGACTTCGGGTACCCCATACCTTGCCTTTTTGTCATGCTATGTATAGTGACTACAATGAAGGTGGGTTTCGGGTGCCCCATATCTTGTCTATGTGTCATGCTATGTATAGTGACTACAATGAAGGTGGGCTTCGGGTACCCCATACCTTGCCTTTTTGTCATGCTATGTATAGTGACTACAATGAAGGTGGGCTTCGGGTACCCCATACCTTGCCTTTTTGTCATGCTATGTATAGTGACTACAATGAAGGGGGTCTTCGGGTACCCCATGTCTTGTTTTTTGGTCATGCTATGTATAGTGACTACAATGAAGGGGGTCTTCGGGTACCCCATGTCTTGTTTTTTTGTCATGCTATGTATAGTGACTACAATGAAGGTGGGCTTCGGGTACCCCGTACCTTGTCGTTTTGTCATGCTTTGAAGACATGTTGGATAAAAATATTTCACCTTTTAACACTTACCATGGATAACATTGTTGCTTGTTGTAACTGGTCCACATGGAGGGAATCAAATATTACAATTAAAAAATGAGGGACTTACATAAATTTATAAAAAAAAAATTTTGGAAGGAAATATTTTCAACATGGTCAGAAATAACCGATGATATACTCCCCACAACCCCAAATGTCATAGTTACTTAACCAATCTGGTTAAATGATTTTATAAAAATTAATGGAAAGATTGTGATGTATAAACATTGGTGTGAGAAAGTTGTATTTTTCTTAAAAGGCTTGTTAGAAAATAATGTTATCATACGAACAGTTCTGTGATAGATATGATATAAATATTAATTTCATAGTATTATGACATTTTGAATTCTACTCATAGGGCATAAACTTGAACATAATGAACAGATTGACTTGAAACATCGTGTAAGTTTACCAAATTTCTCAAATAACACGAAAAGGTGACAAAGTTTTTATAGATATATACTTAAATCTATTTCAGAAATTCCAGTTAAATGTCAGTGTAAATGTCAAGATATTTCGCAGGTAAATCTTACAAAGGAAATGTGGAGTAAATACTATATATTACATATATAGATGACACAAAGTTACAAAATTTCCAGTTTAAAGTATTTCATAGAATTTTATACACAAATACAAAATTAATGCAATTTAATTTAATTGAGACAGAAAGAAGTTTCTTCTGTGAAGAAGGAAGAGAAATTCCATGTTATGTACAAATGTTGCCAGGTTCAATCTCCTTGGTCGTCTGTATTGACTCTATTGAGATCAAAATGTAGAGTAGAAGTATCCATAGATTTGTACTGTTATTTGTTTTTTTTTCGGAACTGAAGTCGATAATGAAATTGATTTTTTGTTCTAAATTTTAAAATACTATATATATGCAGATTAAGAAGGGACATTCCTACAATAGGCAAATGGAAAACATATATTCACTATTGTACAAAAATGAAGATGGTGCATTATGTTCATACTTACCCAAAGACAGAATATGACTAGAAAAATAAATTTTACTGACTTATAACTGAATGATAATTTGTAACGGATGAATTAAAACATGTCTTCCTTATTAGAATCCAAATAAATAAACAAATGAACAGGGCTTTTCATATAGGGATCTTGTCCAATGCAGGACAAATATGTACTTGTATATGCTACTCATTTGAAACCTTGTATTGTCTTCTAATTCAGTATTTGGACCTACTACAATAGTATCAGTTAAGATTGTAAAATGTTGAAATGAAATGTGACTTTTAAAATCTGAAGAACAAATGCTTTTGATCGAATAGATTTGATATCTGTAAACCTGATCAGCGTTTGATAAATTAAATTCATAGTCGGCTAGGCATACCTCACAACTATATGCCGAAATAGGCTTTATTACAGAATCGAACGAATGGTTTAACCTTCGTTTCCAACGCGATATCCTCATAACTCAACTTTCAATCGAGAAAAAGACTTTCTAACTCCTATAACACGTCTTCAGCTGCATGTTTTATGTTACTACTCAACTATCAAACACAGACATTTGTAATTTTATGAAATTGGTATATAACCAGTGTTGCCGCGCTGGATTTCATATCTGGAATAGCTTGCCTTGTCACAATATCATAGATTTCGTTTTACTTGTATCGATTCAATTCTGAAGCTCCACCACGATTCTTCAACTGATAAAGGTAATGCTGAAGATCGTACTATTTTCTGACACAATTAACAAACTGTCCGCGAAGAGCATGCATCGTTTCATTTCTTCTGAGAAATTTAAAACAGCCGGGTTCACGATGTCACCTTCCCAGCATCATGTCTCCAATATGTCCGATTACATCTGATTCTTCATACTCATTTCCGAATACAGATTTATTCAGGAACACTTTGATCTATTCTGCTGCAATTGCGAGAATCTCAGAAGACACACTATAAAGGCTTTGGTACAAGGAGTAGAAATCTTGGAGGCTACTTATGTGGTCTTTCTTAGCAACATAGAAATTATGTACATGTTAGACGCACGACACTGAATATTTTTATTTCTTTCTAACAACTTATACCTTTTTTTAAGATAATGGAATTCTTCATCAAAATGCTTTAAACTCACGAAGGCATGTTTGAATTCACTTAAAGGTAGGTTACATCCTTATTTGCATGCAATGCGAACAAGGTGCCAAAGGAACGGTTATGTTTAAAAGAGGTATACAATAAAGAAGAGATATCTTCCTTGTAACATTATACAGGTGTAGATCGTGTGCACACAGGACTAAATTTACATTGTTAGGATATGGCGTTTAATTCAAAGTGACAAAGACATATTACAAATAAAAGGAGCATTTATCAGACACCAAACCATCTTTCCAGATGTCAAAGTGATGCCATGATACGTAAAGGAAGCACAATATATCTATTTGTCTATACCATAAAACGTTTTATTAAGGACATCGTTTTAGAGGTTCAGGAGAAGGTATCGAGGATGGCCAAACATTTTCTAATAAATCATGACATGCCGTATTTGGTAAAAAAAAACAACTCCTGGTGTTGTATCATTATATCAATGATCGTTTTAGATAGCACTTGAGATATTCTTGAATAAAGGAAATTGGTTTAAAAATATTTTTTGTTAAAACATTCTTAGATATTTATCAATTATCCAAACCGAGGCTTTATGTATGGCAGAGGGGGAACAACTCGTACGTGGGTGGACACTAGCAGTGTATGTCCTTCCGTCCGTTTCATGAGGAATAGCGACTGAGCATCCATTTAAAAACTTCCCATTATCATTTAATTTCTGGAAGACTTCAATATTGTGCGGTTTCAAAATTTACTTTAAAGGCTTGTACAAAAAGTATGTTTCAATATATAATTAAACAGCGTGTAAGTATTGATTAACGCGTGCTGATTACCATACAATGTATTTTCGTATCGAAATTGTCCACCGGTTTGTCAATAACATGGTAGACATTAATCAAGGACTAAGTTTGAACCATATCAATACCTTCTCGTAAATCATCCGTGTATATCTGCCAAGCTACTTAAATAAAACGTGAATGTGTTGCAAAGCATGTCGCGGTGGCATGTATATTCATATTCGCAATATAACACCGAGTAAACAGAAATAAAAGGCGAGAATAGAAACATGTCGTATAACGTTGATTTTATTTATTTTTCAACCGGTCTGTTACTAGTCCAAATACTTTATACAGGGTTATTACAGTCGTATTTTGATCCAAACCACTTAGTGTACCATTCGATCAAAGAAAATCTTAAAACATTTAAACATCATACCTCATTCCAGCTTAAAGGGAAACGTGCTCTCGTTATGAATGTTTTCATTTCCAAGGGATGCGAGCGACAATCTCACTATATAATCGTGAAATGGTATGTAGCTTGAGAAACAATGTAGATCTTAATTCTGATGATAAGTCGCTTTTTATCGAGATTTCTACTTCTAATTAAAAAAAACATCATTTAACAATTGATTCGAGAGATATATTATAGTTTGTTCTCCACAACTGCTTATCATTGCAGTGATAAATATCACCAGCTTTTGAGTCGGAAAACGACAAATTGATCTTTCTTTGTGAGATGTTAGCTTCGATAACATCGAAAAGGCATTTCCTGTACACCGACCACGTGTCTTCGACGAAGCAGAAAGCACTCACCTTACCGGAACACATGGTCAGTATTCTCCTTGTACTTTATTTCTAGGAATACCGATGAAAAAATTCTCGATTCTGAGTTTGGATTAAACTTTAGTTAAATGTACGTTTTGTTTAATCCTATAAATAGCATGTCGCAACATTAATCTTTTTTTCTTGCATTATAGATAATTGTCATCTAATCTATCCCGACATTATCTATCTATAACATGTCGTCCATTGTGACGTACACTGTCTCATTATACATATGTTTGGTTTATCATACAGGATGTCTTTTTCATATTACGTGTTACTTTAGCGAATATGAATCATGATGTAGCGAACTTTTCCAGGTTTATTAAGGTTTTGATGTGTTCGGTATCACGACTGATCGATGTTAACAATTTCCGTCACGATCGGTAATATAACGCTCGTTAGCAAGAAAGACGGGACTGTTCCGTATCAACTGGGTATTTAGTAATCATTCGAGATGACAGACACACTTCTTAATTACGCTTGGCTTAAAACTTCAAGTCTGTTTATGGCATTAAAATGGCTTGGAGGCAATATGTTTATGTCAGTTTCAGAAATATAACATTTCATAAAATGGCACACGTCTTCGAAAATGCTTCCTTAAGCTATCGTAATCAACTCTTCTTGTTTTTAATTATTTGGTTTGTCAAGATGACATTGTTGAATCATAAAACATTTAAAATTAATTAACGGAGAATTCACGCCAACGACAAACAACAATGAATACTGGTGTAAGTGAACACAATATGACAGCACTGTAGAAACTAATATATTAATTACCCGTCTCCATAACGCTGTTTCTATCAATCAGTTTAGTCATACATCATAGTCAAAGTGTAAATCACCTTATACATGGGGTATCTCTAAAATCACATGGAGCGATATCGATATGTAAATTAGATGAAAAGAAAATGCACATGTACCAATCTCGGCATGCAAACGGGGCTTAAGACATGTAAATTTCTACGTGTAATGTTTTCATCATCGAAACAGTTCTATCGTTATTTGTTTGTTTATACAACATCTATGACAACGGTCAATGGCATAACGATAAGTACAAACACACTATTATATTGCTTCATGTGGTATGTTGCATCGTCTAAAACACAAAACTTGATATATGTATACAAGTATTGGTATTCCACGAAAACCATATGTGTTTAAGACGAAAGACATAGAAGTGATTAGCATCTTTCTTAGAGGAAAACAACTGGTTTGTCCATCTAGGACTCATCAGTGATGCTACTTCATACAGCTATTTCACCATTCTAGTACTCTTCAGTGATGCTACATCATACAGCTATTTCGTTCTTCTAGAACTTGTCAGTGATGCTACATCATACAGCTATTTCACCATTCTAGTACCCTTCAGTGATGCTACATCATACAGCTATTTCGTTCTTCTAGAACTTGTCAGTGATGCTACATCATACAGCTATTTCACCATTCTAGTACTCGTCAGTGATGCTACATCATACAGCTATTTCACCATTCTAGTACTCGTCAGTGATACTACATCATACAGCTATTTCACCATTCTAGTACTCGTCAGTGATACTACATCATACAGGTATTTCACCATTCTAGGACTCGTCAGTGATGTTACATCATACATCTGTTTCGTTCTTACTTGTCAGTTTTTTTACGCTTGGGGATGATTATTTCTTATATAAATGTTTGAAGCTTTACACAAGTTTTACATCACTATACGCACTAATTTTAGACGAGGCTGTGTACAAAATTGTTTCTATCTCAAATGTTATCTAGAAAACATCGAAAATATATTGATCATATGTAACATTAAAGAGGGTTGTAAAATTCCAAGCTGACATGAAAAGCTCCATTATGTGGCTATTTCATCCTTCCGATACTGTACTTATCATTCCTACCAGGAGTTTAACTCAGTCTAGGAGAGGAATATATCAACATTAGAATATAGTCGTTGAAGTGAATTAAGCATTTAATGAATATCGTTATTTTCAGTATTGGGAAATTTCTGAAGAATATCATTTCTGTATTTCGAACCTCCTTTATCACTCCTGAAGGACTGATCACAGACACACCATGTAACAGATGAGATTGAGGTGAATCAGATCTTTTACCTGCTCAAGTGTTTATCGCGTCAACACTCGTGTTGTAGATACGCAACGCATTGGGTGTTCGAGGCGCACTCACTTCAGCTACAGGCAATTTTGGCTGAAAATGGATGTGCTTCGCGGTAAGTTCAGCTGTAAGTTAGTGTATATAGATGGTATAAGTGTTGACATGGCGAGGATGTTTATGAACATGATTATTTTTCACGACAATCGACTAAAAAGGAATGCCATGGTTACATTGTTCTAGGTGACAACAACAACAAAGCTTACAGACGGATGTTTGTGTACAAGTTTTTTGTCTATATTCTATTTACTGTCATGTTGTCGACTGTAATGTCAGACATGGCGTGGCTATATCTTAATAAAGTTGGTAATACCATGGAAACGTAAAACAACAATCATAAGACAGTCCACTTTTAGAAGCATATATTAAACACTTTCATCACCAGTGAGGTAAGAGAAGTGATTCCCGACAGGACATTTGAATTGTTCAAATCAATTCAACGTGGTAGCTGTGATCTCAGCTATTACTCAGTATTTTTCACAAAAAAGATCTGTCGTCACTGAATCCCCAAATAATAAATACAAAAAGCCTTTAATCAATATTGAACTCTTTTCTAAAAATATTTCTTCTGTAGAAATAGAATTTTCTGCTCTTTATTCTGCCATGCCCTATTCAAGAATGTAGGAACGCCTTCGTGCTCTTGTTATGAAAATGTTCTTTTCAAAGAAAGGTGAATGGCTGTACACATGGCTGCGAAGAATACTGGAGAAGAAATAAACTAGTTTCTAGTTGGCACGATTTTCGTCGAGTCGATTGGAATACCTGTGGGAATAAACTGTCACTCTTTTCGCTGTCTTGTTGTTATATTCATACAAGGCTGAATTTGTCGGAGGTCGAACGTGTCTAAAGCGTTCAATTTCACTTACATATATATATATTGATGGTGTCTCATCTCTATACAATATAAAATCTATTGACTATGTCCATCGTATATACTCACCTGAACTGGAAATTCAAGGGCACCACAACTCATCTACATCAGTTGATTAGCTCGGTCTCTTCCTACAACGGAATCAGCATGGACAGCTTTCCAACAACTCAAAAGGGTGATTTTAATTTTTTTTATTATTATTTTTTCTTTTCTGAAGAACAACTTGACTGCATCCTTAATCAGTCAAGGGCATGTTCTCAGTATCACGGCAATCAGTCGAGGGCTTGCTCTCAGTATCACGACAATCAGTTAAGGGCTTGTTCGCAGTATCACGACAATCAGTCAAGGACATGTTTTCAATATCACGGCAATCAGTCAAGGACTTGTTCTCAGTATCACGACAATCAGTCAAGGGCATGTTCTCAGTATCACGACAATTAGTCAAGGACATGTTTTCAATATCACGATAATTAGTCAAGGGTTTGTTCTCAGTATCACGACAATTAGTCAAGGGCTTGTTTTCAATATGATGTCGGGAACTGACAGATAAATGAACAGAACAGATTTCCAGAGATGCAGGTTAAGTTAAATGGTGGAGAAGTTTTATGGTACTCACAATAACCTCAGTTGAAAATATTCTGTTTTCTTATGCAATATGACGTTGGATGTGTTTGATGCGGGTTTACTGGTATATAGGCAATGTACACATAAGGGCCAGGCAGATCATAAAGATTGTGACGTATCTTTGTATCACTAATCTTGGTAATCATCCAACTTCCTTTCGTTGCTGCTCGACTGGAATCAGGATAGAAAAATTCATCAGGACAACTACACACAATATTCCATTTCCTGGCGCCTTATTATTGTAGTATCTTTCACGAGTGTGCAGCACGAGAGGAGTGAAAGATAAAAAAATATAAGACACACGAAGACAATATTAGATATTCTATTTATTACATTTTCACAAGCAAAATAGCCAAATTACTGGCATATTTAGAACAAATACAAAACAAGGAAGCTGGCTGGGATTTTCATGGACACTACTCACTTAAGTACTTCGCAGTACTCAACAAGATATACAGTCAAACTTCGATGTTTCGAAGTTCAAAGGACTAGCAAAATACTTTCGATACTTCGAGACTTCAAATCATCAGTGATGGGTTTTATTGATGTTCATGACCCTAGTTGAAGACACATTATCTAAACAAGACACAACAGGTAATAAATACAGAATTTAGATATAGAGATATTTATTTATATAACAAAATGTTTTCATTTATGAAATAAAAACATAGCATTTAAGTAGAAATTAGTAAGAAATGAACAAGGAGTACTTACGTTTATATTTTTTTTACTCCAAAAGATTCATACATTAAGTGTATCTTACGGACCGATTTATCCGAAACGAACCGCAGCACTTAAGTGGTCGTCACGTGTTACAGTGTAAACATTATAGGCACTAATCAACTCAAATCATCACAAGTTGTTACCCTATTGTATTGTGTCCAGAAACAAAAGCATTAATATTACATGTCTTACGTCGCGTGTTGGCTAATGCTCTGACGAAGATTTTGCAGTTCAAGGTGGTTGGTGTGGCTACCGTCAACTCCGCGGTTGTCACGTATATGGAGAAACAAGGGACACCAAGTCTCTTGTCCTGTGTGGATATCCAAGTCAAGCTTCGCCAAGGCATACGGAATACTCTCTCAAGACACCGCCTTCCGGTATTGACGGAGAGTCAGTAGAAGCCTTCAGTGTTCGAATGTATCTGTCAAGTATGGGACAAGCCGCATATGGACCTATTCGCCACCTTCTTGAACAATCAGCTTACAATCTTCGTCTCTCAGGTTCCAGATCCCAGTGCTCGGGCAGTGAACGCTGTTTTTGAATTGGGATGGAATGAATGCCTTTGCGTCCTCTTCGTTCAACCTAGTGATCAGGGTGCTTAAGAACTTTCGGGAGCATTTCTGTTCCCTTCTTTTGACAGCTCCTTGGTTTCTAGAGTTGTTGCATCTGGTTATTCCTTCCAGACCGAACCTTCTTCGACAGCCTCAGTCCGGGAATTTGCATGCCCGTCAAGAGATCCGAAACCTTCCCGCGTGGAGGCTATCGCAGGAGTCATCGCTCAGACAGGCTTTTCTGGAGACGTATCAGTTCGCATTTCATGATCAATCAGATAGACAGCGGGATGTTGATCGGTTGAGGCGTCTGTCCAAATTTCCTTTTATGGTCTTTCAACGAGCGCAATCTTACCCATGGCGTTATTGTGTTCTATCGCTAAACGTTAGCCAGAGATTTTACTGATCATGGCAGTATAGATATTGGAACCGCTATTTCTCTTTCTTTGATTGGGGATTTAGGTTTGAACGGGCCTAGGACTAGACCACTAGCTCCGAAATGGAATATAACCCTAGTTATTGAATCTTTCATGAGGGCACCCTATGACGTCTACGTCACTGTGTTCCTCTTTACCTTCGTCTTAGAAAGAAGGAGGGGTCAGACTCGTGCAATAACTCCTCGTCCATCTTGTCTTCGGTGGTCAAGGAACTTGTTCTCAGTCACCCGGGCTACATACCCAGCTCTTTAATGCTGAGAATCAGGTGCCTGTGTTTTCCCACGAACCCAAGATTTTGTAGAATCTGAGAACAGGCAAATGTACTCTGTCCCCGTAGAGCTTTACTGCTTTATCTACGTAAAACCCTGGGTTGAGACGGGGTCCTCGTGTTAGACTGTCTTGCTCGTCATACAGGATAAGCAGGATATCTCGAGCGGATTGTCAGATTGAGGCTCTTTGCAGGGTTAAAACTTATTATGTTTGGGTCTTGGCTGCATCCTATGCCCTACTCAATGGCTTCCCTTCAGGAGGTCATGTCTGTTGCCTTTTGGCACAGACTCCATACATTTGTGGTAGGTATTCAAGGAACCTTGAGGCCTACCTTCTCCGGTTTCTTAAGTCGGTGTTTTTGTGTTGTTGGCCACGTCTTGCAGAAGTTAGCAGTGTCTACTCCAAATCCTAATACTGAAGTTATAATGTATTACTAAAATGGAATGAAGTTTTTTTTCTGCAAAACCAATTATCATTGTGTAATACTTACCGCAACTGTATTGAGTCCCACCAAGCCTCCCCTTTTCTCCTCTGAGACACGACTTTGCTATCTTTGGTTAAGATTGTGTTATATAATACGAGAGTTTGAACGTAAATATTGCGAAAGGTAGTCGGGTTCACTTGAAATCCTTGTTAAGATGATATCAAGATGGGTGTAGGCATTGAATATGCATAATGCAATTATTGTAAGTATTCCATCATGAAAATTGGTTTGATAAAACCAGCTCAAACTCCTTTCATCCTGTCACCAGGATAGCTCACTAATCAAGATCGTAACTCACTAGTACGTACCAGAAGTTATTCAGTTCAAAAAACATCACCAACAAAACCCTGCAAACGTTCTCGTTGCCACGATGATATGAATAACTCCATTACTGGCGAGAATTATTATGGAAGGCCGTATCCATGAAGAAAAAACCCTATATTAATACATTTTGTAAATAGTTTTATCTGCACCAGTCGAGAAATCGGGAAAATCCTTTTTTCATATAATTAATTAGTTAAAAAGTAACAAATCGAGCAACTGATTGCCTACAGTACCCTACCTTGTTTACCTCATATGATTGATAAAGTCTGAAGTCGGCCGCGGAATCTTCCATGTTATCAGCAACGTTTAAGTACAAACATACAATATCAGTGTCTGTGTGTCACCCACACACAGAACATGGTCAGATAAGGCTGGTTTATTTATTTCAAGGCTACGTGTGAAATCTGGACGTCACAGCAAACGTATGTTTACCACAAGCCTGGACGTCGCAGCGGGCGTCTGTACTAAAAACCTTGACGTCACAGCAAGCGTATATTCACTACAAACCTGGACGTCAAAGAAGGCGTCTTTACTAAAAACCTTGACGTCACAGCAGACGTATATTTACTACAAGGCCACGTGTAATATATGTTCTCACATCAGGTGTCTTTACTACAAGGCTACATGTAAAACATGTTCTCACATCAGGTGTCTTTACTACAAGGCCACGTGTAATATATGTTCTCACATCAGGCGTCTTTGCTACAAGGCCACGTGTAAAACATGTTCTCACATCAGGCGTCTTTACTACAAGGCTACGTGTAATATATGTTCTCACGTCAGGTGTCTATACAACTACAACTGTTAAGCCTGGACGACATCCGTCATAACATGACTTATGAGGGTATCAAACATGACGCACTCTCAAGATGTATTTGTCAGAATTATTTATACAAATAGGTAAGACTCGTGAAGCTTACTAATAAATTAATTTTGTTCTACCAATATTGATTTGTTTAATTTGTCACCTGAATATGCCCAGTAGATTAGTTATAGGCGTATGAACGCTAAATGATCGTCTAATGTGCGAAATTAAATCACGGGCGTACTAGATAAAGTAGACTCTTGTACAGTGTATGACTCATGGACACAGTGGACATATTAAGTAATACATGAAATTTACTCATGGACGAATGATGACGGTGATTAAATCAACGTTCCACCTTCAAAGTAAAAGGAGCGACGCCAGCGCTTCATCTGTGATACTTCTTAAATATAAATTTTCTACCAAGATCTATAAATATGCAGTTGACTTCTGTTAAAGGGGTCACCTCTAAACTACATTAGGGATGTGACTTCTGTTAAAGGGGTCACCTCTAAACTACATTAGGGATGTGACTTCTGTTAAAGGGGTCACCTCTAAACTACATAAGGGATGTGACTTCTGTTAAAGGGGTCACCTCTAAACTACATAAGGGATGTGACTTCTGTCAAAGGGGTCATCTCTAAACTACATTAGGGATGTGACTTCTGTTCAATGTGACTTCTGTTAAATGTGACATCTGTTCAAGAGGTCACCTCTAAACTACATAAGGGATATGACTTCTGTCAAAGGGGTCACCTCTAAACTACATTAGGGATGTGACTTCTGTCAAAGGGGTCACCTCTAAACTACATTAGGGATGTGACTTCTGTTAAAGGGGTCACCTCTAAACTACATTAGGGATGTGACTTCTGTTAAAGGGGTCACCTCTAAACAACATTAGGGATGTGACTTCTGTTAAATGTGACTTGTGTTAAATGTGACATCTGTTCAAGAGGTCACCTCTAAACTACATAAGGGATGTGATGTCTGTCAAAGGGGTCACCTCTAAACTACATAAGGGATGTGACTTCTGTCAAAGGGGTCACCTCTAAACTACATTAGGGATGTGACTTCTGTTAAAGGGGTCACCTCTAAACTACATAAGGGATGTGACTTCTGTTAAAGGGGTCACCTCTAAACTACATTAGGGATGTGACTTCTGTCAAAGTGGTCACCTCTAAACTACATTAGGGATGTGACTCCTTCTAAAGGGTCACCTCTAAACTACATAAGGGATGTGACTTCTGTCAAAGGGGTCATCTCTAAACTAGATTAGGGATGTGACTTCTGTTAAATGTGACTTCTGTTAAAGGAGTCACGTCTAAACTACATTAGGGATGTGACTTCTGTTAAAGGGGTCACCTCTAAACTACATTAGGGATGTGACTTCTGTCAAAGGGGTCACCTCTAAACTACATAAGGGATGTGACTTCTGTCAAAGGGGTCATCTCTAAACTACATTAGGGATGTGACTTCTGTTAAATGTGACTTCTGTTAAAGGGGTCACGTCTAAACTACATTAGGGATGTGACTTCTGTTAAATGTTACATCTGTTAAAGGGGTCACCTCTAAACTACATTAAGGATGTGACTTCTGTTAAATGTTACATCTGTTAAAGAGGTCACCTCTAAACTATATTAGGGATGTGACTTCTGCTAAATGGGTCACTTCTAAATTACATCACTTTAGGACAAAAATCTGCTGGAGGGAACGTTTGTATGAGTAATTATTATTGAAACACATCAGAACGTGTGTATTAATATTTATGTTTGGTGATCAGGTCAGAGTATACGGCCTTGTCACTACTTATACCGGTTGTAAATGTCCAATGTTTACTTACATCACAAATACCATATAAATCTGGCTTAAATGTGAAGAGATGTATAAGATGTTATATGACCTTATCTATGTATTTACAAGTAGTTGTTAAAAACTAAATTTTCATCATTTACTCCAGGAACTACTTCGTTAGAGTATTTACAATATGATAACTACGCATATCTTAGTTGGTGCGAGTCAAAAAGGAGGAAGTAAAGGGACTGGATTCTTCAACTATCAACTAAAATACCATCGAAACCCACCACGATTGTACCTAGACGTGGACACACATTGGGAAATAAATGATACAGTGGACAGTGGTCACAACACGAAAAGAAAAAGACGTGTGTAACTAATGGTTGATAACATCAGATGTCCAGTTTAAGTGTAATTTTCTGAAGACTTTTCTACATTATCCAGGAGGCCTTATCAGGTGAAGGAGAGATAATTCCAGTCTAACACAGCCCTCGGACAACATGATGTGTGTTGATTACATAATTCGAGGGGGTCGCGTGATCGATCCTAAAAACGAGATTGACATCATTGGAGACGTAGCAATCCATCATGGTCTGGTCCATTCTGTCGGAAAAGGGTTACAGATCACAGGGAAGGAAG